>NW_003852401.1:38870617-38984403 GCF_000181295.1 Otolemur garnettii
CCACAACACCTGGCCATTTTTTTTTTTGGTTGCAGCCATCATTGTTGTTTGGCGGGCTTGGGCTGAGGATTCGAACCCGCCACCTTAGGTGTATGTGGCTGGCGCCTTAGCCACTTGAGCCACAGGCACCGAGCCAGAAGCAGATGATATTAATAGAAATATTTCATCATAGAAAAAAAGAAAGTCTAATGCATAAATTAAAAAAAAATTTAATGAGTTGGAATGTTTTCTTTCTGAATTTTACTGTTTCTCAGCCAAATCACTGGAAGTTGGGAGAGACCATGAACTTAGATATTGAGAGAGTTGAGCCCTTTAACTACTAGATGGCCCTGGCTCAACACACTGAAAAATGATGATGGTTTTTGGATTCATCAGAGAATAGAAGTCACAGGGAAAACCACCATGACAAAATCTGTAGAGACAAGCAAGATGAATAGTAAAACCAAGATTTGCTTGCCCAGAGCAGAAGCTACTAAAGCTATAAACTGTTAGGAACACTGTGATGGTGGTTCAGACAGACTCATACATTGTATAACATGTATTTTGATATTATCAGATGTAGAATTTAGAAATAACTATAATTAATATGTTAACAGAGCTCATGAAGAACATAGCATACAAACCATACAGAGAATAGGAACTTTAAGGAAAAAGCAAAAGAAATGCTAAAAATACTGTGGTACTATGTAGGATAAAAAATGGCTTTCAATGCCACCTCAGTGGCTTAAACACAGCTAAAGAAAGAATCAGTGACCTTAAAGATACATCAGTAGAACTTTCAAGTCTCAAAGGAAAAAAAAAGGAAAGAAAAAAAAAAAAAAGTCAGAACAGAACATTCTAGACCCATGTTACAAATTCAAAAGGTATGTGTACATATAATGAAAACAACACAAGGAGAAGAAAAAGAGGAAATAGAGGAAGACATAAAAGAAATATTTGAAATAATAATAATGGCTGAGAATATTTTAAAACTGATACCAGGCATAAAACTACAGATTCAGGAATCTCAGAGCATGATTAATAGCCATTAAAAAAAAAATGCAGAAAACAAAAGACAAAAAAATCTTGAACAAAACCAGAGTATAAAACAACTTTACATGTAATATAATATTACAGATGTCTCCTTAGAAATCATACAAGCAAGGCAAAATATTTAAAATGTTGAAAGAAAACACCAACCTCAAATTCTATAATTAGTGAAATTAATCTTCAAAAGAGAAGAAGAAATAGTTTCTCAGGCAAAGAACAATGGAAGAAATTCAATGCCAAAAGACCTGTCCTGCAATAAATGTTAAAAGAATTTTTTTAAGAAGAAAAAAAGGTTACATAAGTCCAAAACTTGGATCCACTGAAAGAAAGACTAGCAGAGAAGGAATATTCTTGATTGAATGGCAGGGTAACTGTGTGTTTAAAATAGTAGTAAGAACAATATATAGGTTAATTTTAGCATATAGATAAGTGAAAAGAATGATAGCAATGTCATAAGGGACGAGAGGTGTTTGGGATTGGGAATCTTGGTTCCCCTTTGAACCCAGTTGACCTGGCTCAATTACTCAGCAAGCTAGAAAGTTCAACCAAGGCACAGAAGTAACTGGAAGCAAAAATAGTGAAAACTGGGAATAAAACTGGAGCAGCACACAGTGTGGATAGAGAGCAAAAGTAACCTACACAAGTTTCACTGTAACAAAAAAAGTTTTATGTAAGACCAAAGAGAAAGTTTAGAGCACTCCCAAAGAAAGTTGGAAGTGGCCATCTCACAATGGAGAACAAGTGAGAAAAACGCAAACACAAAGGCAATGAAGAGGTATAAATACCCTCTTTCCATTTGAAATTGACTGTAACTTTCACTGGCCTCTCAGTGTCTCCCCGCATATTGCCCTTTTCTATTGGTCACTGGTTATTGCCTTTTTCTATCGTTCATGGGTTACCTAGGTTACCTCACATCTGCATTCCTTTCCTTTTGGGGGGGTGAGAGTCAGTAGGTGATGACTATTCCTATGGTCCCTCCAGACTTCTTTGTTCTGCAGGCCAGGCTTTCCTCCCATCCCCCTTGAAGCCCTTTCTTAGTGTCCCTTCTCAAGAGCTATAAGGTTACAACTTGCTTATATCATTTCAATGGCTCTATTTTAATAGTAATACTGAAATAATTTTTCTGAACCATTTTATATAAGGAATTACAATTATTTAAATTCCTGAGTAAACCTGATTTCTAGAAAACTTTGTTATGGATGTACCATTTAAGATTACTTTCCTAGCAATATTGTTTTCTCCTTTGACCCTTGCTAGTAGAAAATCATTAAATAAGAACCCCATTATTTTTCAAATAGTGTAGTGTCGTTAGAAAATAAAATTACCTTAGCTATCAATGTGCAATGCAAATCTTAGGCAAACTACTGGAAAAAAGTGCTTCCTTAACTGATGTATTAAGGAAGAGATAAAATATAACATCCTTGACTAAAACTAGAAAATGCAGAAAAAGAGGAAATATTTTCAAAAAAATTCAATGTCTAGAAAATAGTTAAGAACATGGGTGATATTAATTAATCCATCTATATCAATAATCAATTTAAATGTGAACTGCCTAATAATATACCAATGAAAACACAAGGATTGACAAAATGGATAGAAAAAAGCTATACCCAATTATATGCTGTCTATAAAAAAAAAAAAAAAACCTGCTTAAATATAAAGATTTAGGTAGCTCAAAATAAAGGGATAGAGAAAGATTTGCTAAAGAAGGCATAATCCTTAAGGTATATGGACCTACTAACAGAGCATCAAAATAACGGAGGCAAAAACTAAGAAAATTATAAGAAGAAACAGAGAATTCTCCTATATAACTGATGATTTCAATACTCTACTAATAACTGATAGACCAAAACACTAAGGATGAATAGCAATCAACTTGATCTAATTGACATTGATAGAACAACCATCCAACAAAAATAGAATACACATTCTTTGCAAGTTCACATGGACATTCACAAAGATAGACCACATTCTGGTGCTGTATCAGTGGAGCTAAAATAGAATATAATTATTGGATCAGATACTCCAAATCCTGCACTACATTTATTTTTTTGAAACTAGATTAGCCCCTTAACAGCGAGAAGATACCAGAAGATCCTCAATTGGTCTTGGATTTATTAATGCAAAAGCTCTGACCACAGTTCCAGACCTAAAAGTTTAATCTTAGAGGGCTATTTTTTAAATAAACAAATGAAAAATAATGAAGTTTTTATTTAAGGATTTTCTATTAACATGGATCAAAGGAGAAAAAATATTGCTAGGAAAGCAATTTAAAATAGTGTATCCATGAAAAGGTTCTCTACAGATCAAGTTTACTCAGGATTTTAAATAATTTTAATACCCTAAATAAAATTGTATGAAAAATTTATTTCAGTCCTATTAATAAAACAGAGGCATTAAGATGATAAAAACAAAATAAGTGAAGTCAGGTACTTATTAAACCCATGGAAGAAGATTTCTTTTTTCTTATATATTCAGATAGGTATGTATTTGGTAAAAAGAGGTATATTTGAATCTAATTGCTCTCAAAGTGAGCATTAGAAAAGGGTCAAATGTTTTAGCCAATAGCAGCACAGAAAATGTAATAGGATCTAAATAAATCGAGTAGAAGAAAGGAATCAAGACCCCAGAGAACAGACTAAAGCTACCACTCAGTAGAAGCCAGAATTCAGGAAAATACTAAGACCAGGCCCTCTAAAGTTGTATATTTAAACCTTAAGAAGAGCTATTAGGGAACTACCCCCCGAAGGCAGAGAAAATTTGGTGAATTCGTTTATAGTATTTAGGAATATTTGAGATCTGGAAAGTCAGGTAAAATTTCCAAGAAGTGCCAGGTGAGTTTCAAAAAGGTGTATTCTTTGTAGGTAGAGATACAAATATCACTTTTGTCCTGAGAAGTTTCCCCTAAGTAATGTCAAATGGGAAAAAAGCACCAGAACAATGAGACATGTTAATGTGAAGCAAATCCTCTGGTAGATGCTCTGAGGGAAAGTGTGTCCTGAACAGCCCACTAAAAGAGGTGAATGTGGACATAGACTTATCAAGCATGCCTGGAACTCACTAGTTTCCCATCAGGATGGAGCTGGGGGGAGAGTATATTAGAACAACAAATGATTAGGCTCAAAAGCAGCAGAGAACCACAAGGAAACAGGACACCAACCTCACATGAAGTAGAGGGGGAAAGAGACCAAAATAAGGAAGGAATAGCTTACAAACTCTGACAGGTATTCAGGTAATACTACAGGTAAGTAGAGAACATGGCTAAGGTTCTGAGGATCACAGAGCTCCCAGGCAAAATTCTTCAAGAGCAGCTTTACAGGAGTGTTTGCAAAGGGTGCTCTAGACTAAATGCAAGGATGTTGGAGAAACTAAAGTTCCAGAAATTTCAAAAATGCCTACCAATAATATGTGGTGGAGCTCTACCATTGGCAGAACTCAGATATCAATCGACGTAAGGATTCTCAGAAATACAGAGAAGGAGGAAGAGATGGAAGGGCAAAAGATGTTAACATCTTGGGTGAGAAGAAAATGCAACGCAAACGAGACCTGAGGGGGGCGCCATCATGCACGCATCTAAACTTTGCAATAAGGAAAGAATATCCCCACCCCGACTCTTGCAGACAGAGGGGGGAAGTGTATAAGTAGACTACTTTCTCCCATCCTACGCTCCACCCCTAGATATTTTCAACTTTCTACACCAAAATATGTCTGGTAGAGAATTTTTCTTTAAGTACACAAGTGAGACACTTTGGTCTAGACAGGCTATACTCTTTAAAACACAGAAACCTTGACTTTTTTTCTTTGTCTATCTTTCTTCTCTCGGGTAACATTAAACGGTTAGGGTCTTTGGTAACATGTAAGTGCTGAGTTCTAAGATCATAATTTTGACTAAGAACACTGTGGCGGGAGCTCATTGCATTTAAATTTTATAGGTCTGAGGGGCAGCAGTATAACCTCACCTATCCTGTTACCTTTTGAGGTCTTTAAAAATGGAAATAGGTGAGAAATTCACATTATAGTAATGAAGCTTTTGAGGCTCAAATAGCTTCTGAAGGATTCCAAGCATTGAGAACCCTTCTGACTAAGTCTGGATAAAGTACGAAATTTGAAAGTCTCTGAGCTTTTAACTCCTATGGGTTAAGAAGATTGAATTATGGGTTATAAATTATTTGAGTGTAGGAATTTAACTACAAAAGGATGTAATCTGTGCTAATTTCTCCCTGAATTTTGATGGTAAAAGGGGATTCATACTAAAATGTGGACTGTCTCTGGATTGTTGAACGTTATCTATGTTGATTTTAAATCTCAGTACAGTACTTCCGAGAGGCTTTCTTAGATATCATGTTTGTCTTTTGCTACATCAGTGCCTTAGAACTCATGCAATTGTGTTCTGTTTTGATCTATGTTAGGGCTTTCTTGGGACACTTCTGAAATAAGCACCAGTGGACTCAAGAAAATCTAAAATGGGAAAACTGTTGGCATATGTATTAAGCACATAAAGGTGAAGTAGGCTGGGTTGTATCCACATCTTGTTGCTTTTGGTGAGTCTGGTAAGAGAATCTAAGAGTTTATGCCTCAGCCCTCAGCTATCCCTCTTTGGGACTCATCTCCTGAATAAAAAATATTCTGAGCTCTTTCCTAATATAAGATTTACAGGTCAAGGCCAGTGACTATCCAACTACCTGGATTTCAGTTAGCAAACTTGTTTAATTATGGGGTTCTCATTAGCAATGAATTTCCATCCAACTCAAAACTATACCAATATAAAACTTGTAATAATGTTACTATTATTATTTTGGCTTCTGCAGTGGCCATTTATTAGCCCACTAGAGATCAGTAACAGAGAACATACTTTATACTTTTCGGATGATTTTAGGAAAACAATTTTGTTATGTTGATCAGTTAGTAATAAAATCCAACTCAATGGTTTAAATGAATATAAGTTTATTCTTCTTGTATAATAATATAGAAGTATGTCACAGTTGGCAAAGACTGAGCAGTTCAATGCTATGAGGGGTGATCTCTCAGGGATCTAAGTTTACCATGCTTGTAAGCTCACATGTTGTCATCCCCAGCTCCAAACATCATAGTCATGTTTAAGACATTAAAAAAGGAAAAAAGAGAGACATGTCAGCTATTTCTATTTCTTTAGTCAGGAATGCAAAAATCTTTCCAGAAACTTTCCAACCTATATTTCTTTCTTTCTTTCTTCTTTCTTTCTTTTTTTCAGTTTTGGCCAGGGCTGGGTTTGAACCTACACCTCTAGCATATGGAGCTAGTGCCCTACTCCTTTGAGCCACAGGTGCCTCCCCCAACCTATATTTCTTTATGTTCCATTGGCCTGAGCTGTGTCACATGGTCACTTATCACTGTCAGCATTTCTGGGAAAATGAGTAATTAACTTGTCTAGCCTTTATGGTAGAAGGTATCACATGTGATAGATGCTGATAATGCCTATTGTAACAGCCTTTGTTGCCTTTGAAACCAACAAAGAATGTTCTGAGCCAATTGTAATATGGGCAATGGGGCTTTCAGAGTTACTTGACTGGACCAAGTTTTTCCCTTCTGTTTTGTAAGGCTTTATTGTAGATGGTGATTTTCTATGTTTTCTTTTCTTTGTGTATTACCATCTGTTTTTAATCTACTTTCTTACTTTCAAGAATTATATAGCTTGGTGGTGATTCTTTTATGGGAAACAAAAGTTCAGGAGTTTTGCGATAGTTTTTCCTCATTTTGAGAGTATTTTCTTTTCTTTTATTCTGGTTTCAATGTCTGTCCAGGGTCATTAACGTTACTGGATGTTTAAATTAAGATAAACAGTAGAATTATTTTTAAAGTAAAAAATAAAATCCCCATTTTTACCGTACTTCGAGTTTTTTGTATTTGGTTTTAAGAAAATAAGAATCTTAGAAGCTTCAAGATTTCGACTATTTAAATTCTGATAATACCTGGTGAGGGCTATTCAAAATGTGGTTTCCATTTTATTTTTGCGTTGCCCTTGTTGTGACATTGTCACCACTGTCTTTTTATCACCCCTTAAAGCTTAGATAAATAGAACAAGGTGCTACCCCTACACATTTAATTCAAATGTTTAGCCAGTTTTGAATTTCATCCAGACTGACATGGGCTTCACATTTAATTCCTGCTTTTCATAAAAATTTAAAGCATGTCTGTTAGGAATTCTTCCCCTTTCAACTTTGAAATATTTTATTAATAGAGCAGTATTACATTATGATGTAATGTCTGTTGACTTTGCAGAGGTTTTTCTAAAACGTCTTGCTCTGGATTAGCATTGGGAAAGCTTGTTAGATCTGAATGGGTTTATTTATAGTATTCACTGTTACAAATATAACTCCACTCGTGTAAGCTTTCTCCTTTGTTTGGCAAAAAAATTATAATGTCCTGTATGGAATCTAATAAAAATGACATATACAAAGACTTTAGGTCAATCCAAAAAAAAGAAAAAAAGAAATTAAGAGAATTTAGCTTCTAAAATAAAAACTAAGTAAAGGTAATATAAACAAAAAATGGTTGCTTTTCACATATGGATGTATGCAGTTTTCACGTAACCATTATTTTCAAGTTCTCTCCACGTTCCTTACCCATGGCTCACAAAGTGGAAAAGAAACATACCGATAATAAGCAGTCCTTGGCAAAAATGCTGCACGTCACTTTGGTGCGAACTTGCTGCCAGGATAATTAGTGCAGAATCTGCCTCTCATTACAGATACAAGACAGACCTTTTGCTCTGTGTGTGCACCAACTACATCCCACCGCCACACCAGACAAGCTCCCAGAACAGAGCTGGCAGTGACACTTAGGCTCTTGCTGTCTCAACTTGCTGATTAGAACCAAGGCTGCCAGACCACCGCTAACATTGATTGGCGTTCATACTTCATTTGAGTGGGTTTGCATTTGGATGAGGTCTTCATTTTCACTTTTCTTGCTATTTCCTGAGAAAAATGAGCAATTCGGTGAGGCTGGTGTGCTTTTCTATCCTAGGATTGCTCAGCAGATTTGAAGCATATTAGATAAATGGGGGTTCTGTTCAACAGCATTTTTCAAATGGATTATTCTTCTTTTATTATTTGTTCTTTCCTTACTTAGCTTAGGAGCTGTGTGTTTGCTAACTGATAGCATTAGATATGGACTTATCATTTATTATAAACTTCTTATTTATCTACAAACAAGGGCAAATTTATATTGGGGGAAATGACTGTGTATCAGTGTTTGGAAAGTTTGAACCAGACTTTAAAAAGGTCACTGGGGAAAAGTTACTCATGTACCTTTTCCTAGATATGAGTCTTTCCACTGAGATAGAACATCTGTATTCCCACATGGACCCAGCAGTGGTCAGTGGGTCAGTGGCGTTTAGAATTGTCACACTGTTAACATGAAAGTGCTATTGATATTCATCTGATATTTCTTTAAAAAGCTAAAACTTACGTTAATAATGTTGAACTAAATCATAATTCTGAATCCTTCCAAACCAGTCTTAGGCAATATAAACAGCACACACACACACACACACACACACACACACATATTGCATTTTTTTCTCATTGAAAGAACTTGGGCAAAATGAAGCTACAAAGAAAATTGACCTGAATTTCCAGATTGGTTAAGTGTCTGGCACAAACCATCTTGACAATTAGTTAATTCTACAGTTTATTTCTGTAATCTCCTCTTTCACATTTGGGTTAGATCAAAAGGCTATTAGAAAACTTAATAGCTTATTTCAGTTATGAAATGAAGCCAGATCTTGTGATTAGAGCACAGACAGATCCTTTTTAAATAAACATCACATCTCTAGAGCTTTCAGCATGCTTTTCCTACCATCCAGCAATATTTTTCTACTTTTTTTATACTCTCACCTCTTTCCCCACCAGTTGGTTCAAATGCTTCCATGATTACTTCTTGGACTCCGCTTCCATTCATTTAAAAAAGAGACAGTATTAAACATATACATGTATTGAGCACATAAATGCTTCCCAGGGAGTACAAAATATAGACTTTGTCCTAAAAAGCAAGTCACTCCCACCTGTGTTACTTCCAGAACCCTTAGATACACTTGAGTCATAGACTTTCCATTTCAATGCGATGTAGTTTCACCCTCACTTCTTCATCCAGACTCTTCAGTGAGAATGTCCAGGATGTTAGCCATTAGCCACATGTGGCTATTAATCACTGGACAGGTACCTAGTCCAAATCGAGATGTCCTACGAGTGTACCATGCACACCAAATATTAAAGGCTTAGAATATAAACACAAATAACTCATTAAAGTTTATATTAGAATGACATACTATAATGATAATGCTTCAATTTTTTAAATTTATTTTAACCATCTCTTCCTATTTTTACTGTGGCTATTTGAAAATTTAAAATTACAAATGTAGTTAGCATTGTATTTCTATATTACAGCACTACTTTAGACTATACACATCTTGAGAATAAGCATCATGTTTTATCAATTTCTGTATTTAAATATCGATTATGTAGAGAATGAAGGTATGTTTGATAAATGTGTTTAACTGAATGAATGTCTTAACAGCCATCACTAATATTCTAGAGCTAAGTACAGGATGATAATTTGGGGAGGTAAAAGTTGCTTTAGTATTGAAGCATTCAATGTCCTAAATTTCCTGTATTTATTTCTTAAGATATGACAGTTTAAGAATAGTCCTAATATTTTCTTCATACAATTTGACTTAGTTACCTCTACATCATCTTTGTTTGTGTCCACAAACCTTTTCCATTATTTGACCTGGCACACTATACAGAAATAATTTTCCTTAAATGCTGCTCGGCAGAGGGCCAAATGCTATATGCCAACTCAGTCTGGCAGGATCTTTAGCTAGAGATGTAATGAAAAAGATAGCAAGTAATAACACAATGCTTGAGCAAATCTGTTCATTTACCACTGGCATTCCAGTTAGAGGTCTGGGAAGCCTCGGGAGATCACAAATCCATATTTCATGAGTTGCATAATGGAGAATAAAATCTCCAGGAAATTTGATGTTGCTTTGGAAAGTCCAAGACATAGGTTATCTATCATTTCCTATTGGCTTCCAGAATCTCAGTTTAGCCTCTTAAGACTTCAGGATTTTGGTTTTTCTTCGTTTCTCTTTTTTTCTTATTTTACTTTTTATTTTAGTGAGCACTGGGAAGATGAAGGTTGTGATGGATTCTTATTTGTTGTGGTCCCCAAATAAATAACTAATAGAGTAAAGGAGACCACTAAGATACATCAACTAAACACAAGCTGAACATCCTTAATTGGAAAACCCAAGATCTGGAATGGTCCAAAGTCAGAAAATTCTAAACCCCAGCATGATGCTCCAAGTGAAAAATTTCACACCTGATTTTATGTGATGGGCCACAGGCAAAACTTTGTTTTGTGAACAAAATTATTTTAAATTGTATAAAATTACCTAAAGTCTATGTATGGGTATAAGGTACATATGAAACACAAATGAATTTTGTGTTTAGACTTGGGTCTTATCCCCAAGCTACCTCTTTATGATTATGCAAATATTCCAAAATCTAAAAAACTCTGAATTCTGAAACACTTCTGTCTCCACGCATCTTCAAATAAGGAGTATTCAGTACAGACAAAGTAAAATCCTGGATTTGATCCTGGATCCAGAAGAAAATATTCATGGGATGAATTATGTGATAAAATTTGAATAAAGTCTATAAAATAATAATCACGTTCATACTAATTATTAATGTTAGTAATTATACTGTGTTTTTTTAGTTACATTAACATTCAAATTACTGAATTTTGGGGAAGTGAATTTTCACACTTTATGAAGTTACAAGACCTTGACCATGTGACGTTTTCTGATTTTTTGCTGAATGCCATTGTTATATTTTTATAATTATTTATTCTTATACATAGAACTACATAATATTTACAACATATTCATACTGAATTTTCTCAGTAAAATAGGGTACGTTTCTCAAATATTTCAGATTACTGAAATACATTTAATGTGAAATATATTTTTCATATTAATGAAAAATCCATGTAGGAATAAGTTTTTAGTATGTATTCAAATGAGGATAAACTTAATATACATATTGATCTTTCATTATTTTTGCAGGACAGATTGAGACTGCAACTATATCTGCAACAGATGATAGAGACCTAACTAGAATAGTGTCAATAAGAATGAAACAGAGGGTCCGATTTAAAGTCACTTCAGAGGCAATATCACACCACTTAAATGGCCAAGTCAAGGCAGAGAGAACTTACATTTTCACTGGAGTTGCTAAGACTGGTAGGCCTGAGAGAAGGTATTTTTGCATTATTTTATCATTGCTCATCCTTTGAAAAGCTATTAAAATATACTCCTTAGGATTCATTTCCACAAAACTTTAGGTATGAGTTTATTATTACTAGTGTCTGGAATATTTGATTGGAGAAATTTATGAATCAATTAAAAGCATGTTCCTGTGAGATCAGACTCACCCACATAGATCAGTAAGACTAAAATGTTTTATAAAAATCATACTGAGCATAGACTACAGTGTTCTTTAACTTTTAAGACTTTCCAGGGGAAAAATGTACATGCTTTAAAATATTAGCATGCAAGGAAGGGGCAGCTGATGTTTACCATAAAAGGTCATAACTTATTTTTCCCTATTTACATTATATGATAAGAAAAATCTCTTGACAGAGGAAAAGGAAGGAAGGCAAGAAGGAAGGAAGGAACGAACTCAGGCAGGCAAGAAGGAAGGAAGGAAGGAAGGAAGGAAGGAAGGAACTCAGGCAGGCAAGAAGGAAGGAAGGAAGGAAGGAACTCAGGCAGGCAAAAAAGAAGGGAGGAGGGAAGGAAAGGAGGGAGGGAAGGAGGAAGGAAGGATCACTTGTTACAATATAAATAACTGAGAAAATAACTGATTAAGTCAAAGGCAGATGTGAGAGCTTATAATACTATTCACAATCAAAAGTCTTCTTTTCATCAAAAGCTGACAGCAAATGGCCAAGGCCTTCACTTAGTGATGTGCTAAAAAATCTCTAGGCAAGGGGCAAAAATGAATAAAATGAAAATTACTGCTATTACCCTGAGTTGAAGATGACCGATTAGGCCAAGTCAACCTATGAGGATTCAAAGTTAGTGAGCTGAAAGCTGTATCAGAGACCTGGCCTGCTCTGAATCCCTGGGATCCTGCTTCACCTGTCACCAGCAATCACTGCTAAAGGCCTGTCATCCTCTGATAATCAGCACACAGGAATACCAGCAGAAACACCAGGTAATATGTTCCTTAGACTGAACTTGAAATCTATCATCCTTTAAAATCTATCTTTATACAGATTTGCTTTCCTCAATTTCCAAACTCTTTTTAATATTTGCTTCACATCTTAAAAACATATAAATGAATAGAAAGCTCTTCACTCTGAATTAGCTAATATACCTTAGCACTACTTGGATGTACCCTCAATTTAGGTTATCTTTATTTTAAGTTTTTGGGAGGGATAGGGTCTTGTTGTGTTGCCCAGGCTTGTCTCAAACTCTTGGTCTCAAGTGAGGCTCCCATCTCAGCCTACCATGTAGCTGGAATTATAGACACAAGCCACCCTTCCTAGGTGATCTTTAATTTCACATGGCATGGTATTAAATCATTCTTTAATGGTTTAGTTCAGCAAACTGCTATTTAACTGGTGGTGGTACAGTGATTTTGCCATTTATACCGACTGAGAATTTTGCTATTTTCCCAAGAACCCTTCAACTCTTCATTATCTCCACCAACACACACACACACACAAGTAATAATACAAATGGAAACTTCATTCCGTTGTCTTCTAGAGGGAGTGAGTTTGGTGTAGCAAACAGCTGACTAGAAGTTGAGTTTGCAGTAGTTGGTGTTGAAGAAAATGCCAAGGATTCTGGATTTAGGGATTATTGGAGTGGCTTTAGCTGTAATTTTCTGAAAATGCATCCATTTTTGTTACCTATTTGGTAGTCATTCTCCCCTGCAAAGGAATGTAATTAACTCTGGCACCAACAGGCTCTCAGGAGCTATTATATGGCAATCTCCAATAATCCTCCAGACAACAAAAGAGCTGACCAAATCCTTGTTCCAGGTGTATTTCTTTCTGCAAGCCCATGTCCCATCCAGATGCAGATGTCAAAGTTTTGAATTGGCCAGTCTATTTCTGATGCTTCTTGTGTCCATGAAAATCCACCTGACAGTATAGTAGATGCAACTGCTTTATGAATACTCTGGGCCTGGAAACCATGCCCTATGTCTGGGGAGATATTGTCCACTGCACTTGACCCACTATGTGCAGCTGCTCTGTTCAGTCTGACTATCCTCTGAGCCTTGGCTTTGTGTCCAGATTTCCAATATTGCTCTCTCATTGTGGCTCCTTCAAACTGAAGCCTATTTCCAGTGATTGTTTCTTGATCAATTCTGTTTCCACTATGTCATCCCACAGGATTAGTTCTTGAACTCCTCAAATCAATCCACAACCCTGACTTTGAGAACTTCCACCACTCAGAACAACCAAGTCTCTAGAATCAGCCGTCCCAGAATAGTAGCTAGCTCTTAACCCTGGGTATACATCAGAATCAACTTGAAGTTCAATTCCATTCCCTCAAAATGAGAAACATTTCCTTAGTTGGTAACACCAGCCACAGCCCAATATGGAAAAAACATATGGAATGTACACACAATTCTAGTTCTGAGGATATTTCAATCATTTTCTGAAGTGGTCAGGCTATAAATCATAACATAAACTTCTAAAAGGATATTCTAGTATGGAAATTATTGTTGTGATAATTATGCCAATTTTGCACGATTATTGTTTCAATGGTTTCTTCAAATTAAGGAATCTTCCTCCCACTCCCCTAGTAATTTCTACTAAATCTTGGCTACCTCATATTTCTCAGCTCCCCTGATCCTCTAGGTCAGCAGTTCTCAATGGTCCTAATGCTATGAGCCTTTAATACAGTTCCTGTGGGTAGCAACCCACAGGTTGAGATCCGCAGCTCTAGGTCCATAATCATGGCAAGCTACTGGCACCATACAAAAGCAAATCTTACAAGCTATTTGTCCTACCTCATCTTGCAATATAGTACTGTTTCCTTTCTAATATTTCTGGCGATTGACCTAAGGTTTCATGTTGACTCACTGTCACTTATGGTTAGCCCCAATTCTGCAGCTTAAGGACCACCCTGTTCTTCTGCACCGTGAACCTAATTTTCCCTCCAGATTGGCAACCTTCAACAGCCTTTGTAAACTGTCCTTGGACATTAGTCTGTTTTTTCAGCCATAACAAAATATCTGAAACTGGGTAACCTATAAACAACAGAAATTTATTTCTCACTGTTCTAAGAGCTGGGAAGTCTAAGCTCAAGGCCCTGGCAGGTCTGAGTCTGGTGAGGGTTTGTTTCTTATAGGTCATGCCAACCTGGTGTCCTCACATGGCAGAGAGGATGAAAAAGCAAAGGGCAAAACGGTCTTAGGATGTTCCCTTTGACCTCCTTATAAATTCATCACCCTCATGACTTAATCACTTCCCCGAAGTTCCTACCTTTTGGTATCATCACCTTGGAGCTTATGTTTCAACATATGAATTTTAAAGGGATACATACATTCAAACCATTATAGGTATGCACAAATTTATTTCTGGGTTGTAAAGTTATAGGAATTTTTTTCTCCCTTATGTTTCTATATATAAAGATAATTTAATAGTGTCTTTATAATGGAAGATGGGAAGAAAACAAAGTTACTTCCATTTGTATAAAAAGGAAACAATATAATCCACCTAATCAATTTGCTCTCTGTACTTTCTAAATCATCAACTTTCTATAAGCAGAACCCTCATCAAGGTTCCCCCAGCCTTCTCTACTGATGCCTAATTTTTCTCAAACCCTTCTTGTGCACCCTTATTTAGCTAATTTAGGATGCTGTAAATGTTAGAGCATCCTCATGGCACAATCTTTTTTTTTTTTTTTAGTAGAGACAACGTCTCACTTTATTGCCCTCCGTAGAGTGCTGTGGCATCATAGCTCACAGCAACCTCCAACTCCTGGGCTTGGACAATTCTCTTGCCTCAGCTTTCTGAGTAGCTGGGATTACTAGCCACAATGCCCGGCTATCTTTTGTTGCAGTTTGGCCGGGGCCGGGTTTGAACTTGCCACCCTCGGTATAGGGGCTTGCGCCCTACCCACTGAGCCACAGGTGCCACCTAAGGCATAATCTTTACATACAGATTTAAATGCTACTCTTCTGATCCAAAAGATTCTTTGATTTCATATGTGAAAAAGAGACCCTGCCTTGGTGGGGCATGTCACACTAAGAGAAGTGATTAAAGATTAGGGGAATATGTGCCTGCAAAAGGCTGTTTCACTACTATAATTATACTTCCACATCTTATTTTGGAAAACTTTCAAAAACCACATATTGTTTCCATAATCAAACTTATAGAAGAGAAAGGTGATTTATTCATTCATTTACAACCATGCACTATTCTAGCTGCAGGGCAAAACTTAGCTGGCTCAGTCAGAGGACAAAGATAAGCTGGAGTAGTATTGAGACAAAATGACTACATTAAAATATCAGGAAGTTTCCACAGAGTGGAAAACTGCAGTTCTACTACATCAAGTCTCACCTCTGAATGTTTTTCAGCGGCCTCTATCATAAAGCTCTAAGCCACTATTAAGGATTGAACAGTTGGCACAAAAAAAACATGCCCAAGCCCTAATTCCTAGAACCTGTGAATATGACCTTATTTGAATAAAGGGTTTTGAAGCTAAAATTAAGTTAAAGATCTTGAGATGAGATCATCCTGATTTATCCTGGTTAGAGACAAATCCCAATGACAAGTGTCCTTATCAGAGAAACACAAGGAGAAGAGAAGGGGATGTGAAGATATAGACAGACTAGTAGTGATTGCATTCATAAGTCAGAGCCATGGACTCTAGTTTCCAGTCAGGTTTCATACCCTACAGCAACAGAGGGTGTATATAGTTGGTATGTAATAAATATTTAGTAGACTCCAGACCAATTGCTTTATGTAGTTTAAGGACTAGCTCTGAGGTTGCAGACATGGAGAGGGCAGCCCAAATTGATTCAAGATTATTATTCCACTCATACAACACTTGTATCTCACTCTACAAAAGACACAGAAAAATATGGGACATTTTTCTTTTTTTGCCTACCATGAGCTAGATCAAACAAGAAAGGGAAAACACAGCATAAAGAATTCTATTTTTTTCAAACCCAATATGCTCAATTTTATTTGCTCAAGTAATTCCAGAAATATACTTTCATTATAATTATATTTGATATAAAATATATTCTTATTGAGTACTTATTTTCATTCTTTTCAGATCAAAAACATCTCCATTAATCTATTCTCTTTAGCTACTGATACGTAACCCACACACGAATTTTCATTTGTCAAGAGTAGATTTGGACATCCAATATTTAATCTGGAATCATTCAGATTTCTACCTTTGATACATAATAATTATAACCATAAAACAAGACTGTATAATACTCACTGCTACATGGAAAGAATTTTTACATTCAATGAAAATAGAAATTTTGAATAAGAACTAAGTATGAAACAGCACCGAAAGCAGTAACAGACTTGTGCAAAAATTAAAGAGAAAATAAAAGGTCATCAGTTATTGTTCTGTGTACTTGACCTTAACCATCTCAACATAGTGAGGGCTGTAATTATGCATAAAGAAAAGATAGATGACGAGTGACGGAAAGGGAAATAAATAAAACTCTCAGTGAAAAATTTTCTGACAAATGTGCCTTAGTGTTTAATTTTCCCGTCCAGAGCTGAGCAACATCTGCACTGCTTGCATTTCCTTTCATTCCCAGGACACCAATCACTCGCTCATTTATCATTCCTGTCCATATAGTATTATTGAAATGTGATGATTCATCGCTTTCCATTGATCAAGTAACATCCAGAATTACCTTCCAAACGCTTTGCATATGGGGGTGACTAAATAACTAAAAACCTGCAGGGCTTCCTTTTCATAATACACTCAAGAAAAGATTCGGTAAACCTGATTTCTTATAATTTCTCCTATTAGCATGGGCCCATCCTCTCTCCCTGGCTCCACAGGCCTTCGTGACACTCTCTCTCCTGTTCATTGATGATTGCAGACATGCAGATTTTCCAGGCTGCAAAGTCTCAGCAAGAGATGCCAGCAAATTGAAGATTTAGTCACCCTGATGTGTGGGCCATCCTGAAAGTTTATAGACTCTCTACGGCATGGCAATCACACATCTAAATCTAGTTCTGAGCAAACCGCTGAAGGCAGCTGTCACCCACATTTTTCTCCATAGGTAAGTACAGCTTAAGGCAGAAGCTTAATTCAACAAGAAAAAGTGGGCGGCTGTGAAAAGACATGAGCTCTTTTATATTGAATCTGAAAACCTCCCTATAACACACATTAGAGTCTCTCTCTCTCTCTCTCTCTTCTTTCCCTTCCTCCTTCCTTCTTTCTTGCTCTGAAAATAGAGAAGTGACATTTATAGAGCACCTACTATGTGCTAAGTCAGCTCTGGACTAGGTGCTTATCTCAGTTATGATAGCATTGTCCTTGGAGAAACCTGACCACTGAATTCATGCCAGCCCACTATTCAGAGGTGATACCACACTGAAAAGGGGCTCCAAAAGATTAATTGGTCATTGGGGAAACCTTAGATGTGAGTTAACAGGGAAGCAAGCAAATTATAGGCAAAAGTAGTTGTTTGAAATAAAGTAATTAATGAGTAAATGTAAGGAAACACTTTATTGTTCATTAAGAATGGTCGTAAGATAAGCAGATTTGGGTGCAGTTATTGAAAGGCGGTAGCAAATACTGGAGGGATTAGGACTATAGTCTGTGAGCTTTGTTATAGATAAGAATCAAGACAAATATTTGCAGGCTATGTCTCTGACAAAGGTTTAATAACCAGAATCCATAGAGAACTCAAACTTATTAACATAATAAAAAACAAAAAAAACCCAAGTGATCACATTGCAAGGTGGGCAAAGGACTTGAAAAGAAATTTCACCAAAGAAGATAGGCGTGTGGCCTATAGATATATGAAAAAATGCTCACCATCCTTAATCATTAGAGAAATGCAAATCAAAACTACTTTGAGATATCACCTAACTCCAGTAAGATTAGCCCATATCACAAAATCCCAAAACCAGAGTTGCTGGCGTGGATGTGGAGAAAAGGGAACTCTTCTACATTGCTGGTGGGAATGCAATTTAATACGTTCCTTTTGGAAAGACATCTGGAGAACACTTAGAGAACTAAAAATAGACCTGCCATTTGATCCTACAATTCCACTATTAGGTATATACCCAGAAGATAAAAAATCACATTACAATAAAGATGTTTGTATCAGAATGTTTATTGCAGCCTAATTCATAATTGCCAGGTCATGGAAGAAGCCCAAGTGCCCATCAATCCACGAATGGATCAATAAACTGTGGTATATGTACACCATGGAATACTATGCAGCCCTAAAGAAAAATGAAGACTTTACCTCCTTCATGTTTACATGGATGGAACTGGAAAATGTTCTTCTGAGCAAAGTGTCACAGGAATGGAAGAAAAAGTATCCAATGTACACAGCCCTTCTATGAAACTAATATATACTTCTCAAATGAAAGAAACAACTTAATTCTAGCCCAAGAATATGGGGAGGAGGTTGGGAAGGGGAGGGGAGAAGGGTGGCTGGGTGGTGGGAGGGTGACTGGAAAGATCACCTATATTTCTGTCTAACAAGGGTACAAATGATCTTTTCTAGAACTAGAATGTAAATGTTTTGACACAATGACTATGCAAATGACATGAAATTTATGTGAACTAGCTTGATGAAAGTATTTCAAGATGTATATGAAAACACTACACTGTACCCCATGTTTGCATTAATGTAATAATAAAAAAAAAATAAAAAATATATATAAAAAAAAGAATCAAGACAAATCAAGTAGAAAGGACTTACAATCTAAGAACATTTAATATAAAGATAAGCTCAGTGTCCAAGGTGGGAACAAATATAGCTGATAACTCCATAGGAATTCATCATTTTAATCAGTATTAAATCCAGGAAAAACTTTTAACCAGATGCATCCCCATGGGATCTTGCCTACATATTGTTTTTATTCTTAAAAATCTAGCACATTTTAAAGTTAAGCCTAAATTCTAATTCCAGACCCTGTGTCCCTCAGGAGACAAGAAGATGATGTACACATTTCAGGTATATCTCAGTTGTCCTCCTTGGGACGTTTTGAAATTCCTCTTATACCTAAAGTGGTACTAGATCCAAGCCTTGGTTTCCCTTCATTGAAAATAATCCATATATCCTTGTGTTCTGTGGATTTATTATTAAAAAATTAATACATCTATCTCAAAATGTGTAAAAGCAATCTCAGTTTATACAGAGTTGAGTGTTATGGACTAAATGTTTGTGTCTCCTTCACTCCCCAATTTATATGTTGAAACTACAGCCTTCAAAGTAATGATTCTGGGAGTAAGGGCTTCGGGTGGTATCAGGTCCTAAGAGTTGAGCTCTCACAAACAGAATTGGTGGCCATACAAAGGAGAACTTAGAAGGTGCCCTCACCCCTTCCACTCTGTGAAGTTACAGTGAGAAGACAGCTGCCCATAAACCAGAAAGTGGGCCTCACCAGACACCAGGTCTGCTAACACCTTGATCTTGAACTTCCCAACCTTCAAAACTGTAAGAAATAAGTTTTCCTATCTACTAGTCACCTATCCTATGGTATTTCATAGCAGACTAAATGGACTGAGACTGTGACTTTTCGTATTTTCAACTGTATTTTCCATTAACAACCTAATATAATTATAAAATTACATTCTCAAGTGAAAAATAAACGATGTCACCACAACGAAAATGACATTTAAGAGGGTTAACATTCATTCGATGTATTATCTGAGCTATTCCATGTGTCTCTGAGTCACTTTAATGAAAATAAGTTACATGAACACACAGTGGATACAATACTCTAGTGATTTTAAAACACACATACTCTTCAATTTACTCAAGCAAAAATAAAAAATTATCTACCTATCTATCTATCTATCTATCTATAGATATAGTATGTATATGTTATGTAAAGCAAATGCGACCAAAGAATAATTGTTGTTAAATCTAGAGGGTGAGTGCTTGGTTGTTCATCTTACCATTCTCTCTACTTTTGTGTGCTTGAAGTTTTCAACAGAAAACTGTGATCAGAGGTAACACACACGTTTTCAAGTACATACGACCAGCAGCTCCCATTCCTTTAGGGGTTCCTATTATCTCATTGGAAGGTGCGTGTGAAATGCTTGCCCCCAAAATTGATGCTGTGGGCTTTGCAATTACTCAGGTGTCTAACAGACTCCTTATTAAAAAATAAGAAAAAAGCACCTAACAATGCTTATCTAATTGTGTCCTGATAATGTAAGTAGCTCATCTTTATCTGAGTTGAACTTTGTTCCAGTAACTATCAATCAGTGGATGCTCAGACTAGACTCTGAAAAATTGCAATGAACAGAATCTAACCCTTCTGATCTGATAAATTTTGGACCTGTCCTGATAAGGACAAAACAACAACAATAAAAAGATTTTCCACAAAAGCTTTTGTAGACAAGATCTGTAAGTGGTAAAGATGCCCGAACAGCATCCACTGCCTTATTCTGCACCGTCCTCTCTAATCTAACTTGGCAGATGATTAATCCTTCAAAGTTGCATATTTTGAGAGGGAAAGTTGGTTAAAGTCTTGACGAAGGAAAAGGGCAATAAGAATGTATCAAGATATTCACTTTCCCTAATTCCCATAGCGATGCACCTAAACATGTTTGTCATAGAAGGCCATACTTTTGAGTGACAAGAATTTATGAAATCAAAATCACACAGAGAGACTGGGCTCATGGTAAACATGGGAAAGTACTTAAAATATTGTTATTTACATAAAGAAATAACAAACATTATAAAAAGAAGATAATGTCACCACATAAACAAAATCATCAGTAGCTTCTTACATGCCTTAAATATGTTAGAAAGTAGTTACTAAATGACATATTTCCATGGTCTATCCTTTCTCACTGAAAATCTTAAGACTCTTCTTTCCCCATTAGTGATGGTCCTGTATTTGTTTCCTTTTGATGCAGTAATAGCCATACATAGACATACGCAAATCTGTTCGGTCTTCCACATCCTAATTTTAAAAGCTTATCTTGTTTTGGTTTTGTTTTACTAGTCAAAGAAAATCATAATTCCTATAGGTTAGACCCCAAACCCTCACAAATGTAGAAAAGATATCAATAAAAATATTTGCTTCCAAAAATAAGAATTTGAGTTTGGGAGCAATAACTGAGCTCTCATTAATTAAAACACGGGACGTATCTGCACAGTGGGAACTCTGCATCCAACCACTTGCCTCCCACCATCATAATCTACCTATCACACAGATGTTATCTAAATGGTGAAAATAAAGGTATTAGAAAGAAGCCTAGAAATAAGCAATTGTCTTAAAAGTTCATTCTCATTTTTTGTCCATTTTTTGTTTAGTAATAATTCTGGCAATTTGAAACATAAAATGCTGTTTATGTTTAGGAGTTTTGTAGTTTCTGATCTTGATCGGATACTCTTTTTCTCAGTACATACTATCTAGGCCTTTTACTCTCTCTTGCCTTTAACTCACAGATTATTTCTAAAAGCAATTAAAATAGAAAGTGACAGAAAAGATGGATAATCCATTCTGTCTTTCACAAAATGTGAGGAATGGGATTTGGGGAGGTTTTGGTTTGTTTGTTTTTCCCCAAGTAGTTCATAGCCCACACAACCAACTCCCTCTGCTGCTACCTATGAATCCTGTTTCTGTGAGAGCTAGAAGGAAATCTAAGTCCTCATGATGTGGCTTCTCTCAGCGTCGCTGAAGCAACGGTGTGAGGAGCAGGTGGCCAGGGCGCTGCTGGCTTCTCCTAACTGGGAGCTGGGACTGTCGCTCAGCATGGCTCCATTGGAGTAAGCCACTCGGTCACTCACATTCTGGTTCTCAGAGCATCATCCTCACTGGTCACCAGAAAAGGTCATTCATGTGAAATTAAATCTCATTCTATGGGAAATATTATTGAGCTCCTGAAGCCAGCCTTGATTTGTAGGGCTAGGAGTTACTCAAGCCGTTATTTTTGAGCCAGAGGCACTAACAGCAAAGACAACGTTTGATGAGGTAAATAGTCCCACAGAAAGAAACCGTGAAAAATCAGTAGTGAAATTAATCACGGTTCCTGTATTGTTTTTCTGAGAAATGAGATGTGTTTAAAACAAGCGCCCTCCACTTTTACAGGGAGCCATGATGAATGATGACGGTTTCACGGATGCAGGGAGGAAAAGAATTACGCTTCATGCACAAGGTGTCTTAAAAATGGAAGATGAAATAAATGTATTTTCTGTATTAAGGGAAAAAAAAAGAAAAAGAAACAAGGCAAGTAATTGCTGCCTCCTTTTAAGGGGTTAAGTGTTTCTGATTAGCTTTGGGTCATGCATTGCGTTTTCGGTGCCTAAGCTTAAAGACACACTTGGCTGAGCCCCATCTAGCAAGCTTCATGCTTATGAAGGTGTTCCTCTTGATTGCTTCTCATCTGGGCTACAAAGCGATTGGGGAGACACATTGATTAAGTGCAAGAGAACCATGTTTTACTGTGACAGCTGCTAGGCCTCTGTCAACAAATCAATGTATTTTTTTTTTCCTCTCCTTTTCGTCTTTACTCTCTCCCGTTAGCATCCTGCTGTTACTAGAGATGAAAAACATCTCTGTAACTCTCTGCTGATTGACCACTTTCTGATTTGCCAATCACATAAAATGTTTTTATGATGGAAAAGACTAACCCTTCATTCTAAGCAGCTTTTTGTGCACAAATAGTGCAATTCGCTGGAATTCTCTGGAGTGTGGCGGCTGCTCCTGTCATTTAGAATCACAATGAGGAGTGAGACGTATTTTGCAGAAAAATG
Organism: Otolemur garnettii; assembly: GCF_000181295.1. Taxonomy (NCBI): domain Eukaryota; kingdom Metazoa; phylum Chordata; class Mammalia; order Primates; family Galagidae; genus Otolemur; species Otolemur garnettii. Next base: position 38,893,645 of record NW_003852401.1, read on the forward strand.
TCACCTTAATTCCTGAATTTGATCAGTAAGGGCACAAATGCACCCTGTCCATCCAGCAAGATTTGGAGAGTATTTGAGCAGTGGACTCACTCGATCTTCCGCTGTCTAGATAAAGTAGTCATCCTTGATAGCTTTTTGCTCACAAAAATACCTTTGGTTATTTACAATAAGGTGAGGTTGTTAAAAACCAGCCTCCCTTCGGATCACACTATGCACCAGAAATAGGAGGTATGATTTGGAGATAGCAAATACAGAGATGCCCAAAGAAACACTGGATCAAAAAGAAAACTTTTACAGACGTATTGCCTCGGACAGAAGACTGGCCTCCTGCCTTCTACCTCTTACGGTGTGGTTTAGGATTGAGCCTTGAACGTGCTTGAGTGGAACAAACATATAGAGCAAACCTATCTGGAATGAGCAGATTACTACCTAGAGGTAAGACAGAGCACTCTGGGATTTTTTAATCAGAAGTATATTTTCATATGTATTTGTATATGATTTTATTCATATGCAAGTCAATAACCATAAACCAAAATTTTCCTTGGGTCAAGCTTGAGCAGCATGGTTTATTTTGTCAAGCTAATTTCTCCTCATACTATTGGCAATAAACTCAAAGGACACAAAGAATTTCACCAAAAACTTGTCACATCTTCAGTTGGCCAAGACACCAGTAGGGTTTGAGCACTAGAAGATGCTCCTTGATGTAAACGGCATTTAGCCGTAACTTGCCCTTAACTTCCTGCCAGCTTGATCAGCAAACCATTAGAAGTAAAGGAAGAAAACTCAATGGTGCTGTATAATGTGGGAAAAAAAAACCACTACTTGTTCAGATCAAGGAAAGGATCACTAACCATTTTAAAGGATGCAAAGAAAACCTTACGAGGTCAGTTTCTCATGCCCTAGACAGAAATCCTGGCTGTGTTCAGATTGTCTGATCATTCTCTACCTTGTTCATCCTGGGATACCCTGAAAGCCAAGTGCTGCACAAAATCCTGCACAAAGAGGGTAGCTATAGTAACATCTTCTATTTCACCCAATAGCAAAGAAATAGAGCTAATATAAAAAAGTAAGGGGCCAAAGGTGAAAAGGGGGAAAGGGTAAGATGAACTAACTTAGTCATTAGGAAAACAGAAAGGTGTCTGGAGAGGGTGTTAGATGAGTTCCCACTAAGAAGGTCCGGGGCATTTTCTGGTGCCAATCTGTACACAGCTATCTTTTATTAGCACTAAAAAATTTGCTTTCTATTCTAATTTTTAAAAAAAAAATAGCTTTCTTATTGCCATAGAGAAGTAACTAGAATTGTCAAAAGTTTTGAAGTTCATAATAACATTTAAAAATAAAGAGTTACAAACAATAAGTAGATCTGATTTTGTTCCAAACAATCAAAACAGAAAATAAATTAGTACAAAAACCAAAGTTAAAAGAAATCCGTTCTCATTTGGCTTCCTGGCCATACAAAAGAAGTTTTTTACTATTTATAATGAAATGTATTACACCTCTCAAAATATTTCTCCACATGCAACCCTATTTGCTCTTGTCTCATGACTTTAAGAACCAAAAAGTTTGAACAACAGATCCTATTATTTCTGCTATGTAAAATAGCTACATAGAAAAATCTAATATCAAAACAGTAAAACATGATAAATTTTACACATGCTGCTTTTTTAACAACAAAATATGCTTTTATTTTGTTCCATATTCTCTCTTATTCTATGGTTAAGACAATTTTTCATTCTACAAAAAGCAAAACAATTAAATTAGAGCAAGTAAATGAGTATAACCCATTATGACTATACCACTCTTGGTTTATTTATGAAGGAAAGGGATCCCTTCTGTTATCAGAGAGAAAGATATGGTGTTTTATTTTAAGCTCTGAAAATGTTTCTTTGTATCACATCTTTTAAAGAAGTTTCCTTCTGTCTGCTCTCTTACATATGAAAGAAAAGATTCGGGTATTTAAGCTTTTATTTACAGTTTTCCTTCACAGAAGAGATGGAAACCTTACGGACCAAGATTTCCTCTCTCAATTATCCTAATATGTTGCTGCAGAGGAAGGCAGCTCATCACTAAGTTCTCAAGCTCCAAGTTCATCCCATGTCTAAGACTTTATACTTGGCCTAACAGGAAAGAGCTGAAACTTCATTTTCACTAACCCTGGGCTGAAGATTATAATTTAAAGTATTGTCTTGTCTGAGATGGTTCAGGTTTAATATTGAAATTATTATCTCTGCTAGCATGAGAAGGGACACAAACACAGGAACATTTGGGTACCCAGGAAAGAGCCTGGAGTCCATTTGCACATACACATGTGCTAAGTGGATAAACTGGTACATTTGATGGCATTGTGTCTTCAATTGTGTTCACTGGAAACAGACACTGAGCTAGAGAATTGCATGCAGGTTGTAACCAGGGAGAACTCTGGACTGGGCAATGGGAGAAGCTGATCGGAAACAGAGCTTGGGCACCTGTCAGTCTGGGAAGCTCTGAGGGTAAAATGGCCTCTAAGACTTGTGCCCATTTGAGGCAAGGTTCTGACCTTTATCCCCACTATAGTCTGTTTGGGGCCTATGGCAGGAACCTTGTGTGACTTGGTTCCTACAGCTAAGGGCAATGCCCATGAAAAAGCAGCTGTGAACTGTTAGCAGTTTAGGGGATGGATAGATATATCAGCCAGGAGATGAGGTATCTATCCATCTATCTTTCATTGTTTATGAAAGACTTTGTTTTGCCTTAATATAAAAATTCAACATTGTATTTACAGTGCCTCACTTTCACAAGGAAAATGGATTCTAGATTTGATGTCTGTTTTGTTTTGTTGTTAGCGCCTGTGTGTATGCACATCAGGCTTTATTTACTTCTAATTTAAGATTAATTCCTCTTAGAATGTTAAAAAGGGTAATATAGGAAATATCTGACCCAAACCCCTCTTTTACAAATAAAAGAATGTATCCCATGTCAAAGGGCTGCTTGGTGGCAAAGCTGTCTGTAGGAGGTTCCAACCTAATTTTCTTTCAGGTCACCATTCTGCTTCATTAATTTAAAAATCTTTGTCCAGTATATGCCTGCCTATACTGAAAATGTTAGTTAGGTTGGGACTGAATGAAACCCACAGACCCCACCTCCAGGTAGTTTCTAATCTGGAGGGCATCTGTGCTAAAACATGATCCATTGTTACTGAAAAGCTTATTGTAAGAAGAAGCCATCACATCATTTGTATTAGCTGTTTTACGAAAGTCTAGTGTGAAGACACAACCTCTTTTTCCCCATAGAAAGGTGCCAATCTTCCCGTACTTTAATTATGCAGTCAATTTCAATAATGTTCCCCCTTTGTAGCTATCATCCAGCCCTATCTCAAATAAATATGCCCCATGAGTGAGAGGGCTGTGCTTCTTCTGAATTAATCAGACCCAGTTCAGGCTCAAGTATACTCTCCTCATTGTGTGAGTTTTCTTCTGTCTCTGATTATTTGCAAACTGATGTTTCCTTTCTCTTTGCATGCCAGATCATGTGTCCTCCTGCCATCAACTGCTCAGTTTGAAGAGAATTTCTGTCAATATTCCGTGGTCTTCCTGTCCCTTCAGCCCACTGGAGATAACAAAGGCATCTAACTGCAGGGGATAGAAGCTCCAGCTGCCAGCCCTAGGGAAGGGGGGAGGTGGCTGAAGAAGTAGTACATCTCCCCCAGGCTCTGGAGCGCCATCATGTAGCACAGCAAGCTTTGGCCAAGGAAGCTGCTCCTGTCCATATGGTGTTTCCATGTGTCTGCTTCTTCTCTCCACTAGGTGTTCATGATTTATGGCAAAGATTACGATGATAGTGATGAGGATGATAATATCTAACACACACTGACAAGTGTTTTTATAAATACGACTTCATTTTTTTTTTTATCTACAATGGGGATATTTTCCTAATTGTTGTTGGAAACATAGCCAACTGTGTATTATATTCCCTTTCTTTTTTGCCTGATTCCAGTCTCTCCATACTAGCCTCCTCTCTGGCCTCTATGGAGGCCTGCTTGTTCATGCTGGAGGTGTTACACTACTGCCAATTCCATCATCTTACAATTGTCCCACATGTTGCTGATGTGTCTATTTTATTTTTGTATAAAATTTGATAGAACCCCTGCCTTCCTCTTTACAAAAAATAAAGATAATAGACAAAAATAAAAGGCTGACATTCAACATAAAATACTTTTTATACAAATGCAGATCCCTTTGAAAGTCCTCAACATACTGGCTCGGTGCCTGGAGCTCAAGTGGCTAAGGCGCCAGCCACATACACCAGAGCTGGCGGGTTCAAATCCAGCCTAGACCCGGCAAATGACAATGGCAACTACAACCAGAAAATAGCCAGGTGTTGTGGCGGGCGCCTGTAGTCCCAGCTACTTGGGAGACTGAGGCAAGAGAATCACTTAAGCCCAGGAGTTGGAGGTTGCTGTGAGCTGTGACGCCATGGCACTCTACCTAGGGTGACAGCTTGAGGCTCTGTCTCAATAAAAAAAAAAAAGAAAGAAAGAAAGAAAGAAAGAAAATCCTCAACATAGTGCCCCAATATAAAAGCCACTATTCTCTGTTCCCATAGCCTGTCTCAAATCAAACCCCAAATCATTGGTGAGTAAAAAACATTTGTTTGTTTGCTTGTTGATGAATCACCTAAGTAAGGCCATAAGGCCAAAATGTGGTAAAAATCTGATTTCTACAGAAGAATGGACATAGCCAAAAGTTAACATAAATTGTTTCACAGCTTGCTTTCCAGTAATTTCTTACTGCTTAATTAAGAGTCACATATCTTTGACTAGTGTAAAATTTGTGACTTTCCCAATCCCTTCAATAACTAATATTGCTATTATAAAAGCTAAGCTTATCTTGAGATATTTTTCCAGATTTTGAATCTAGGGAGGACTACCTTATGCCAACCAGACATGTGGCCATCTTTGAGAACTGACTCAACAGGTCTTGCGACCCTCTACCCAGAAACTATCTCAGCACAAGGGAACAATTTCTGTTTCCCAACCCTGTGAGTTCATCCCTAGCTAATCAGCAAACCCAAAATATCTTTAAAAACTTTAGCCCCATAATTCTTAGGGAGAAATATTTGAAAAATATCCCCCCATCTCCTTGCTCAGCACCTTGCAATATTAAAAACTCTTCCTCTGCTGCAACTTGTGCTATCTCAATGTATTGGCTTTATTCCGGGCAGTGGGTAAAAAATCTCCATTGGGTATTAACATTGTTTTGATGAAGAAATAGAGGAAGAAACTATGGCTTCTATATTATTAGAATAGAAAGATTCCCTTTGATCCACTCTGCCTTCCAGTTTCCTTTTCTTCAACAACTGCCACATCTTTCTCCCATCTTCCTTGAAATCTTTTTTCTTAGAGTTGCTTTCTAAAAAAATGGATCTTTTCTCTACCCTTTCTTACTCTAATCTTTCACCAAACTGTCCACAAAATCTCCTCATTTTATAGAACCCCTTCACAAAATAAAAGAAACAAACCTACTAGTGCCAAGAAGAAGAAGAACTTGGCCCTATCCGATAGACAGCACTTTGGTCCATACGGCAACAGAGTGAAAGGCAGGGATTGGTGAGTTACGTGTCTGTCTTTAAGATGAGAGGATTTCGGCTCGGCGCCTATAGCTCAACTGGCTAAGGCGCCAGCCACGTACACCTAAGGTGGCGGGTTCGAATCCCCAGCCTGGACCCGCCAAACAACAATGACGGCTGCAACCAAAAAATAGCTGGGCGTTGTGGCGGGCGCCTGTGGTCCCAGCTACTTGGGAGGCGGAGGCAAGAGACTCGCTTGAGCCCAGAGTTGGAGGTTGCTGTGAGCTGTAATGCCACGGCACTCTACCCAGGGGGACAGCTTGAGGCTCTGTCTCAAAAAAAAAAAAAAAAAAAAAAAAGATGAGAGGATTTCAGTGGAAATGAGTTCTTATCTCCAAATCAACTTATTGAACTTTTTAAAAAATAATTTTCTCAAAGCTCATCTTATATCAACTTCCTGTTGGAATGCTCTCCCACCAGAATATCAAACCTAGTATATTAGTAAAAAAGAACTCGTTATATGTTAAGGGATATTTGCTTCTTTTAAAACTGTTTGGTTGATCTTATCAGGAAACTGCTCAAAATTTAAAGCCTAGAGTCCTCTCGCCTCCTATACCCAAGTAAATCTAATTGAAAGTATCTCAAACTCTCATCACCATCTCCATTATCAAGCCTTGCTTCAATCCCTCTTATGGCCTTCAGATTTTACAATAGTCACTTAGTTTCAGTTTCCTGCCATCAGAAATTGCTTCACCCTTTCTTTCAATACTTTTGCCATGGTTAAGAGTTTTTATTTTTTGCTTTTCATTATGGAAATTTTCCAACCTACAGAAAAGAAATGGAAATAATAAAATAAACTTATATGTTCATCAAGCAGTTTCAATGGTTCACAATTCATGACTGAGATATTGTAATTTGTAATGATCATGTATTTGGTCTTTATCTCCGCTCCTATTACAGAGCTCCCAAAATTCATGGAATTCCCTAAAATATAAGAGAGAAAGAGGAGAATAGAGAATCTTTTGTTATTCCTAACAAGCCTCTTTCAATGAAGTGACTTTTGGAAAACCTCTAGTTAAGCTTAGGATGGAGGTTGGATGCCAGTGGAGCCAACCATGTGCTTAGAAGGTTGGAACTTTCAGCCCCACCCCCTGACTGCCATGGTCAGGAGAAAGACTGACTTCATCACTAATGACCAATGACTTAATCATGCGTATCTAAAGAAGCCTCCAAAAAACCTCAGAAGATGGAGTTTCAGAATGCTTCTAGGTTGCTGCACAGGTGGATATACTGGGAGGGTGGCACACCTACAGAGGGCATGCGAGCATCATGCCTCTGCCCCCACAGCTTGCCCTGGGCATCTCTCCTGCCTAGTTGTTCCTGAGTTGCATTCTTCTCTAATGAACCAGTCATCCAATAAGTGAACTGTTTCCCTGAACTTCATGATGATTCAATGATCCAGTGTAGGAAGGGGGTCACGGAACTTCCAAGTTGTGGGTGTCAGTCAAAAGCACAGGTGACAGTATGGACTGTGTTTGGCAACTGCAGTGAGGCAGTCTCTGGAAGTGAACCCTTAACCTCTAGGATCTGATACTATCTCCTAATAGACAGTGTCATGCTTAAGTTAAAAGGACACTCTGTAGGTGTACACAGAGAATTGGAGAATTGTTTTATGTGGGAGTAAAATTCCACATGCAGTGGCCAGAAGCATTTCATGAGTAGAAAGAAATAGAGTGAGTTTTTCCTTATAGTAACCAACTTAGTTTTGCAGGGTTAAGGCAATTGGCCCCAAAATTTTCCCTAAAAAAAAAAAATCACTCACATGAACAGACTGATTAATAGGAGAAAACACATATACACTTATTTAACATGTATACAGAGGATCCTTCTACATGGGAAATTGTCCATTTTTGTACTTAGGGCTGTCACGTAGAAATAGATTAGAGAAAAAGGGTATGACCTAATGCTGACAGAGTTGGGAAGCTCAGCAAGGTCTCCCTGTCTAGGTTCCTCTTGGCCTCTCTGAACAGCATTTCTATCTTTCAGATGTGGGGCAGCACCATCTCTGGAATGGGGCTTTTAGGACCCACAGGGAAACAAGGTAGGTCGGATAATTTGTGGTCAGTTTATATACAGAATAACTGTTGGTTTTACAAATAGCTTTTGGAAAAAGTGATTCTGGTTTCTATGACCTGGAAAAGGGATTCTAGTTTCTGTGGCTAGTCTCAGAGTAGAATAGGACCCAGAGAAAGGAAGATGGGAGAAGGTCAGAGAAAAACTGGTGCTTCTGAGACCTTCATTCTGGGGTACAGATTTCTGAGACCCATCATTTCCACCTATATGCCTTATTTCTTAACTATAATTCGTATTTCCTAACAGCAACAAATTCAACAGAGTTCGCGTCCCCAAGCCCCTTCTTAAACATATCCTTTATAGTTCATTAATAGGCCTACAATGAGGCAAGACAAACCTGCAGGTCCCTAATTCATACAACAAATATGTGTCCAGTAGTTGTCTTATATGTTTTTATATTGCAGTTTGAATCAGGGTCTAAATATGATTATAAATTGCACTTATTTCTATGACTGTTAAGTCTCATACTTTACAAATGTCCATGCCTCTTTTTCTTTTCTTCTTTCATTGTTGCAGTTGTTGAGGAAAATGGATTGTTTCTTTGGTCTGGGTTTTGCAGATTGCATCCCCATGACACAATTTAGCATGTTAGCTTGTTTTACATGTATTTTCCACAAATTGATAGATCTATGAACTAAAATAAAATTTTAAGGCTCTTACCACCACTGGATAACTGAATGGACACCCCTCCTGATGAAGAAAGTACCCTAAGACTGAGTTCTTAGCCATAAGAAAGGAGATATGACACACCTCATCACCCCCTATCCCTTCTTAAAGATATCCTTTATAGTTCATTAAAAGGCTTAAAGCTAAGCAGGACAAACCTGCAGGTTGCCAATTCATACAACAAATATGCGTCCAGTAGTTGGTCTCCAATTAATTGACTTCCTTATCTTAAGAAAATTTTAAATATTTAGACAAAGCATCTTTCATTAACCAGTTAGGCATCAAATAACCTTTAAACCCACCTATAACCTGTCAGCCCCCAGCTTTGGGATTTCCCACTCTTTGGACCAACCAGTGTTTGACTTCTATGTGTTGATTTATGACTTTATCTGCAATCCCTGTTTCCCTGAAATGTATAAAACCAAACCGTAACCCAGACACAGCAAGTCTGCTTGTTCAAGGCTTCTTGAGGGTGGCTCTGGGCTATGGTCCTCAAGTTCAACTCAAAGTAAACCTCATCAAAACTATTTTACAGAGTTTGGCTTCTTTTCCATTGAAAGAACCAGAGGTGTGATATGTTTTAAATTTAATATTTTAGACAAGAAAACTTCCTAGGTCATCTTAGATACTTGTGTCCAGAGGTATACAAAGAATAAAAGTTTCTCTCTCTTTTTTGTTACCAGCTACTGCCTCAATCTATTAATTCATTGGGTATTATAAGCAGAATTGTTATACTTTATCATTGCCTCTTGATTTATTAGTTAGAAATTTTCTATAAAGAAGAATTGTTCCTCATCAATTATTTGCTTACACTAGCCTATAGTTTTAAACTTTGTGCTGTAATCATTTCACAGCCCAGCCCTGACCTACTGTAAGTCTTTCTCTACCTCCAATGGGTCTAAACGTTCGTTAAACAAATAAGACTTCTTTCTCTACCTCTGATGGGTCTAGACTTTCATTAAACAAAACATGGGACTTACCGTGGTTTCATCTCATTCTTTTGCTTTTTAGTCTTTTTTTTTAAATTGTTTCAGGTTCATTGAGGGTACAAAGAAGTAGGTTACACTGTTTGCATTTGTTAGGTAAAGTCCCTCTTATAATTGTGCCCTGCCCCCAAGAGGTGTGCCACACACCATAACCTCCCATCCCCCCTCCCTGCTCCCTTCGTCCCACTCCCTTGTTCCCCCACCACCACTCCCCACCTTGAATTGATTTGAGTTTTTCTCTTATGTGTGTACGTATTAGATCATCTACTGGCTTCATATTAGAACTAGTACATTGGATTTTTGCTTCTCCATTCTTATGATACTTTACTAAGAATAATATTCTTCTGGTTCTGTTAAACATTTCTTCCAGGTTGTAGAAGATTTAGAAAAAATAACCCTCTGACCTTATAGGAGACCTCCAGCACATGACCTTCAGTCTTTTACACTACATCAAGAGTTACTGCATTATGGCTGGCATGCCTACCATCTCCTGAACTACACACACATCACGTACTGAACGGCAGGCACCAGAATGTTCACCAAACAGTAATCAGCTGCATATAATAAAGTCTCTTACCCTAAGTCGGGGCTGGCCCCATTTTGGTTGCAGCACATCTGTGTCAGATGTTTTTAATAATCTTTGCTATTAACTATATTTGGCCTGGTTCTTTGTGGCATCTTCCTCTCTAACATCTACTTTATCTGGACCTATGTATTTCTCCTAAGAGTGTGATGATTTATTTATAAGCAACTTTCTGTCTTCAGAAAGTTTTGTATATCCTAGCATTGAGTAACTACTGGCATATATCAGGCAATTAAGGAATATTTGCTGAATGGGAGAGTGAAGGAGACTTTCCAATATAAGTAACTGATGGTACAATACTTGTATTTATGCATGATTTCAAACACATTCAGACTTGTAGATGCTCATGCTTAATGTCAGAAAGAATTCTTTTCAATGCAAGTACAATAATGCACTGGCAAGTCATATTAACTTCTAATATAGCATTAGCAGTGAATTAAATAAAGACATCTTAAATTATACCATTCAGGAGATAAATGTTATTGTAGAACAGATTTGGCACCATGCACTCTTAGCAATAGGAAGTCACCAGTTCTCAACATTTTATTTCCTGTCACCTGTAGTAACTAGACTATCACTCTAAGCAGAGACAGATACATTAGCATTTCAAAGAGAGCACTAAACAAACTATCTTCCACTACAATGAGAAGATTTCGTTCTGAGTAATAGCATTTATCACTCCCTTAATCTCAAGACTCTCTCCCTTGCCTTAGATGGCACCACAGCCACAGGTATGCTTGCAAACATCACTTTTCATTCTATGTTCTACTGGATCTATCTTTCTTTACAGTCTTTTTTTTTTTTTGAGACAGGGCCTCAGTTTGCCACTGTTGGTAGAGTGCTGTGGCATCAGACCTCACAGCAACCTCAAAGTCTTGGGCTCAAACAATCCCCTGTCTCAGCCTCCCCAGTACCTGGGCTATAGGCGCTCCCCACAACACTCAGCTAATTTGAGAGACATGGTCTTGTTAGTGCTTAGACTGATATTGAGCTCCTGAACTCAAGCAATCCATCTGCCTTGGCCTCCTAGAGTGTAAGAATTATAGGATGAGCCATGTGCCCAGCCTCTTTACAGTCTTTAAATAAAAGCATTCCTCAAACTCTTTGGCTCAAGCGATTCTCCTGCCTCAGCCTCCCAATTAGCTGTGACTATAGGTATCCACCATAATGCCTGGCTATTTTTAGAGATGGGGTCTTGCTCTTGCTCAGGCTTGTCTCAAACCTTTGAGCTCAGGCAATCCACCACCTCAGCCTCCCAGAGTGCTAGGATTACAGGCTTGAGCCACCACATGAAACTTATTTCTTTCTACTCCTGAGGCAATGCCGTCTGATTATCAACTTCTTCTTGCTCATATCTTTCTTTGAACTTTAGAGTAACATATGCAACTACCCACATCTCACACTGAACATCATAATCTTCCTGCTCTTTTTCCTTTCATTGTTCAAAATCTCCAAGTAAAACAGTAGTGCGTAGAGTTAGAACAACTAAGGGCCTGGCATCCACCATTACTTCTCCCTCCCCTCATACCTTGAATACCATAAAGTACTGTATTTTTTCTGTTCTACAGATTAAATAGTTTCTGAATGAAACTAAACTACTTTCCTTTTTAAAATATTCCTAACTGATACGTAATAATTGTGCATGTTTATGGGGTACATGTGATACTTTAATATAGGTATATAGTGCACAGTAATCAAATTATGGTAACTGGGATAGTCATCACCTCCACCTCTTTTTAAATTGGGTTGTTCATGTACTTATTGTTGAGTTTTAAGAATTATTTGTGTATTTTGGATAACACTCCTTTATCAAATATGTCTTTTGCAAATACACGGATTTTTTTCCAGTCTGTAACTTATCTTCTCATTCTCTTAACAGTAGTTGTCACAAAGCAATTGCAACAAATACTTAATAAAGAAGTTGTTAATTTTAATGAAGTCCAGCTTATCAATTTATCTTTCATAGATCTTACTTTTTTTTTGTATCTGAAAAGTCATTGCCAAAACCAAGATCATGTAGATTTTATCCCATGTTACATTTTTAGGGTTTTATAGCTTCACATTGTGTAATTAGTGCTATGATCTATTTTTGAGGTAATTTTTGTGAAGGGTATAATGGCTGTATCTAGATACAATATTTTTTTCTTGTGTATGTCCACTTGTTCCAGCACCATTTGTTGAAAAGACTATATTTGCTCCATTGTATACCCTTTGTTTCTTTGTCAAAGATCACTTAATTATATTTATGTAAATTGATTTGGGGGCTCTCCATTCTATTCCATTGATAAATTCATCTATTATTTGACCAACATAAAACTGTCTTGATTTCTGTAGCTTTATATCAAGTCTTGAGGTCAGGTAGTTAGCACACCAGAAAAAAAGCAAATAAAATTAAAGTCAAGTTCATTACATGTTATTAAATAATGGCCAATCTTCAGAGCTACTACTGTAAAAATGCAATCGATATGTTACAAAACATTAAACAATGCTCAGTCAATACACACACACACAAAGATGCGAAGACTTGTATTACTAAATGTCACTTTATATTAGAACTTAACAAAGTAGGATCTTGTTCTCTTAATTGGAGATACATCCACATTTTCAATGTGAAATTATGTTGAATTACATTGAAATTGTGAACTTATGTTGTCAGCTTTTTAGCAAATTAATGAAGTACTCCAGCAGATTTAGTTTGAAATGGAGAGACTTTATGTTTTGTATTCTGCAGTGTTTCCTAAACCACATAAATGAGATATTTTTGGCCATATACCAAGACTAACAGATCACTACTGTTATAGACAGAGCTGCTGCTGAGCTTTGAAATTCAAATCCCTTCAGGCTCATCCAACTCTCTCTCCCTCTCTTACCTGCCATTTTTACCAAATCTGGCAAACTCAGTACAAGCATAAGCTCCAACAGAGGCAACTGGAGTAATCAAAATAAAAGATTATAATATCGTTGTGTATGCATATCTCTCAAGATAGCTTTAGAGTCTGTACAAAACTTGCAGCTTCCTTGTGTTGTTGTTGGAAAATAGAGTGGGAGGAGCGGTATTTGTTTGTTTGAATACCAGCACCCAGTCATTGTAGAGACTCAAGGAAAAATAGTACATCTTTTTAACCAGAATGGTATGTGAACCTTAAAAGTCTGGGTTATATTATCCTTTGTAATGATGTGGAAATTTTAATTCTGACTGAAAGGGATATTTATTCTTAAGGCCAGAGTAGGATCAAATGATCTAAACACGTCAATATTTGATTCTTATTGATTTAATAGCCCTAAAAAATACTGATGTGTGATAATGTTGCAGGAAGATGAGGCCCAATGAAGAGAAAGAGCACACAAACACCATGATTATAAGAGGAAGGGCTTTATTTACCAGCCAGGAGCCTATGGCATAGAAGAATTCCAAATGGCTTTACTCCCCAAATGGCTTGGTCTTTCCCGTTTTATCAACAGTCAAAAAGTTCCAACCCAAAGATACCCTTCTCATTAGCCAGTTTGAATCAAGTGGGAGATGCTATTCCAGCCCCTACAGAACTACAGGATTTCATGGAACTTGGAGTTCCACGAAGTCAGATTTACAAATTCCCAAGAGCTGAGTCACCATAAACAGGACCCTGCAGGTGTATCCTTGTGGTCTCCTTCAGAAGACCTGTTCTCCTAGACCTCACTCTCCTCAAGTATCCTCTCTCAATAAGGAATAAATACATGGTCCCCAGATGACATCACAAAAAATGATGGAGTTGTTTTGTTTTGTTTTTTCCCAACATACTCAATTCAGGTCTTTAGAGTGAGTTTTAATTTTCATCTAGTCTACATATTGGCAAGACTTTAGCTTAAGTTTGAGGTCAAGCACCACACAAATTCAACTGCTCTGCACAAGATAATTGAAAAAAAGAAACCAAGAATTCTCAGACAAAAAAAGGGGGGAGGGAGGGGGGAGAGGGGAGAGGGGAGAGGGAGAGGGATTCGAGGGTTCACTTCTGTGGTTCATCTTGCAAGGGTACAAGTGAATCTTTCTATGAGTAGAATATGAATGTTTTGACATAATAACTAAGAAAGTTACATGAAGGCTATGTTAACCAGTTTGATGGAAGTGTCTTGGATTGTGTATGAAAACACCACACTGTACCCCCAAAGTGCATCAATGTACACAGTTACCATTCAATAAAAAAAAAAAAAAAAGAAAAAACAATTGTTGACTAACAGAAGAGTATTAAATCTCAAGGTGATTGTGTCTCTGAAATGCAGTTAACACCTTCTCATCATCTGCAGGCATTAAATCAAGTGTGTCATACAGACAAAGGCACATAGTTTGGTTTTTGTTGGTTTCTTTTTTAAAGAGACGAATTAGAAATTAAGAATAGAGATCAATGTCAATGTTTGGTTCCACTCCAGCTGGAAATAAAGGAAAATTCTCAAGACAAAGTAAGAATTCAGCCAATTGTAGGAAATTGATTGGTTAAAATATAAGCATGAGGAATTTACATCTCACTTTTGTTTTCAATTTCTGTGTTCACTAAACCTAGAGACAACATAGAAATCCTGGGGGAGGGAGAGAGTGTTGAATTTTCAAGAAAGCATAGAATAGAAATTGTATAATACTCAGATGATGATCTGGGGTCCTAAAAATCTCAAACCAACATTGGGGTGAGGACTTCTTAGTTACAATCATAAGTTTAAAAGATATCATAGGATAAGAAATGCATAAGGCATACCTAGCGTTAACTAAAGGAGGTTCTGACTCCAGGTTGGCCATCTATGGTTTGACAAATGTTAATGAACACCTTCCATGAACAAGATAGTGTGTTAGTTACTAAAGGGATTAAAACAGCAAGTGGGCCTGTCCCTGAGCAAACGCACTTACAATACAATAAGTGGCTAACACAAATACCATCATAACATAGCTAAAAAGTTGAAAGGATAAAAAAGTCAGTCTCCATCACTTAGGGAGGGAAAGGGGATGATTAGAATTGTCTAATGGCTTTGGAAAGGACTTTAAATACTAGTGCATTTTTTTAAATCAACGTATAAGTTGCTCGTGATATGTGAAATGCACATGTGTGGATCCTATATATACCACTGATTTAGATAAAATGCATACACTCAAGTAATCTATACTCATTTCAAGACATAGAAAATTTCTGTCACCCCAGAAAGTTCTCTTATACCTCTTTCTAGTCAATTCTCAACACAACTAACCACTGTTTTGATTTCTATGGACTTTAACAGACAGGCAGAGGTGGAGGAAATAGAACGAGCAAATGTGTAACATCTCAAGAAACAGCAGGGGTATTGCAAAGACTGTGCATAGGGAAGGAGGATAAGAAAAATCTTTAAAAGTAACTTAGGGTCATTAAGCAGAGGAGCCTGAAAACTAGCTACGAGGAGATGTTTGCCTTTCATTCAGAAACGTACTTTTGTAAAATTATCCTGGCCGCATGGGAAGTTACACTGTTCTACCTTATTAAAGGGGATACCAATGTACATTTGCACACTACATGAATAAACCTCCAGTAATTACAGAAAAGTATAAAATTCCTCTATCATCTTAGCTTAGCGCACTTGTACTGGGCCCAAATGTATATTTATTTGGTCTTAGTTTAAATATATATTTTCTTTTTCTTATCATTTTCTGTTTCTTTTTCATTAATGGGCAGTTGAAAAAGAAAGTTTTCATAATAAAGAATGTTTCTGTGTTACAGGACAAATTCACCTGATACCATCAGCAAATAAACATATAGCAAAAATTGTCCGAGATTGGTATAACTCCTATGTGAGGCCTGTGTGAGACTTCTTTCTTCCTGTCTAAAATATAGGCATAAATTTGCAGGTAGAGTAACATAGGAAAGGATGAAGGAGTAGAATTAAAAATTGGGGTTGCTGTAAATTTCCTGAGCCTCAGTTTCCTCCCTGGAATGTCCTCCTCATCTGCTTGCAATGTGGAATAAATCACTGCACACGTTGGATCTGCCTAAAATTTTCGGTGTCTTATAGTGGAATGAACTTCCAAATAATACTTTATGCAACCAATGCTCCTTCCACTTTGGTTTTTATACAAGAGGGTTGAGATTGAGTGGTGAGAAGAAAAATCTGGGAATATGATCAGTAAAATCACTGGGAATCAAAAATTCCTTCTCTCTTCTTATTAGGAATATAATATATCAAATGCACCATATAATTTCCTTAGTTAAAATGTAAGTTGTCTTGTTAGTATGCACCATTCCCCCTTTCTTAGAGCCCTTAATTGCCCTGTTTCTCCCATTAGTACCTTTTATCATGCTGAATCAAAGAAAGTGCCTCACACCACGGAGAACTGCCTGCAAAGCACCATTTCCTGAAAACCATGGATTCATTGCCTCCAAATAATACTCAGAAATCTCATATCTCTTTCTGCAGGACTTTTTGTCTAGCTATTGAGGCCACCCTCCACTTAGAATAAAGGAAACAATTATTAAACAAACAATTAGGTTTGTTTTTAACATTCAGGGCCTCATCCTTTTTCCAAAGTCCATTCTTTAAAACTGGTCTTACAAAACTTTTAAACAGCAAAGACTCTAAATATATGCAAACATGCACATACACACATTCATACAAATGTGTATATGCATGGATTTCAAGGATAATCTACAGATTTTTATATGTATTCTGTATTTTTTTTTTTACTAAATCATAAACACATAAATCATGTATACATTAAAGTAGGTATGGGGTACAGTGTGCTGATTTCATATAGAATTAGGAATGCTTACATCACACTGGTTAATATATACCTCATTTCATTTACTTAATTATTATGTTAAGACATTTATACTCTATACTAATAGATTCAACATATACCCTTGCATTATGCACCACAGGTGTGATCTCATCATTCACCCTTCCTGCATCAGACCTTCCCCTCCCCTCCCTTCCCCCTCCTCCCTCCTTCCTCCTGGGCCATAGTTGTGATCTATTCTTCATATGAAAGTGTAAGTGATTGTAAATTGGTTTAATAATAGTACTGAGTACATCGGATATTTTTTATCCCATTCTTGAGATACTTTACTAAGTAGGATTTGTTCCAGCTCCATCCATGTAAACGTAAAAGAGGCAAAGTCCCCATCTTTTTTAAGGCTACATAGTATTCCATAGTATACATATACCACAATTTACTAATCCATTCATGAGTCTATGGGCACTTGGGCTTCTTCCATGACTTGGCTATTGTGAATTGAGCTGCAATGATCAATCTGGTGCAAATATATTTGTTATAAAATTATTTTTGGTCTTTTGGATATACACCTAGTAGAGAAATCGTAGGATCAAATGGCAGGTCTACTTTTAGATCCCTGAGTATTCTCCCTACTTCTTTCCAAAAGGGATGTATTAGCTTGCACTTTCACCAGCAGTGCAGAAGTGTTCCATTTTCTCCACATCCATGTCAACATCTGTAGTTTTGAGATTTTGTTATGTGAGCCACTCTTACTGGAGGGTAGTTGTTTGGATTTGCATTTCTCATCAAAGTGGTTTGGATTTGCATTTCTGTGCTGATTAAAACTGATGAGCATTTTTCATGTGTCTATAGGCCATGCACCTGTCCTCTTCAGAGAAGTTCCTGTTCAAGTCTCTTGCCCACAGTGAAATGAGATTACTTGTTCTTTTCTTATTAGTAAGTTTCAGTTCTCTGTGGATTCTGGTTATTAAACCTTTGTCAGAAGCATAACCTGCAAATATCCTCTCCCATTCTGAGGGCTGTCTGCTGTGCAGAGGCTTTTTAGTTTAATCAGATCGCAGGAATGGATTTTTGGTGTTGCTTCAACTGCCTGGGGGTCCTTCTCATTAAGTATTCTCCCAGGCCAATTTCTTCAAGAGTTTCTCCTGCACTCTCTCCAAGAATCTTTATAGTTTCATGTCTTAAGTTTAAATATTTTATCCAGTGAGTCAAATTTTGATAATGGTAAAAGGTGTGGGTCCAGTTTCATTCTACAAGTCACTAGCCAATTCTCCCAGCACCATTTGTTAAATAGGGAATCTTTTCCTCAATTTATATCTTTGATGGGCTTAGCAAAGATCAAATGACAATAAGTGTCTGGGTTCATCTCTTGGTTCTCAATTCTGTTCCATACAGCTACCTCTATTTTTGTGCCATGCTGTTTTGATCACTATAGATTTATAGTATAGTTTGAAGTCTGGTAGCATGATTCCTCCTGCTTTGTTTTTATTTCTGAGTAATGACTTGGCTATTTGAGAGTTTTTTCTGGTTCCTTATTAAATGAAGTACTATTTTTTCCCCAGATATTTAAAGTATGACAGTGGTGCTTTGATAGGGATTGCATTAACTTTATAAATTTCTTTGGGTAATATGGACACTTTAACAATGTTGATTCTTCCGAGACATGAGCATGGTATTATTTTCCATTTGTTAACATCTTCAGCTATTTCTTTTCTCAGAATTTCACAATTCTCTTTATAGAGATTTTTCACATCCCTTGTTAGGTAAATTCCCAAATAGTTCCTCTCCTTTGGCACAACTGTAAAGTGAATAGAGTCCTTGACTGTTTTTTCAACTTGACCATTATTGGTATATATAAAAACTACTGATTTGTGAGTATTGATTTTGTATCCTGAGACACTACTGCATTCCTTGATCACTTCTAAGAGTTTTGTGGTTGAGTCCCTGGGGTTTTCCAGTGATAAAATCATATCATCTGCGAAAAGTGAAAGTTTGATCTCCTCTGACCCTATTTGTATACCCTTGATCACCTTCTCTTGACTGATTGTGATGGCTAAGACTTCCATTACAATGTTAAAAAGCAGTGGAGATAATGGGCAACCTTGCCGGGTTCCTGATTTGAGTGAAAATGTTTTCAATTTTACTCTATTCAATATGATATGGGCTGTGGGTTTGCTGTAGATGACCTCTATCAGTTTAATAAAAGTTCCTTTTATACCTATTTTCTTAAGTGTTCTGATCATGAAAAGATGCTGGATATTGTCAAAAGCTTTTTCTGCATCTACTGAGAGAATCATATGGTCTTTGTTTTTTAGTTTATTTATGTGACATATTATATTTATAGATTTATGTATATTGAACCAATCTTAAGACCCTGGGATAAAACCCACTTGGTCATGGCATATAATTTGTTTGACGTGTTGCTGGGTTCTGTTTGCTAGGATGTTATTGAATATTTTTGCATCTATGTTCATTAAAGATATTGGTCCATAGTTTTCTTATTTTGTTGGGTCTTTTCCTGGTTTGGGGCTCAAGGCAGTATTTGCTTCATAAAATGGTTTGGGAAGTATTCCTTCTTTTTCAATGTTTTGGAAAAGATTAGGTAATATGGGTACTTTTCCTCTTTAAAGGTTTGGTAAAATTCTGATGTGAAACCATCTGGTCCCGGACTCTTCTGGGAGATTTCATATAGTCGATTCTATTTTGGTACGTGACATAGGTCTGTTCGGCATTTCCACTTTTTTCTGGTTAAGTCTAGGATTTGGCATGCTTCCAAATATTGGTCAATTTCTTTCAGATTTTCATATTTCTGAGAATAAAGACTTTCGTAGTCTTCATTAAGGATTTTTTAAATTTCTGAGGTGTCATTTGTTATTTCGCCTTTGTCATTTCTAAATTTTTGGTGGATGTTCCATGGACTGATGAGAAGAATGTGTATTCAGTTCTGTCAGGATGAATTGTTTTGTAGATGTCTATTCAATTCAATTGTTGTATGGTGAAGTTGAAGTCCAAAATTTCATTGCTTTGTTTCTTTTTGGAGAATCTATCCAACACTGCCAAAGGGGTGTTAAATCTCTAATATTATGGTCCTGGAAGATATTAAATTGCTCATGTTTATTAGGGTCTTCCTTATAAATTGAGGAGCATTCTGATTGGGTGCATAAATGTTAATAATAGACATCTCATCTTGTTGAGTGTTTCCCTTAACAAATGTCAAATGACCATCCTTGTCTTTCCTTACTTTTGTTGGTTTAAAGTCTAGTGTATCTGCAAATAAAATTGCAACCTCTGCTTTTTTCTGATTTCCATTTCCCCGGTGATTGGCCCAGGTCAAGAGTTCCAAACCAATTGTCCCAGTTAACACAAACAGGTCAGAGAGTTCAAAAGGTCTTCAGCATCTTTCCAGCAGAGGTCCACTGGTAGCTCAAGTGTAACTCACTCTGGTGTTCTATGTAGTCAGAAAGGCCTGTCTAGCAAAACAGTCCAGGGAGGCTGGTGCCTCCTTCCCCACCTTCACCTCCATCAAACCCAGACACTGGTAGCTCCATGGGGCTGTGGCCCAGTTCCCTCCAATGAGCAAATGCACTAGGGATTTGGGCCTATTACAATCAGAGAGAAATCAATGCCCTGTCAGCCAAGCGACTACACTCTACCACCAGCCAGCTGAGGGATTTGAAGTCTGATTACCTGGGGTGCTCCATGGAAATTGGAAAGTGTTCCACCTGAGCTCATTCCAAACCAGAGGTTAAAAGAGCAGCAAATGTTTTTCACCCCCAGAGACTGTGCCTCTGCCCCAGTTGCTCTGCTCCTCTGGTATCCCTGCAATTCAAAATCTAGCTCTCTCTGGCAGTCCACAGAATTGGGGAGGTATCTTTCTGAAATATGACCCTGGTAGGATTGCTCTATTAATGCTGTTGCTAGGTGGGAGGTGTCTCCACTCGAGTTCCCATGCCTCAGTGGTTCCCAAGCCTGTACCCGTAGTACAAAGACCTAAGCCTCTGCCTATTGCTGAGTTACTCTTTCTAAGAGCCAGGCTAGACCCCTTCCCCCGTGCCTTTCTATACTGTTACCAAATTCACAGGTACAGTGTAGCTGCGCTACCTCAGACCGTGTAATGCCGAGTCTTAACAAAGAACTGCAAAGGTTCTGGTCTCTGCAGGGGGTGGGCTTCTAGACTGCCAGGCGAGGGGGAAGAGTGGACTGGGAGTTCAAAGTGGAAGGGAAAATATTTGTTCAACCTTCATACCAGACAAGAGAATGCCCAGGCTCACAGCAGGGACTCTCTGGAGAAGGATTCCCAACTTCCAGGAACTTGCTCTCATGGGGTGAGAGAAGAGAACCTCAGTTCACCACTCACTGGTAGAAATCTCACAGCAAGCAAGCAAGCAAGGAACTCTCTTGGGGGAGGGGACAGACACGCATCCTCTTTGGGGTGGGTTCTGTACCTGAAATTTGTTTCCTTGGAGTTGCAGCTTGCCTCAGCAGAGAAGATGTGCAATTATCAATCTCTTCTATCAGCTTGGCTCCTACCCTTCAGCTTTGTTGGGTTCTTTCTGGATGTTATCTTTCCCTCAGGATGGGAGCTTCTGTTGAAAGCTGGATTCAGTTGGCTATCATTCCCCACTCCCCTTTGTTCTTGTTGAATGTAAAAATTGGATTTAGGGAAAATAGCCAACCCGAGGTTTTAGCAGAACACAAGGCACATTGAAACAAAATGAACAAACACACAAACAAACAAAAAAATCATACATACAAATACACAAACAGACACACAAACAATTGAAAACAAAAACAAAAATAGAAAAAAAACTCAAATAGCCTGATGTAAGCAATCTCAGCAACCATAAGAGAAAGGGAAGGGCTCAGCGCCCACAGCCCAGCAGCCAGGGCATGAGCCATACACAGCAAAGTTGGCAGGCTCTAACCTGGCCCAGGGCCCACCAAACAACAATGACAACTACAGCCAAGAAAAAGCCAGGTACTGTGGTAGACGCCTGCAGCCCCAGCCACCTGGGAGGCTGAGGGAAGAGAACTGCTCAGCCTAAGAGAGTTAGAAGTTACTGTGAGTTGCGACACCACAGTACTCCAGGACAACCTAGGGAGACTCTGTCAAAAAAAAAAAAAAACAATTAAGAATAACTCCTACAAGAAATGAAAAAGGAAAAAAATTCAAAAATAACAAGCAAAGAGAGAAAAAAAGTAAAAAAAAATATATATATACACACACACACACACACACACACACACAACTATATATGCCATGGGGATGGACTTTCGTAAGAATATATTTGTTGCAATATACTTTCGGGACACCAGATGGCGCTGTGAGTGGTTCCTAGGTTTATACCTGCCTCCCAGCTTAAATTGTTCTTGGTGTTGCCTGATTACCTGCTTGGCACCTAGACCCTGCTGAACTGCTGATTCCACCAATCTTAAAAGATGTTCACAGGCAGGTTTCTCAAATTCTCCCTGCAACTGTTCCAGTGAAGTGTGGGATATCCTGGGCCAGTTCTGAGTATAGGACGACTGTCTGTAGGTGAGACTCAAATGGTTGTACCTGGCCCATGTGGAAAGGTGACTGCGGCTACCGCTGTCTCCCAAATTCCAAAACAATGGCCTCTTCCTATCTGGGATCTTTCTCACCTGAGTCTCTCCCACCGCCTAACCTCGGTGGTGCCACACCAAGGGCACCCCACTCTGGCTGCCTAATTCCTCTAAGGAGTCCACACTTCACCAATCTTTCCACACACTATCTAGTTTCCCCACAAACTGGGAACTGCAATCCTCCCTGGTGGGGCTGGTTGCTGTCGCTGCCACCAGCAGCCGCTGCAGCCCACGGCAGAATCGTTCCTGGCAGTCTCAGCAACTCCGGATTACACTCCAAGTCCAGCAATCTGCCACCTTGCTGCATACCCCAAACTGCCATTCCACACCAATATTCCATGCTGGGAATGATCTAACCCATTCAGTCTCACCTGTTGTTCCAGGAGAGCTGAGCTAAATGTCCTTCCCATCCACCATCATGCTTTGCCTCTGTCTGTGTCTTATTTTAATTGTAGGTTTATACAACTTACAGGTTTATACAACCATCAGATAGTTCAACTTGTGTCCTATGACTGTACTTCTAAAAATATTTTTACCTATTTTCTTATGCAGTCAACTTTATAATCACTTTATCAAGTACAAAAATTAAGTTTTTTTTGTTTAGCAGGCCCAGGCTGGGTTCCAACCGCCACATCCAGTGCATGGGGCCGGTGCCCTAAACATTGAGTGTCTTTTGTATTAACTTGGATGGAGCTGAAACACATTCTTCTTAGTAAAGCATCACAAGAATAGAGAAGCAACAATGCAATGTTCTCAATTCTGATACAAGGACAATTGACACTAGTACATGGTGGGGGCTGAGGGAAGGGGGGAGAGGAGAGCGAAAGTGGGGAGGGGGTTGGGGGGTCACAGTGTATGACACATCTCTTGAGGGCAGGACAAAATTATAAGAGGGACTTTACCTAGGAACCTGGTTCTTTGTACTGTCAATGATTCCCCAACAATAAAAAAAAAAAGTACAAAAATGAAGTTTCATTCAAATGAAGTTGTAAGAACTTTAAATCTATCAAACAATTTAGAAAAGTAGATATTATTACAATATTGAATCTGTCCTTCCAGAAACAAGTGAATTTCTTTTTATAATGTCTTGGTTAAGTTCTGCAGAATTTTAAAGTTAAACCACTTTGAGATAATTGTTACTTCACTTACAGCTGTGAGAAATAATAAAGAAAGATCCATGTACCATTTACTCCGTTCTCCCTAATGGTAACATCTTGCAAAATTACAGCATGATATCACAATAGGATATTGACAGTGATGCATTCAAAATACAGAGCATTTCCATCACCACGGATCTCTGGAGGAACAGCCAGGTTGTTGCTTGTATCAATACTTTGTATAATATGTTTTTTATTGCTTAGTATTTTTCTATAGTATGAATATACTATAATTTATAAACCACTCACCCATTGAAAGACATGTTGTTTCCAGTTTGAGGCTTTTACAAAAAGATCTGGTATATCATCTGTATTGTGGTCAGCTCCAGCTGCTATGACATATTATCAATACCATAGACTGGGTCGCTTAAGCAACACGAATTTATTTTCTCACAGTTTTGGATGGTGAAAGGCTGAGATTAGGGTGGCAGCATGGTTTGGTTCTGGTGGGAGTTCTTGCTGTGTTCACAAGTCCCATCCTGGTGACCTTATTTAACCTTACTTCCTCAAGACACCATCTCTAGATGCATCCAGACACATTCACTTTGGAAGGTTTAGGAAGCTACACAATTCAATCCATAGCAAAATCTATGAACATAACTTTTCACATTTTGGGGGAAAGTGACCCACAGTGCAGCTGCTGAACAGTATGGTGGTTGTATGTTTCAATTTTACAGAAACTGCTAAACTGTGTTGGGCATAGTGGCTCAGGCCTGTAATCATAACATTCCAGAAGGCCAAAGCAGGAAGATTGCTTGAGCTCAGGAGTTCGAGACCAGCCTGAGCAAGAGTGAGTCTGTCACTACTAAAAATATAAAAATTAGGGGGACATTGTGGTGGGCACCTATAGTCCCAGTTATTCATGAGGGGGGAGCAGCAGGATGGCTTGAATTCAGGACTTTAAGGTTGCTGTGAGCTAGGCTGGTATTATGGCACTCTACCCTGGGCAAGAGAGTGAGACTCTGTCTCAAAAAAAAAAAAAAGAAAAGAAAAGAAACAAACAAACAAATAAAAAAACACTTGCCGAACTGTTTTCCAGAGTGACTATCGCATTGTACTTTCCCACCAGCAACACATTCAGTAATTTATGATAGTTTCTCCACATCCTTGCTAGTATTTTCTGTCTTTACTATTTTTGAAAGCCATTTTGATAGATACATCATGATACTGTGGTTTTAATTTGCATTTTCTTAATGGCTACTGAGGTTGGCCATCTTTTCATGTGTTTATTTGCCATTCAAATAATGGCATCTTCTTAGATACATCCTCCTGCCTTTGGGCCATTTTCTATTTTTCTTATTTAATTTGTAATTAAAATCATAAGGGTATACATTTATGGGGTACAATGTGATGATTCGATAGACAATGCGGAATGCTGAAATCAAACTGATTTACATATCCATCACCTTCCTTATTTTTTTCTCATAAGACATTCAAAATTTACTCTGATTGATTTTGAAATATAGCCTCGCATTGTACACATTAGGTTCAGCCATTTTCTAACTGGGTTGTTTATGTTTGACTGTTGTGTTTTTTAAGGATTTTTTTTTTTTTAAATAAATTCTGGGTACCATTCTTTTGTTGCACATGTGGTTTGCAAATTTTTTTTCTAGTCTCTCACTTATCTTTTCTTCTTAATAGAATCTTTCACAGAAAGATCTTAATTTTAATGAAGTCCTATTTTTTAAGTTTTTGCTTTGCAAGATGGTGTTTTGGGGATCAAGTTTAAGAACTCTTTGACCCTACATCCCCAAAAGTTCTCTCAGACTTTTCTGAAAATTTTATAATTTATAATGGAAATTTAAATCTGCCAGGCATTTTGAGTTAATCTCTATATAAGGTCTGAGACTTAAGGTTCTTAATTTTTGCCTGTGGATATATAATTTCTCTAGCACCATTCGCCGAAAAGGGTAAATCTCCTCTATTGAATGGCCTATGCACTTTGTCACAAAGTATTTGCACGCATCTATTATTGAATACTTTATTCTGTTCCTCTGATTTACGTGCCTACTTCTCTGCCAGTCCCACACATTTTTGAATACTAGAGCTATATGGTAACTCTTCAGGTTGGATAGACTGATTCTTTCCCTTATACTGGTCTTCAAATTTTTTTTTAGCTATTTAGTTCCTTTGCCTTTCCAGCTTCCAATTTAGAAACAAATTTGTCAATATACACAGAATAACTTGGGTTTTTGATGGAGATTGCTTTGAATATATAGACACCATTGAGAGGACAGCATTTTAATAATATTGTGCCTTCTTATATGTAAATACAGAACATCTCTTTGTTTGCTTAGATCCTCTGTGATTTCTTTCATCAGTATTTTGTAGTTCTCCTAACATAGATTCTATACATTTTTATTTTAGATTTATGCCTAATATTTGGTTCTTTTGGATGCTCTTATAAATGGTACTTTTTCAAAAATTTTAAATGCCAGTCATTCATTGCTGGCATACAAAAACAAAATTAACTTTTGTTAATTTACTTATTAAATTTTTTAATTTACTTATTAAACTTATACACTGAATCCTTGCTACACTTGTTAGTTTCAGAAGGTGTTTTTGATTTTTGTTTGTATGTTTGGTCAATTCTTAAGGATTTTCCACAGACAGTCATTTCATGTGTGAGTAAATGGCACTTGATTGTGGTATAGAATTCTTTGAAAATATTGCTGAATTCTATTTACTAAAATATATTTAAGGATATTTGCATCAATAGTCATGAGGATGTTGATTGGTAGTTTCTTTTTTGTACTATATCTGGTTTTGGAATCAGAGTAATACTAGCTTTATAAAATGAGTTTGGAACACTTTTCTTCTTCAACTACTCTCATAAGAGATTGTGTAGAATTAATGTTAACTTTTTGTTAACCGTTCGTTAGCAAATCTTGAGTAAAATCAACTGTGCCTGCATTTCTATGGGGGAGTTTTAAAATTTTAAGTTTCTTAGCTTATTACAAGTTAATAAGTTATAGACTTATAAAGTATCTATTATATTTGGTTGATTCATTATAATTTGTTTTTTGAGGAATTCATCCATTTCATCTAAATTTTTAAGTTTATATGAAATTTTTAAGTTTAGAGTTGTTCATAGTAAGCCCTGATTATCCTTTTGATGTCTGTAGGATCTGTACTGACATCTCCTAGTTCATTTCTAATAGTTATGATTTGTGTTTTTCCCTTTTTGTTAGTTTTGCTAAAGGGCTATCACTGTTTTGATTTTTTCAAAGACATAGTTCTTTGATTTATTTATTTTCTCCATTGTTTTTAGTGTTGTTGATTTCTGCTCTTATTCTATTATTTCCTTTCTTTTTCTTTCCTTTGGGAACTTTTTCTGGAATGGCCATCAGAGCTATTACCATAAAAGGTCAGACAACTAAAAAAGTGGTTTGAAGGGTGGACTGGGCTCTGGTGGCAGTGCATAGCTTCCCAAGGGAAGTACTTCAAAGGTGACCATAGTAATATTCAGAGATGAGATCTGTAGCCCTTTTTCTGGGATGGGTTTGCAAACTTAATTGTCTGACCTCCTACATTTAGTGCTATAAATTTCCTTCTCTGCATTGCTTTAGCTGTGTCCAACAAACTTTAGTATGTTGTACTTTCAATTCCACCCATTCTAAATATTTGAAATCTCACTTGAGACTTTCTCTTTGACTTATAAATGATTTAGAAGTGCGGTTTTTAGTCTATAAGTGTTGAGAAAGTTTCTCTTATTCATTTCCAGTTTGATTCCATTGTGGTCAGATGTCACACTCTGCATGATTTCACTTTTTATAAACTTTTTCAGGTTTTGTTTTAGGGTTCCAGATACAGTTTATCTTGGTGTACATTTCATGGTCACTTGAAGAAAATGTAAATCGTTCTGTTGGCAGTGGCATCGTCTATAAATATTAAATAGGTTCTGTTGGTTGATGACATTTTGGAATTGTATGCTTTTGCTATTTTTCTGTCTAGCTGATCTGTCAATTTGGGGAAAAGCAATGTGGAAGTTTCTCATTATATTTGTAAGTTTTTTATAACTGTGAAACAGTTCTATCAGCTTTTGCCTTGTATATTTTTATATTTGACTGCTTCATTGTGTTTGAGATGATATTTTGTTGGTGGTGGTTTATACCTCACTTTGTTAGAGCACATGCCATATATACAAAACACAAATATATATTTACAATATAGAAAAATATATAGTGAAAGAGAGCCTAAAACCAAACATATATATAAAACATATGTCTGGTATATATATCATTATTTTTAAAAATAGTTTCTGACTTTTTACTACTTAGGGTTTAAATTGTTCTTACGTCTGTTTCTTAACATACAAATTCTTATTTTTTTTCTTAATATAAAAATTGAAGTAAATTTCACATGTACCCTTGTAAGATGCACTTTAGTTGTGGTCCCACCAACTACTCTCTCTCATCCATCCTCTTCCCTCCCCTCCCCTCCCTCTCCTCTTTCCCCTTTTTCTTGGACTATAATTGGGTGTAGAATATAAATGTCTTAACACAATAACTAAGAAAATGCCATGAAGGCTATGTTGACTAATTTGATGAAAGCACTTCAGATTGTTCACCCCATGATTGCATTAATGTACACAGTTATGATTTAATTTTAAAAAATTGCAGTAGATTTTGTATACACATATACACACCTGATAACCTCTATACATTATGAATATGTACCTTTTAATATAAGATGGCCTTATATATGTATATATAATACATTTTATTATTAAAAACAATGATAAAATTCATCAGAAAGTTCATGCAGATTTATTGGTAAATTTTACCAAAATTATAAGGAAAAATTATGTCAATCCTAAACAAAAACCAGAAAAACAAAAACCCTTAGCGCAATACTGAAGACAAGCAAATGCATCTTAACTCATTCTAAGAGGCTAGCACTAATCTGATACTAAAACTAAATATATTATAAGAAAAATACCCTGTTGGACTACTATTCCTCATAAAGATAAAAGCAAAAATTCTTCTAAAATTTTAGCAAACAAAATCTGGTTATATGAAAATAGATTTTTGGTCCCAAGCAGTTCATGTATCCATTCATGAACATGCTCATTCACCTTGCCCAAGCAGAAGGGACTGTATCTGTTCATTTCTCACCAAGTCCTGGCCAAAAGTAACCACAAAGGACACATCAACTATGTGTACCTCTAAACAAAAGATTCAAGTGGAGATTTTTGGTCAAAAGAATCAAACATATCAACCAAGTATAACTGATCCCAGCAATTCAAAGCTGGTTTAATATGTTAAAAAGTCAGCCAATGTTATTAACGATATTAACAAAGTAAAAAAGAAAAAAAAATCATCTTAATAGACTGAAATGCATTTGATAAAATTTCACATCCACTCATGTTAAAAATGTTTAACAAACTAGGAATAGAAAGGAACTTCCTCAATCTATAAGAAGAAATCTTTAAAATAAAAATAAATATTAAATCTAATATCATATTTAATGGCAAAAGACTAGAACTGAACTTTCTCCAACTTGGGTCTTTCCTTCTCACAGGAGATCTGGTGTTTTTTACTTTTTTTTATATTCTTTTCTGTATAATCCTATTTTACCACTGATCTGTGGTCTATGGGTTGATTCTTCTAATCCCCAAGACCTAGGACCTACTGAAGAAAGAAATTCTGGTAACACTTGGATTAGGCAAATATTTCTCAGAAAAAATTAATGAAAGCATGATTTATATAAGAAAGAATAATAAATTGGGCTACATAAAGATTAAACTTTTCAGCCCTTTTAAAGACATTGCTAAATGAGCAGATAAGCCATAGACTGGGAAAAAATATTTTCAAATCATATATCTAATAAAGGACATGTGTTCAGAGGACTTAAGAAGAAGAAAACGTGTAACTGAATAAAAATAAGCAAAGTTTGGATATTTCACCAACAAAAACATACAGAAACTAAGTACATGAAACAATGCTGAATACCACTAGTCATTAAGAGAAATTCAAATTAAAGCCACAATGAGGTGATGCTACATGTATCAGAATAGATAAAATTAAAAAGAATAATCATACCATAAAAAGTTTTTGTGAGAATATGAAGAATTAGAACTTTCATACAATTGCTAGTAGACGTTTTAAAATGGTACAGCCACTTGGGAAAATAGTTTGGTAGTTTCCTTATAAATTAATCATATACCACCCACAGCACCTAATAATTCCACTTCTAGGTGCCTACCTTAAAGAAATGAAAGTATCCAGGTAAATGTTTGTATATGGATGTTCATAGCCTATTTCTTAGAGCCAAAGGTGGAAATACTTCAGTGCCTATCACCAGAAAAATGGATAAACAAACAATGAATATCCATTCTTAGGAATTCCATTCAGGAGTGAAAGAAAAAAAGTAACTATTGACACATGTTACCACATACCTAAAAATCAAAATGATTATGCTGAGTAAAATAAGTCGCACAAAATAAGCGTACATGGTGTTCGGTCGGGAGGGAAGGAAGTGGTGAAGGGCAGACAGCTGGAACCAAATTGCAGCTGGAAACTGTTCCCTAGTGAGAATATGCACAGTAAGGGGTTCTTAAAGACTTTGACCTAGAGCTCATTACCATCTAGTTAGCATAGCATAGGTGGAACTTTCGCCAAAGATTCTGGGGGAAATGCATGCCTAGAAAGGGAAACTCGTATATAATGCAGTGGTTATGTAACCTATTATATAACCCCAACCCATCAATCACCCCAATCAAAATGACAACCAATCCAGCCTTGAGAAAGGTGGGACAAACTAGGGAATATATAAAAGGCCACCTGTGCTCAGACTTGGAGGCCTTTCTCCACTTAAGAAGCCTGACCTGTTCCTCTCTCTCTGGAAAGTATTTTCTTTTTTTTTTTATTAAAGCATGAATGCATAGATCATGTATAAATTAATTTTCACTTTGTGAAGCTTCCTTCTTTACTTCTATTCTTTCTGTTATGTGATAAACTGTTTGTATCAGATGGCTTTGCGGTTGCGATCACTCTGTCATCCACTTGACGTGGTACCAGTACTCATTCTTGATACTGGTAATCGGGGGACCAGGGAACATCAAGACAGATCTAGCAATAGTATATGATGATATATGTATATATCATTTATATATATATTTGGAAAATCAAACTTATCTAGAGTCATAAAAAACAGATCAGTGTTTGTCTTGGGAAAGGCATGGCAACCAGGATAGGTGGAGGGGAAAATTGACAAAGGAGCAGGATGAAGATGTTTGTTATCTTGATTGTGGTGATTATTTCATGGGGAATAAATAAACAAAAATTAATCAGATTATCTGTTTTCAGTTATGTAGTTTACTTTATTTAAATTATGCTTCAATGAAATTGTTAAAAAATTAGAAGCAAAATCAGAAAATAATATATTTAGTCATCTTAACAGGTTTTGAAAGCTTGGGACTGGATTGATGGAATACTAAGTAAGAAAAATATGAAGCAATGGTTATAGAAAAAAACATCTACTCAAGAGAAGAAATGTAGTTCTGAGCTACATGTCTCTGTTGTGAATATTTATATAATCATAATGACATTTAAGAAACAAATATTGATTTATCAAATTATCAGATAATTATACTGAGAGGAATGGGAAGCGGGGAATTTATGCAGATGGTGATATAAATGATACAAATTATACACTTGCACAATAAAAGGCCAATTTGTAATATAAACTCAATAAATCAAAAATAACAGTGTGGTCATACTACCTACTAGATAGAGGTAAATAACAGAATAAATGGGCCAAATGTTTGTGGGTATCTGCATGTGTTGTGGGGAAGAATTTTGAGATGAGAAGACAGAAGTCTCCTGATTTCTACTTTGTATTTGAGATACTATTTGAATTTTTAACCTATGTATTTAAATCCCTGGGAAGTTTGTGTATAGTTGTAGAAAAAAAATTCCAGCCAACACTACTGAAATTAAAATGTGTGTTGCCTAAAAGAAGAAAACTTTCAGAAAAGGTTCATTATTAAATAATTCAAATCCTATATGTTCCAGATAAATGAAATTCTGCTATATTACTTCAGATTTGCTCTTAATAGAGTCCATCACTTCAAAGAAGTGGTTTAAGATTTCTAATTCGTTATACAAAGTTTATAGATTATTTGAGGTCTCCAAAGAACTAGAGAAATACAAAATACTGTCTTTTTATTCCTATGACTACTCCCCTCTCTCATAGCAGGGAGGTGGGATATTTAAAAACTGGTGCATTGGTATAGCAGTGTCTATAGACATATACAGTATATCTGTGTCCAGCTTTTCCTTTCTATCATTGATATCACAGACATGATTCCTATGTTTTTTGTGCTAAACATGTCAATAGCAAGTTTTCAACATGTCTGTTTGCTTTCAAC
Source organism: Otolemur garnettii (assembly GCF_000181295.1). NCBI lineage: Eukaryota > Metazoa > Chordata > Mammalia > Primates > Galagidae > Otolemur > Otolemur garnettii. The sequence goes on from NW_003852401.1 coordinate 38,925,413, forward strand.
TATATTACATCATAACAAAGAGGAGAAATAATGGTGATGATCATGGAACCAATTCAATTCAATACTATGATAAGAGCTCTGATGCCCATTAATAAAAACAGGCTTCCAATATTGCACTGAAGGGTAAACTAGGTGCTGGCATCAGTGCATAGCTTCCCAAGAGGAGCACTTTGAAGGTGTACAGAGGGATATTCAGCAATGAGGTATATAGCACTTTTTCTAGGATGAGTTCACTGACTTAATTGTCTGACCTTATATGATATGAAATTGAGATATAGATATGCTTTTAAAATGTAAAGAAAATTTTAAGAATTTAAGTTTTAAGACATTATTTTTAACACTTCACCAGAGTAAAAGTCTTAGACATTTACTATAAGAATGTTTACAGACAGGATAGTTTAAGTACACATTTAGTAAAGGTGTACAATGTTACTTAAGTAGATATTCTAATAAACTGAGCAAAACAACTCAAATAATACCACAAAATATGCTCCTTCCAAATTAATACCCAGCACTAAAATTTTATTTGTGGATATTCTCCATTTCTATCTTTTTTTTTTTTTTTGTTGCCCTGGGTGTTTGGTTTGGATCCAGGTTTGTGTAAGCAAATTTAGTTATAATTTGTCTAATAGAATGTTTTTTTTCTGACTCTCCTCAAAGGTTAGTAAACATTAATTACTTTGTAAATGAATAACCTAGCAGCAGTCAAAAGATTCCCCAAGTAAATACATTTATTATGTCATGAAATTTAGACTTGAATTTGTGGAGAGGTGGTTCATTTTTCCTTTTCTTTTTCTTTATTTTAACTAGCATTGACTGACACGCAAAAAAAGAACTATGATTATGGATAAGAGATAATACATTTAGCCTCAAATTATCAGCCTTCTACATGTTTCTCTGACTATTGACAATCCAGAGCATTACACAAGTTATATCCAGAATAGTATTTGCAATTTATCAAAGAAAAAGCAGTGGTCTTTGCTGAGATGGCAGTGCTCACAACTCAATTTTTTTTAAACTGGTCAACATAGCCTTCATGTAATTTTCTTAGTTATTGTGTTAAAACGTTCATATTCTACTCACAGAAAGATTCACTTGTATCCCTGTAAGATAAACCACAGAAGTGAACCCTCAAATCCCCCTCCCTCAACCCACCCCCCCCCGTATCCTTAGGATGTTATTAGGTTATAGCTTTCATATAAAAGGTTTAAATTAATTTCATAATAGGGGTGTGTACATTGGATACTTTTTCTTCCATTAATGGATCAACAAACTCAAATAATTTAATAAAATTTAAGTGTGCTAACAGGTGTCCTCAAGGAAAAGTGCCATGCTGGGAATTCATTGTTGATCTGGCAAATTAGATATCTGGAACTGTCAATAGCTTGACCAGCATTGCTAAGAAGAGCCTTTGCTATTGGTCTCATGTATAGTCTCTTCACCTCTGCTGCCATGACTATCAAATCCACATGTTCATTGTGCCAGCACTAGAATGGCTGATGACTGAGGCTTGCTGATGCAACTGGTTGAGCTAAATAACTCTCTCATTGTTTAGGACATCTTCTATGGCAAATGCTGTCTTGTAGGTATTAAAATGTGATTCGAATATCCCCACACTTTGTGCTTCTATAAAGAAGCCTCCACCCCAATTCTCCTTGTACTCAATCTTCCCAGTGTTTTTTCCCCTTAGGTCAATCAGTCAAAACATTTGCCACTGCCCATGAGCTTATATAAATTCCAACCATGAGCCACTTCTCTTTCTATACTGCCTAAAGCATTGACTATTTTAGTGACGTCTCCAAATTACCATCTTTCAAAGCTATGCCTGATTGCAGATGTCTTGGAACAGCTGTCATTTTTGTCTTACCTATATGTCAAGCCAACTCATCCAGGAACCAAGCTTGACTCTTTTCTTTTTCAGTCAGCTGGTTATAAGGGATCTCCATGTCACAAGAAGTCCAAACTATAAACAGAGATCAGATATCCACAGATATCACTTTACAAGCCTAATTTCAAACATCTAGCCCAGGTGAACTTTCAGATGATTATAGCTGCAGTCAATTCCAGAGAGCAATGTCATGAGACCCGTGAATTATAACTCTGGAGCTAAGCTCAGGCAACTCACAAAACTGTTTTATGGCATTAAATTTTGAGTAGTTTGTTACATAACTAAAACAATTTTTATACCCTTCTCTATTCACAATTGATAAAAAAAATTTAACTGTTACCAACCTATTTTGTGTCAGGGGTTACTTATAATCTAGGTACCATCAATAATAGAGATGTCTTTGCTAGTGAGTTGATTCAAACCCTGCATCTATAGTCTCATACCACTCCTGGTAACAAATGATAAAGTTCAGGTTTTCTAAGAAGTAGGCTTTTGAGATGTAGATTAGAGTACAGGAAATTTCTTAGGAATTCTTAGGATCAAGAAATACAGAGAGGTGAGATGAGAAGGGAATGAGTGAGATAAAATGTTGAGTTGGGATGAAGTCTCAACAAAGCCCTCAGTTCAACTCATAGGAAGCTCTGAAGCTAGGAAATCTCTTCAGAGTTGTCACCTGCCATGGGGAGTAGGCTAAACCTTTCTATTCCTACAGAGACCAGTTGATGAAACCAGGTTGCCTCTGAAAATAGGACATGACCTTAGACAACTATAAATTACCAAAAGAAATGTTCAGAGAGCCCTGACAGAGGCACTCAGTCAGCAGTGCTCTAGCAGTGACGGAGTAAGTTCAAAAGGAAGATCCAAGTGTTTCTTGAACAGCATCTCTGACATCAACCTTCCCTCCGCTTTGTCTGTTAACATTTTAACCAATATTTAAATATTACCTTTGATGTGTGTTCCATCAGCCCATATTTCCTCCCTACCCTTTATTTTTTTTTAAAGGTGTTTTAGGATATTGTGCACTTTTCTTTTTTTTTATTGAATGGTAACTATGTACATTAATGTACTTCTGGGGTACAGTGTGGGGTTTTCACATGCAATCTGAAATACTTCCATCAAACTGGTCAACACAGCCTTCGTGTCATTTTCTCAGTTATTGTTTTAAAATGTTCACATTCTACCCTTAGAAAGATTCACTTGTACCCCTATAAGATAAACCTCAGAAGTGATCCCTCTCTACCCTTTATAATCTAAGTAGATATCTCTCCCCACTTCACACACGTTCCCAAAGCACCTTCTTCTTTGCTACAGTTCTTATCAAATCTTATTATAGTTACTTATTTTCTGGTCTTTCTCTCCCTTGAATAGACTATAAGTTCTAGGAGAGAAGAGAATGTGTGTGTGTTAGGTATACACAGTGATAACTATAATCCTAGGTATAGAGTAATACTTCAAATATAAACAGAGAAAGCAGTCAAGCACTTTATAAATGCTTCTATTATCACTATGATTTAGTAGGTGTTAACTTAAAGGGGATGAATATGTAGTTTCAGATACCTACACCTCAGTGTAATCCCTCGGGTATACTCTCAGCTTCAACATTTGAAAATCTATTTATATAATCCATTCCTCCAATACCCGTCTAAATAAGAAAAATTACTTGATCATATTATTAAATGCAGAAAATTCAGTTGACAAAATTCTAAACCTATTCATCATAAAACTTTTAGAAATAAGATACAGAAGGGCACTTCCTTAACTTGACTTAAAAAAAGTTAAAAATCCTACAACTAATATTAACCTTAATGATATGAAACCAGGCTATCCCCCTAACAGCAGGAACAAGGCAAGAACATCCCCTCTGAACATTCCTATTCAACATCATACTAGAATTTCTAGCTAATACAATAAAAAATAAAAGGAAAGAAAAAAAGAAAAGGAAAGAAAGAATAAGAAGGAAAAGAAAAATATAATAAGGCAATAAAAGGAAATAAAAGATATAATGATTAGAAAAGATAAATCTAGCTCTGTGTACAAATACATGATTGTCTATGTAGAAAATACAAAGAATCAACAATAAAAAATTCTTGCAACTAATAACCAATTCCAGGAAATTTGCAGGATAAACAGCTAATATTTGAAATACAAAAATGTGTTTTTCTATGTAACAACAATGAACGATTGGAATTTTATTTATTTATTTTCTTTTTTGTATTGTTTGGGATTCATTGAGGATACAAAGAATTAGATTATAATGACTGTGGTTGTTAAGTAAAGTCCCTCTTGTAATTGTGTCCTACCCCAAAGAAGTGTGCCATACACCTTAATCTCCCATATCCCTCCTCCCTCCTCCCCTCTCTTTCATCCCTTATCCCCCCCCCCTTGGATTAGATCATCTATTGCCTTTATGTTAAAATTGAGTAAATTGGATTCTTGCTTCTCCATTCTTCTGATGCTTTACTAAGAAGAATGTTTTCCACCTCCATTCTGGTTAATACAAAAGATGTAAAGTCTCCATCATTTTTAAAGGCTGAATGGTATTCCATGGTATACACATACCACAACCTGTTAATCCATTCATGAGTTAGTTGGCATTTAAATTGTTTCCACATTTTGGCAGTTGTAAATTGAGCTGCAATAACTATTCTAGTGCAAATGTTCTTATGATAAAGGATTTTTTTTTTTCTTCTGGGTAGATACCTAGTAATGGGATTGCAGGATCAAATGGGAGGTCTAATTTGTGTTCTTTGAGGATTCTCTATACTCCCTTCCAAAAACGTTGTATTATTTTGCAGTCCCACCAGCAGTGTAAAAATGTTCTCTTCTCTCCACATCCACGCCAGCATCTGCAGCTTTGTGACTTTGTGATGTGGGCCATTCTCACTGGGGTTAGGTGATATCTCAGGGTGGTTTTGATTTGCCTTTCTCTGATGATAAGCATTTTTTCAAATGTTTTTTAGCCATTTGTCTGTCTTCATCACAGAAGTTTCTGTTCAAATTTCTGGCCCAGAGGTAATGGGATTGTTTACACTTTTTCTGTTGATTAATTTGAGTTCTTTGTAGATTCTAGTTATCAACCCTTTGTCAAATTGATACCCTGAATATATCTTTTCCCATTCTGGAGGTTGTCTTTTTGCTTTACTTGTTATGTCCTTAGCTGTGCAGAAGCTTTTCAGGTTAATTAAGTCCCATTTGTTAATTTTTGTTGTTGTGGCAATGGCAGCTGAAGTCTATTATAAAATCCCCAGTCCAACATCATCAAGAGTTTTCTCCACACTTTCTTTTAATAGTTTTTATCATTTCTTGTCTTAGATTTAAATCTCTTATCTATCTTAAGTCAATTTTTATGAGGAGTGAAAGGTGTGGGTTGAGTTTCAGTCTTTTACATGTGGTTATCCAGTTTTCCCAGCACCATTTGTTGAATAAGGATTCTTTTCCCCACTGTATGCTTTTATTTGGTTTATCAAAGACCAGATGGAAAGTAGAGACTGGTTTTCATCTCTTGATTTTTTATTCTGTTCCACTGTTAGTCCAATGGTAATTCCTTTATAGGTGACTAGACACTTTTCTGCTGCTGATTTAAGAATTTTCCCCCCTTCATATTGACTTTAGGCAGTCTGATGACTATATGTTGTAGTGAAGTCTGCCTTGCAATGTATTTTCTGGTATTATCCAGGCCTCTTGTACCAGGGCATGGAAATCTCTTGATCAACTAGGGAAGCTTTTATTAATTATTTCCTTAAATAGGTTTTATAAACTTTTGGTTTTATTCCCTTGTGAATAAAAACTATTCATAAATTCAGTTACTTTATATAGTCCCATACTTCTCAAAGCACTGTTCTATCATTTTCATTCTTTTTTCTTTATTTTTGTCTGACTGGATTGATTAAAGTTCTGTCTTTAGGTTCTAGGAGTCTCTCCTCTGCTTAATCTAGTTTATCATTGATGATTTTAATTGTATGAAATATTTTGTCATTTCTTCAATGAATTTTTATTTTTAGAATTTGTTTGTTTTTTCTTGAAGATATCTCCTTGGTAAATTTTTAATTTATATTTTGAATTGATTTTCTGATTTCTTTATATTGGTTTTCAGAGTTCTCTTACATTTCATTGAGCTTCTCTAAAATCAAGATTTTGAATTCTGTAGCTAAAATTTCAAAAATTTCTCTTTGGGCAGGATCCATTGCTATACTATTACTATGTTTCCTTAAGGGTGTCTAACACCTTGATTTTTGAACTTCCAGTATTGTTATGCTGATTTCTCTGCATTTGGAGAAATAGTTCTTATTTTGAATTTGCTTTTTCTAAAGTGATGCTTTAAAATTTTTTTTCTTGAAGATATAATTACAATGTATGCATTCTCTCATAATTTCATATCACTAAATGATTTCCCTTTTCTTCTGAGTATAAAAGTTACCTTCAGTGGCATTATTCCCAGGTCTTATTTCTACTTGAAAGAATTGTCTTTGCTTTTACTTTTCATCTTTTAACTTCTGCAATACAACCTTTTGCAGAAGATCTCCCTCTGATCTAAAATATTTGTGATCCTTATGAGAATTACAATGCTGATGAGCATTGAATTTCCTTAATGTTGACATGCCACTACTACAAAGCAAGAAAATCATCTTATCTTTAGCAAAAATAAGATAATATTGCAATTTCCAATCCTCATTAAAAAAAAATTTATTTTTTTCCTGCACCACTTTTTTGGTCTTTGACATGATGGGCTGCTAAGCAGACAAAATTAAAAAATACTGCCAAGCTGTGCAAATATTCACAAATTTCACTTCAAATAGAAACCTAGCACAGTGTTGTCAAAAGCTAATCACAGACTAGCATATTCAACTCCCATCAACTCTCACCAGCCAGCCTTGTATGGTAGCAGTGCCAGTCAGGTGGGAGAAGTTAGAACTAAATCATGACTGTAGCAGCCATCAAGTTAGCCCTTATGGCTCACTAATGTTCTAGTGGTCAATCTGGGAGGATTTTTTCATTGAAATTAAAACTTATTCTTTGGTATTTTAAATACATTCATTTAAAAAAAATAAAATATAAATGATGAACAAAAATGTATTAATAAAAATAAAAGGATTTGTTCTGTAAAATTTGCATTCAGACAGAAGGTCATACTTACTAAGGATGGAGAAGGCCACATGTGGCCTTAAGGCTGTAGCTTCCCTACCCCTGGACCAAACCATTTGCCTCTGTACTCAAGACCATTTGAAACATGGATTCCTAATAGTTTTTCTCATGCTGAACATATTGGAATTAGTTGATGTTAACCATATTGGAAATTTTAAAAATTAGTATTGTTGTTTAGTTACCAGTGATTTCAAGAAAGTAGGTCTTTCTTTGATATAAGTGGTGGAGCAACAGGACCATTTTCTTAAGCTCCAGGCCTCCTTGTCTTTGCTCACATTCCTGTTGTGAAAACTTGTGATGAATTGAGGAGAAAAATTTATTGGTTTATTGATATGTTTTCCCATCATACAAGAAAAGATACACAGAAATGCATACTGAAATATTCATTAGTAAGACATGGATTATAAGCATTGTATAGCAAGGGATGCACAAGTTCATTAGGTTTAAGGGTCCTCATCTTAAAGATAATTTGTACTATAAGGTAGGCAAACAGACAAATACCCGTAACCCTACTTGCATTTGAAGGACATAGAAGAAAAAGAGAAGAGACACTATTTTGTTTTGAGGTATTCATTTGTAAAAAGTGCTTAATTCTTCTCTTTCTTTCTGTCTTTCTGTGTGTGTGTGTGTGTGTATACACATACTTGTAAGCAAAAATAAAAGCCACAAGTAGAGGTCTACTTTACCCCACTTTCTTCACCTGATATGAACTGTAATTGTCAGTAAAAATGGAGTTAAATTCAGTCAATTTGGGGCCTATAGTAAAGAATGCATAGAAATAAGAACATGACACATTTTCCTGAAAGATTAATTTCAACATTTTGCTCAAATGATCAAATAAGCCATGTTAGACTTAGCTGAGTTTAGACTTGGCTGAGTTTAGTCTAACATTGTTGACTTCAGATTTCTTATGAAATATCAAATTGAATTTATACATATTTATGGTCAAAATGCTCAATTAGTTAAGATTGCATTTATCTACATAGAAATAAAGCTTTATTGTAATAAGATTTAAGTTTCTTCACAGAACAAGTGCAAAGATAAGAGCCCCTGACTGATGAGCATTTATTTTGGTTATGCCCACACAACTTCTCTGTCTATTCCCCCATTCTTCTTACATGGTATCTCTCTTTCTATTTGTTGGCTAATAGTTACAAAAAGGTTTGTCAACCTAAAATTTACATCCTTGACAAGAAATGTCAAAGAAAGGAAGAAATACATGCCAGTGCAGGATGATTTCTTAATTTTTTTAAAATACAAAAGCCATAGCATTCTCCAAATCCTACTCCAGTTGACTTCTCTTAATATCCCATTGGCTGAGCTAGGTAAAATGACCACCCAGTGCTGTGAGGCAGCTAGGGAGGTAGTGTCTTCTCTCTGGGCACACAGCTGTCCCAGGCAGATTTCCAGTCTTGGTAATAAATACTAAGGGTAGTAGATTCATTGAGTAGATACCTACCCAGGTCCACATCTCTGTCTACTTTAAGTCCTACTGGCCTCTTTTCTTTCATCATCACATTTTGGAAGCATTTATGTCATTTTCACCTTGGAAAAACAGTGACTTCAGACAGGTTGTTTACTTATCTGGTTACTTTGGCAAAAACAGATTGTTCAAAGTAATCAAAATTTTCTACAGTTAGGTTATAACCAAATATAACAGAAAAAACTCAATAGTATTGAAAGCAATATTCTATGATACATGTTATGACTGGGCACACATTTACCCCTAGTCTCCAGTAATAATCACTTCATCCCCAGTACTTGTAGAAAATCTGGGTTTTCCATAGCCACAGTGAATGTGGCATTCTAGACTTTTTTAGAATGAGTAAGATTTAATACCAATTTTTCAACAGTGGGTACACTTTCGTACTAATTTTTTAAGAAGCTGGGTCCCATGTGTATTGTAATTTTTGAGGGATGTTTTCAAGTACAGTCACTTATCCTATTTCTTAGATATCTCCTAATGCAATACAACTCATTGTCTCAACATAAATAGATAATATTTCTCACAGATTTCTCTATTGACCACAAATATTTTTCTTACTTCCAGGCTCTGCAAATATGTTACCATAAAATCAAGTTACCAAAGGGTCATTTATGTATTTTCCATGTTATCAAGAGATTTCCTCACCTCTTTATAATAAAAGTCTCCTAGAGTTTCTGACATGGCAAAGCTTACAATAATTTTGAGGAATTCTCAGAAACCAAAGAATTTCATAGGTCATTTGGATAGTGCCAGAATTCTAGAACTAATTTCTAAAGTTCATTCAGATATTTCACATTAACACAATAATTCACATCTGCTTTTTAACTGTGACAATTTGCGAAAGGCAATTCACACCTGTCTAGATGCTATCAACAAAAGAGACGATAAGATTAGCACACATTGATAACAAAAACCAGAAGATCTTCAAAACTAAAAAAATGCAAACTTCTATATTTAAATACAAGAACTCAATTCCACAAAAGTGAAATATAAGATGAGTATCATTTGAATTCACCATAGCCCATGTTAAATAAGTACCTGTTCAGCAAAAGACAAAAATATAATAGAACTTTCTTCCAAAAAACAATTAAAATAAAAATTAATTAGCTAATACCTGATGCCCTACTAGGGGTCCTCAAACTTTTTAAACAGAGGGCCAGTTCACTGTCCCTCAGACCATTGGAAGGCCAGACTGCAGGCCCCGGGATAAGTTGGCTGCTAAACAGGACAGGCAGCGGTGGCAAAATCACCTGGCCAGCTGGATAAATGTCCTCGGCAGCCCGCATGTAGCCTATAGGCCGTAGTTGGAGGACGCCTGCATTAGTCAACTTCTTTGATATACATTGATTAAATCATATTTAGAATGCACAATTAACCATTCAATTCTGTAATCTAGACAAATAAATAGTATAAGTCTTGGAGATAATCAAAATAACAATGGCCTGGGAAACATGGTATAAGAAAGGTACATCTATTGAAAGAGCTGAGAATTTTTAACACAAAGAGGGATAACACTGGATTGGGAGCATAGGAGTCAGGAATATGGTACAAGGTAGATAACTGGAAAGGAGACAAAGAGTTTTTTGGTTGTTTTGTTTTGTTTGTTTGTTTGTTTGTTTGTTTGCAAACATATGATAGTACCCCCTGCTCAAAAATACCATTGTTTTCCTGTTGTATACTATCCCTAAAAACATCTGGACCTACAAAAGCTCCACCTACTTCTTGTACCACATGCTTTTATACCTACTTTTGCACAGATATACCACCCTGTGTCAGATGGGTCAGAAATGCTGACCCATTACTGATGACGTTTTTTTAACAAGCATCTTCTTCAAGGAAATAGTCCATCCCTCCTTGGTACTTTCTACTCATCACCTGTTTAATTTCCTTCCTTCTCAATATTATCCTCTTTATTCATTCATTCCCTCATTTCTTTTTTTGCTTCTACACTGAAATATATGCTCAATGAGGGCAGGAAACACTTGTTTCTATTTACAAACTCATTCCTAGAACCTAGATCAACGTTTGGCTCATAGAAAGTGCCCCTTAAATATTTGTTGAATTAATCAATTATAGCAGAAGGTAGAATTGTTTCAATGACAGAAATAACAAAGTCAGACATTTTTTTTTTTCAGTATGAGGAAAGACAGGATAATCATCCGTGAAGGTAAAATTTCACTGGTTTCTCACAAAGGTGTTGAAGCTCAGACTGAAGATGAGCTACTACAGTTGTTTGAGAAGCTAGTTATATACAAGTAGAAAAACAAAACAAACTCATCTCAGACATTCTTTTCACAATATGATTCTATGATACAAAACAAGTAGGCTACGCTGTGAATTCCTTGAAAGGAGGGACTTTGACATTTTTGCCCTCCCAGTGGAATTTTCAGTTCACATGTATAAAATGAAAAAGTTATTTTGAATTTTATTGGTATTAAGCCAGGCTTAATCTCTGTGAATCCAAGAACATCTAGGCAGGACAGAGAAGCTGCATTTGTACAGGGAATGAAATAGTTTGAACAGGGAACGAAGAACTGTTAACTATAGTAGTTAAGCATGGTAGAATATGGTTGAGAACTGATGGGATAGAAGAGAATTCTCAGGTATAACAGAAATAGGAACTGCAGGGTGTGGTTGCATCCCCTAAAAGTTTAGAGGTACATGAGTAAGAAGAAACATAGAGATTATGGGTGTGAGATGCAGCCCTCCAAGTTGATATGAGGATAAGGACTCCTCAGCCACCTAAGCAGTGAAACATACTGACTTTGCCACAAATTGAGCTACTCATCATCACAGGAAAACCAAAAACCAGGAAGAAACCAAGTCCCTCCATCTAACTCCAGCCTTTCAATCTCCCTCTGTATTCAACAATGAGAGGGCCATGCCTGACCCAGAAGTAGGGAAGAAAATATGTTTGTAGAGTCCTGCTCTAGTAGCACAAAGTAAACAAAAAAAAAAAACTGGGTTCAATAATAAGAAGCAATAAATAACAGGCACACTACAACTTTTCCAAAAGAATTTAAGGCAGCTTTCAAAGGCACATGTCCTTAAGCAATACATAGAAGAGTAGAGCAGAGTCAGAAATACATAAGGATAAAAAGCCTAAGATGAGCACAGAGACTTCATGAACATGCAAAATACATGGTCTTATGGCTGGTATCGTTTTTTGTACCTGTTACCAAAATGAATTCTCATAAAGTTTTCATGAGACAGATATTATCCTAAACTCTACAGATGAAAATCTTCCTGAAAATCCTGTGGTTTTTATTTTGCAGGACCAAAAATGGTCACACACCTAAGTTTATAATTTTTATTATATTGAACTACCTCTTTGGGATATGTGAAGAGTTGAAACAGGATGAGGAAGAAACCTATTCTGAATGGAAAGTGCTGCCTTTGCTCTCTCCCTCCCCCTTTTATTGGTCTGGATTTTTCATGAGCAAATTTTCTCATCAACATCTCTAACACAATGATATATCAAAACAGAACATGGAGACTCAGCAAGCGTAGTAACAACATCACATACAAGTGGTTCTCGCACACAAACCCCAATTCTCCCCGTGGGGGTAGTAGCATCCAGTTTTCTCTTTCAAATTAAAAAAAATGACAGAAATTTGCAGCTCTAGACCTATTGGTACTCAAAGCTAAGCTTTCAAACCAACAAATCAACAATCAATATTTAAAGAAGATATAAAAGCCCGGTCAGCAGCAAGCATCCTTTAGAAGTCATTGTAGAGACGTTTTTATGGATACTTTCATTTTGTTGACCCATTTTTATGTACTTTTATTATAGGATACCTTTAGTCATACACTCAGGAGCATCATTTCAAAACCCCTTTAAGAAAAAGATAAAAATTTCAGGCACTACTGAATATTTTATCAGGGTTCGTTAGGAACTAAACAATAACGCTGAGTCAATCTGGAGTGGAAAAAGAAAGCAACTGCACCTATGTGCGCAGAAAATGCCTCGCGGGGTTCCTCTGGGTAAGAGGGATATTTGTTACTATAGTTCAGATTTAGCTGATTTTGTCATTGCCATCGAAAGCTTACATCCAAAGCACATTTGAAATTTATTCTTATGCCTTATTGTGTAATTTAAAGCCTTTCTAATGAAATCTTAATCCCATGTTATGATCTATGAGACAGTTAAGGGTACAAATCTAGCTGCTGGGATGATTATGTGCCCCAAGTCCTGGGGCAAGAACCTTTCTAAAGAATTTTCCATTAGTAGGTATTACCTAGCATGATGATCTTTTTAAAGTCACTAAAATAAGACTGTGCTTTAGCATACGTAACAGTGGCTGAAATTAGCCTGGCATCTCAAATGAGCCAATAACTTAAAAAGAAGATGATTTTACAGACTTAAAATGGACATGGAGTTGGCATGAACATCATCAAGATATATTTACCCAGCTCCTACAATGCACCACACCACATGGCTGCAGATATAAATAGGAGTATAATTTCTTGCCTCAAAGAGTCAAAAAACAGTTAACATCTGTTTGGTAATGTGGTAGAACCCAGCTAGATGTTCACCAATTCCATTTGCCTTTCCAGAATGCTAAGAAATGCATCTTCCAGTTTCCTTTGCAGTTAGCTTGCTGCCATGTAATTAGAGATTGCTCAAAGCAATGTGAGTGAAAAATCACGTATGCCACTTCCAGGCCTGCCATGAAACAGGCTTCCTTCTCTTTCTTCCTCTCACTATTCCATGCTGAATGCAAGGGGCTCAGCCAAGTCCAGTGAGACTGGAGGAGCCAGCAGCACCAGGATGGAAGGATACGTGATCCCTGAATTTCTATGTGGGACGCTACTTATCAAATACCCCATCACATTACAGCATAACTGATGTCATTTCTGAGTCAAACCAGTGAGATTCAGGGATCAATGATCTTAGCTCAAGAAGCAACTATACATGCTAAGGACTAAAAAGTGGGGCAAATAAAGGAAGACTTTCTAAGTGAGGTTAAATTTTAATTGATCATGAAGCAAACACAGTGCTTATATAGAAATACAAAGTCAGGAATTACTGGTGGGGACTACACTAAGAATCAATTAAAATCAGAAATGTCCACATTTGTCTAAAAGTAAAAGAAAAAAAAACTTGTTAGGGTTGGGAAATCACTAGAGGTCAGATTATATAGAACACGTGATGGGAAAGAGTTGGTCAGCAAAACTTTTTCTATAAAGGGACAGATAGTAAATAATTTAGATTTTGTGGACCATACCATCCCTGTTGCAACTATTCAATTCTTCCATGATAGCTAGGCACTATATCAACAAATCAGTATGCCAGTGGCCCAATAAAATTGTATTTATGGATGCTAAAATTTAAATTCCATGTAATTTTCCACACATCAAAAGATACCATAGTTTATTTGATTATTCTTTTTGGAACTATTAAAAATAAGACCATTCTTGACTGATAGGCCACACAAAAGTAGGCACTGTGTCAGATTTGGCCTGCTGGCCATTATTTGCCTAAGCTTGCTATAATGCAATGTAGTACCATGGGAATTTTCCGACCAGGGTAGAACCTGGGCACCAGTCGTGATCAATGTTGTATACCATAACCTGGGCAAGAGCTCACAGAAGTATTTTCAGGATAGTAACTTGAGAAAAGGAGAACAAGATACAAACCAATGTCAATGCATGAAGGCTTTGATTGTTTTGCTCAGCAGAAAGAAAGGGACCCATATAGACAGAAAGAAAGAAGAGTGTCAAGGTTTACTGAGTATTTTAAGACCACAAAATTGAAGGAATCATGGTACCAATAACTAGGTTAGAGTAGCTCAAGGGGTGCAGATTCAGCCAGATCACCAATTCCTAACCTAGCAAAGATAAATTACTCTACTATTAACATCTCGAGTGGTACACGTAAGTCAGTTTTGTGATTGCATCTGTGTAGATTTTTCTGTTGTGTTTTCTCATAATTTATTTCTAAAATACCAATATCCAGGAGGGAAAAAAGCTAACCACAATAAGACTAGCAATTGTCAAGACCTGAAGATTTTCATAAACTATATAAATCTGTGGAGAATATTAGGGAAGAGTGGGAATAAGTATTTTACCTATGCTTGCCTACATGGCTAAAGAATAGTAATAATGTGGATTATCCCTCATCCAAAATATATGCCTGGTGGCTCAGAATCTTGTGACATTTCCCAACCACGATAGATAGATGATTAGATAGATAGACATGTAGACAGACAGCACACAGATAGATAAATGCTGTTCTTTCTCCATTATAGCAGAGGCTGAGAATCTTTCTCTGTATAGAGCTTGGTAAAACATAATTTATGTTTTGAGAGCTATAAAGTCTTCCTGCAACTATTCAACTTTGCCTTTGTAACAGAGAAGAAGCCATAGACAATCTGTACACAAATAGGCATGGCTATCATCCCCAAAAATTTTTTTCAGAAGAAGGCTTAAGTTTGGTGAGCTTTGCTCTATGGTATACCCCAAATTATGCTTTGTTTTGCTCTTACCAAGTAGCCTGAATAATCTGTCTGTCCCCTACCACTCCCCAGCTACCACCACTGCCAACATAAGCTTGATCTTTTTTACATTACCGGGAAGGTCTTCTCTGCCCTCACCAATAAAAAAGAAGATTCCTCACTTCACACCTATTTACTTCCTCTTCCACTGCATGCACCCTAAATGTAATTCACTTTTTAACATTTGTGATTGTCAATGAGACTTCACACTCCATGACAGCAAGGCCTGTGTCTGCTGTCAGTCCTCGGCACAGCTCAGTAAGTTATGATGCTCCATAGATACTGGTTAATATAATTTGATGAAATTGAATAGAGTTGAATTGACAGGAAACAAAAAGTCAGTTTAAAACTTAATACTTTGAAAAAAGAGCAATTTTGGCATTGAAAAAATGGCATCATTAAAAATACTTTCAGGAAGTATAAAAATAAACAATAATAATGCTTTACTAAAAGAAATCTTAAAATGATTAGAAAATCTATATGAAAATGTGGAATAATGTTGAATATAAGAATAAAAAAAATCCTCAAATATATTAGAAGAAAACATACATAAAAGTAAAAAAAAAAATGTTGCTTACAGAGAAATGAAACAGGACTCCTCAACTCTTACAAAACTTAATTCAAGGGCAGGGCCAGTGGCTTAGTGGGTAGGGTGCCAGCCCCATATACCGAGGGTGGTGAACCCGGCCTGACCAAACTGCAACAAGAAGAAAAAAAATAGCCAGGGTTGTGGCAGATGCCTGTAGTCCTAGCTACTTGGGGGGCTAAGGCAAGAGAATCATCTGTGCCCAGGAGCTGGAGGTTGCTGTGGGCTGTGACACCACGGCACTCTGCTGAGGGGACAGAGTGAAACTCTGTCTCTAAATAATAATAATAATAATAATAATAATAATTCAAGATGGACAAAAGAGTTAATGCCAGGCATGAAACCCTAAAAATTCTAGGAAGAAAAAGTAGGGAAAACTCTTCTAGATATCAACCTAGGAAAAGAATTTATGACTAAGACCCCAAAGGCAATTACAACAAAAATAAATAATTGGAAGTTGATTAAATTTAAAAAGCTTTCTGCCCAGCAAAGGAAATAACCAACAGAGCAAACAGACAACCTACAAAATGAGAGAAAATATTCACATGCTACACACTCAAAAAGTGCTAATACCCAGAATTTACAAAGAACTCAAAAAAATCAGGAAGCAAAAGACAAACGACCCCATTAAAAATTGAGCAAAAGACATGAACAGAGGCTTTTCCAAAGAAGATGGACTAGCGACCGCTAAACGAATGATAAAATGCTCAACATTACTAATCAGCAGAGAAATGCAGATTAAAACTCCAGTCAGATAACATTTTATGTTAGTTAGAATGGTTTTATTTAAAAAAAAAAAAAAATCCCCAAACAATAGATGGTAGGAATGCAGGGAAAAAGGAATGCTTATACACTGTTGTTGGGACTGAAAGTTAGTGCACCCTCTATGGAAAACAGTATGGAGATTTTTCAAAGACCTAAAAGTAGACTTACCATTTGATTCAGCAATCCCACTACTGAGTATCTACCCAAAGGAAAAAAGTCATTTTATCAAAATATACCTGCACTCAAATGTTTTTTGCAGCACAATTTACAATTGCAAAGATGTGGAATCCACCCAAGTGTCCATCAATTCATGAATGGATTGGCAAAATGAGGTCTATGTACACCATGGAGTACTGTTCTACCATAACAAGAAATGAATTACTATATTTTTCAGCAATTTGGATGGAACTGGAGACCATTTTCCTAAGCGCAGTATCTCGAGAATGAAAAAACAAACACTACATGCACTCCTTAATAGTTTAGAACTGAATTGGGGGCACACATGGGCACAGAAGGAAGTAAAAATTACTGGAAACTAAAAGAGAAGAGGGGGTAGGACAGCATGGGTAAAAACCTACCTGTCAGATACAGTGAACACTATTCAGGCGATGGGCAATTGTTATAAAAGCTATCAATGTAACAAAAATATTTCACCCCTTAACATTTTGAAATGAAAAAATAAAAAATTTTAAAAAATGAATACCACACTGCTTACTTCATATGGTTGTACTAAAATAAAATAAGTATTTAATAAAAAATAAAACCATGGACATTTCTCCAAAGAAAATATACAAATGACCAACAAGTAATCGAAAAGATGTCCAACATTGTTACTCATCAAGGAAATGAAAATCATAATAAAAACAAAAATCTAATACTACTTTACACTCACTAGGATAACTATAATTTAAAAAGTAAGAAAATAACAAGTGTATAAAACTGAAACCTCCATATTCTTCGGGTGAGAATACAAAAATCTGTGCAGCTTCTTTGGAAAATAGTCTGACAGTTCCTTGAAAAGCTGAACATAGGAGCTGCCATTTGACTCAGCAATCTTAAAATCTTAGATATATACCCATGAGAAATGACAGCACAAGTCCACCCAAAAACTTGCACACAGATCACAGCAGCATTATTCATCACAGCCAAAAAGCAGAAATGACCCAAGTGTCCATAGTTGATGAACAGGTAAGTAAGAGGTGATGCATCCATACAATAAGAATACTATCCAGCTATAAAAAGAAATGAGTGACTGATACATGTAACAACACAAATAGGCCTTGACAATATTATGAATGAGAGAAACAAGAAACTAAGGCAAGAGAATTGCCTAAGCCCAGGAGTTAGAGGTTGCTGTGAGCTGTGATGGCACAGCACTCTACTGAGGGCAATAAAATGAGACTCTGTCTCTTAAAAAAAAAAAGAAAAGAAAAAAGAAAGAAAGAAAGAAGACACAAAAGGCTACCTATTATATGATTCCATTTATATGAAATGCCTATAGTAGGCAAATCTATGTAGACAACAGAAACTAGACTAGCGATTGCCTAGGACTAGGAGTAGAGAGTGGGCTGATTAGGAAATGATGACTAAAGAGTACAGGGGTTTAGGGTGATGCCTGTGGCTCAAAGGAGTAGGGTGCCGGCCCCATATGCTGGAGGTGGTGGGTTCAAACCCAGCCCTGGCCAAAAACTGCAAAAAATATACAAATAAATAAAATAAAAATAAAAAAGAGTACAGGGGTTTTCTCTGAGGTGACAAAGTGGTTTAAAATTGTGATGATGATTGTACAACTCTTTGCCTATAGAATTAAAAGGCACTAATTCACACAGTAAAATGGATGAATTGTATGATATATGATCTGTATGTCAATAAACTATTAGCAAAAAATATAAAACTTTTCAGCTACTTTGAAAAGGTACACCCAAATTTAAGAGCTAGAAAAAAAATTCGCAAATATTAGCAGGCAAATAAAAGAAAAGAATGAAGTTGAGCATATTAATTTCAAACAAAGAGGAAATTAAAGGGAAAAGCCATTAACTCAAATAAACAAAGCCATTTTATATAAATAAAGGAACTACAAACTAGTATGAAGATATAAAATGTAGCATAATAACATGATATGAAAATTTGTACTTAATAACATAATACAAAAATAAATAAAATTTATTTAAAATTTAAATTTTTAAATTAAATTTAAAATTATTTAAAATAGGGCGGCGCCTGTGGCTAGTGAGTAGGATGCTGGCCCCATATACCGAGGGTGGCAAGTGAGTAGGGTGCTGGCCCCATATACCGAGGGTGGCAAGTGAGTAGGGTGGCAAGGTGGGTGGCAGTAGGGTGGCAAGTGAGTAGGGTGCTGGCCCCATATACCGAGGGTGGCAAGTGAGTAGGGTGCTGGCCCCATATACTGAGGGTGGCAAGTTCAAGCCTGGCCCCTGTAGTCTTAGCTACATGGGAGGCTGAGGCAAGAGAATCACCTCGGCCCAAGAACTGGAGGTTGCTGTGAGCTGTGATACCACAGCACTCTACCAAGGGCAACAAAGTGAGACTCTGTCTCTAAAAAAAAAATAAAAAATTATTTAGAATAAAATAAATATGATTTGATGAATCTACAAACATATATTAATAGAACCATAGTTCCTATAGGAAAGTACAGTTAGAAAACTATAGTAAGCAATATAAAAGCAAGAAAACAAGCTTTGATTATAGTGATTATAGTGTAGTTGATTATACTGTAGACTTTTTTGAAGCATCCTTCAAATGCCTAAACCAATAATAAAAAAATCTCGATAAAAACTTTATAGCATAAATAGGCATTCTCTAATGACAATGAAATACAATTCATAATTAGCACCAAGTTTTAAACACCAACAAACATAGCATCTTACAAGGGTACATGTGAGACTTACTAAATGTAGAATATAAATGTCTTAACACAATAACTAAGCAAATGCCAGGAAGACTCTGTTAACCAGTTTGATGAAAATATTTTAAATTGTATATAAAACCAGCACATTGTACCCCATGACTGCATTAATGTACACAGCGATGATGTAATAAGAAAAAAAAAAAAAGAATTACCAAAGGGAATTCTTTTCCAAACATGAAAAATTATTTCCAAAATAAAAATCATTTCCAAAATAATAAAAATTTTTTCCAAAATACCTCATCATTTCTTTAATGAAGTATTTTCTAACAGCTCCAGCCTCTTGCTCCTTATATCTGTTATTGCTTAGTCTCGTGCCTTAAGGACAACAATGTTACAATAAATATCTTCATCTAGAAAGCCAATATATGTTTGTTAATTGATTTCATTGGGTAATTGAGAAGGGAGTAGATTAGAAGGAAAGGACAAGTGATCTTGACTATCACTGGAAAGCTTGTCACTTTGCCTCCCCAGATTTTAATGTCCTCCTCCATTAAATTAATTAGTATTAAAATGTTTCTAAGATTCTTTCCAGTTCTAAAATTGTCTGATCGAACTTATCGGGGAAGAAAAGACATCCGTCAGCACACCAGAAAATTCTCCTCCGGGCGCAAACACTGGTTTCTTTGAATGTCAGAGACTGGAACAGATTGTGCATTGTCAAGAAGAAAGTCACCCTCGATTACTCACCAATGGTGAATTCTTCATGGTTCACTCACTAATTTAGTGTTTCCTCCCAACCACCCACCCGGGTCCCAGGGAATATACATGTGTCTGAGTATGTGTGTATTTTTGCCTCTCTGACGACATTCCAAGACTAATATAAACACCTTTTAAATGACTCATTTCTCTGTGTCACTTCTCTCTTCCCTTAGAAAGAAAATGAGCCTATATGTACATTTGAAGTTCTAATATTCTACCCTCTCCATCACCTTTCTCAAAGACCAGTTACTTCATTCCTCCCCTAGGTGGCCCTCATTTTGAACGTTTCTTTAAATTTATGTATTGGATTACGCATTCTATTATTATCATGTAATATTATACTGTATAAAATTATGTATTCATTGAAATTATATTGTATGTAATGAATCATTATTTGAGATTTCACATAGGTAATATATTACACTAATAGAATTATAAAAAATATATTCTAAGAGATTAACAGTAGAGGTGAGATTACATGTGATTTTTATATTTTTATTTTTGTTTCTATTTTATACAATTCCATGAATTGCATATATAATAATTATATATGTGTAAATCCATACATACCCCTTAGTAACCCTGAAACAAGAACAAAGTTTTCCACAACTCTTTTATTATTCATTTCAGAAGAAAATGTGTATAGCTACATTAAACGTTCATATAAATACATGAGAATGTACTTTAAAAACAAGTATTTTAATACATAAGTGTTTTTAAGGGTTATTGATGATAACCCTTGAATTAATAGTAACTTTGATCCTATAAGATGGTCAAAATATGTTTGTTTTCAGCATAGTACACTTGTTAAGACAAGTAAGTAGAACAAGATGCTTGAACGAGATTTTCAATTATCATGGGCAAAATAAAACCTCACAGTTAACCAGAACATTCAATTAGTCAGAACATATTCTCTAAATATCCATTAGGCATGTTTCATTTTTTAGGGCCTTGTACAGAAGCCTTTTTTAAATTATAAACACCCACAAACAATGCTAATTATTCACATTTACAAATTAAACACTTAAGTCCATTCCCAGATTAAAAGAGAATCTAAATTGATTGCTCTTACAAGACTTTATATGATCATTACTGGCTCCTTTCCTCTACTGCTGAACTTAAGTGAACCCATCCAATAAAGTTTATTTTACTGGTGTGCTTCCATAAAACATTCACATTTTATCATATAGTAAAGTTACAATTTATGCTAAATACGTCACTATTTCCCTAAAGATAAATCCAAGTGAATCAAATATTAAATGATGCAGCAAAGTGTGTTATTGTAAAACTAAATTCCTCCAAATAGATTAATAATCTCTAATGTCGATAAGTAAATGGCTGTGATGTTTTCTTTTTAATACTTCCACCTCACTAAGGCTAATAGTAAGCCTAATTCTCTCCTTTCTGCCAATTTCTATTAGATACAAAGAGAAATGCACTATGTTTATGAGACTAGGGTTCCATTTCTACTCAGCATATAAAAACCTCATTCATCTACCTTAACAGTAATTGAACTTGCCTTTGAATGTTTGATAAGACAACCATGGACATTTGTTATGAAGGAGGACAGATTCTTATAGCTTGTGTATGTTAATTCCACAGCTTTTTTCAGTCAAACCCAAGTATCTAAAGGAACAAAAAGTTGCCAAGTACATAAAACATTTTACTCAAACTTTAAATGCTTTTATTTCAACTCCAATTTATTTCCACCAAGTCTTCAATGGTTGGAAGGAAGAGGGGGAATATTAGCTTTGCTGTTGTGAAAAATTACCACGAATTTAGCAGCTTACAGTGACACCCATTTATTAGCTTACAGTTTTGTGGGTCAGAGGTCATTGTAAGTGTGTCCAACCTGCAGCCCACGGGCCGCAGGTGGATTAATTGAGCACTTTTTGGCTTATCTGTGGTGTCAGATATCATGAAAAGTATGCACAGACCTTTTCTTTTGCTCATCAGTTTTCCTCGGTGCTCGTATATTTAATGTGTGGCCTAAGATAATTCTTGCTTTTCCAAGATGCAACAGAAAAGAAAAAAGGCTGGACACCCCTGAGAAGGTTCAATTAGATTCTATCATCAGATTCTCTCAGATCAAGGAAGGGTGGATGGTGGGATCACACATATGGTACATATTGCAGGGGTACATGTCAGGATCTATTAAGTATAGAGTATAAATGTCTTAACACAATAATTAAGTAAACGAGATGAGGTATATATTAATCAATGCGAAGTACACATTCCTAATTCTATATGAAATCAGTACATTGTACCCCACAAATGCATTAATGTATACATGATCTATGTGTTTATGATTTAATAAAAAAAAATTAAAAAGACCAAAATCAAGCTGTCACCAGATGGGTTCTCTTCTGGAGGCTCTGGTAAAAGTATTTGCTTTTAGTTTCATTAGAGTTATAGACAGGATTCAGTTCCTTGAGCATATCAGACAGGATCTCTTTTTCCTAGCTGGCTGTCAGCTGGGGGTGGGTGAGACACTTGCCTGTATTTGTTGGCATTTGGGCCCCTTCATCTTCCCAATCAACAGGAGCATCAAATCTCTCTGACTTCTACTGGCTGGAGAAATTCTCTGTTTTTAAAGGGGCTTATGTGATTAGCACCTACCCAAACGGATCATCTCTCTTAGGTAAGGTAAGTTGTGCATATAACATAACACAATCACAGGAGTGATATCTCAGTATAGTCATGGGCTCTAGGAATTAGGACGAGAAATCTTAGGGGGCCATTTTTAGAATTCTGCCCTTTGGAGAATGGGGAAATTGAGACGGAAGTATAAGCAGGGATTCACGTGTTAGATTCCATGAACACAGAAACCAAAGATCTCTTCTTGGGCCAGCATTCAGAAACATAGTCTAATGTTAACCCCATATTAATATTAAGAAAAGGGCATTGGGCTTAAGTATTATTTACACATGTCCATGAGCTTTGAATCCCCCCACACACACACACACAGGCACCACCCTGAGCTTTGAATTCTTTATATGTAAATACAGAAAAGAGAAAGAGATCAAAGAAAGAAAAAGCTTTGCACAACTGGGTAAAGTCCATGCCGGTGGATGGCTCTTGTTGAGGCTCTCCGTTTGGAGTTATCAAAGATTCAAGCTTGGGGAAACTGGGGTTCGCAATTAAGAAAACCAGCCCCGAAATCTCTGAGAGATTATGTAGGCAAGAATCCCATTACGGTGACTTCAGCACTCAGTTAGAAGGGGGCAAGTCAGCTGGTCAGACACCAGGATCCCAGGTATCATGATTGAGTAGAATCAGCATCTAATCTGACTCAGAGCTGAGTCAGGTTCACTGTACACTCACTTCCCAAGGCCTAGATTGCTTTTCAAAACCTGGGATGGGGCAGACATACAAGTAAGTGACCTGATCTGTACAGCAAGAGGCAGCTGGGTCAGATGTCATAGCTAGACCAAATATCAACTCTGTTAAATCCAAATTGTGCAAAGTTTTTCTATTTACACATCTCACTCATTTCCTAGAATTTTGTAGAAGAAGATTATATGCCATATAGCACCATTGCTTCTGGTTGCAAGGAAAGAAATGAGAATGAGTTTTTTGCCCTGAGCTGTCTCTCTGGGCATTTGCATTCCTGGTATGTAAGCCAATGGATCTACTTGGGGAACTGAGGAGGTGGTTTGCTCCACTGAGCTTTTTAAACATAAATGCCTTGAAGCAGTCACAATTTTCTCTCTCTCCTTCCTCTTTTCTCCCTTTTCATGTTACCAAATTCCAACTGTCCAGCTTTAAAATATGCTGAAAGAATTTCCCTTTCTGATTACTGGAGACTCCAGTGTCATCATTTAACAATTCTTCAAAGATGGCCCTATTCCAAAATGATCCTCTTATTTTATACTATGTGATTTGCAAAATTTATTAAGGCAGGGATGGTAGGCTAAAAGAGTTAAATTAAATCTGGCCTGAAGCTATCTCTAAGCTTTGAGTCCTTACAGGAAGAGCTGCAAATGAACTTAGTACCTAAACAAACTGAAACCCAGTTTAGGAGTATGTTTCTTATAATCAATAGTCAGGTCCCAGCCAATCACAGGCTGCCAATTGATCAAATAAGGCAAAAACCCAGTTGTAACCAATCAAGCTGTTTCCCTACCTTGCCTCCTTGTTCTCCCTAGAAATACACACTGCCCACAATGCAGAGCAGAACTGAGCCTCTCTGGTTCTTCATGCTGCTGGATTCATGAATCACTCTGCTCAAATAAATTCTTCTAAATCTAA
This sequence comes from Otolemur garnettii, assembly GCF_000181295.1. Lineage (NCBI taxonomy): Eukaryota > Metazoa > Chordata > Mammalia > Primates > Galagidae > Otolemur > Otolemur garnettii. Next base: position 38,949,656 of record NW_003852401.1, read on the forward strand.
ATTGTACAAAATTTTTCTTCTAACAGATCTCACTCATTTCCTAGAATTTTGTAAAAACAAGATTGTATGCCATATAGCATCATCGTTTACTGCTGCAAGGAAAAAAATGAGAATGAATGTTTTGAGCTGAGCACTTTGCCTGGGCATTTGCATTCCTGGTACATAAACCAATAGATCACTTCTGGGGTCTGCTTTTGTGGAAAGTTTTAGATGTTTGTTTTGCTCTCAAGCAATTAAAGTAAGGTCTATTTTTCCTGGTTAACCACTAGGTGTTATAACCTGAACACAGTGTCCATGATGGTGTTGATGGAGAAGATGTGCAGACGCAGTCAGGGTGGGCATGGGGGTTTGAGGAGTTGGTTTGCTTCTGCTGGGTGAGAAAGAAACAGGCTGAGACTTGTTTGTAATAGTTTTTCATAGAAGGTGGTAAAGAGAACCCTGTGTCATGCTCTGAGATTCCAGTGTTTTAAGATGAGTGGTGTGCTACTTCGTGGCCTTTACGTTTAAAAAGCCCAATGGAGTAGGAAAAGGTAAGTAAGTGCACAGAGATTAATTCTGAAGTTCTTGTTAAAACCAAACACTTTAATCCTGGAAAAGAGGGGAGGGAAAAAAAAAAAAAACCTCTTTGTCTCATATACTCAGTTGAGTTCCTTTTCCAAATTATCAGGAGGCTGCCATTCATAGGACAGGAAGAGGCTGGCGGAGGACGTGGTTAAAACAATTCCTTCTCCTCTGAGTCAGCTTCACTTCATCTACTGTGGTCATTATGTCCGTTGCACATCAATTGATCTTTTTGTAAATAGTCACTACAAAATTTTGAGATTAACCTGATAAATTGAAAGAATCAAATAGGGAGAAGGCAGCCACAAAAATATGAGCGCCAAGAGTGTTTATTTACTGATATTCATATTTTATTGTTTATGTCATTAGCTATAAATGCAAAAACCAGCCAGTAAGCAAGAATATGGGTCATGGATGCCTTCCTGACAAGTGAATAGCGGCTGTAAGACCACTTAATAGCTCCATGCACATTGTTTTGAAATAACACTCATTTATTACCCATGTTTTATGAGTTCATTATGTTATTCAGTCGACATGTGACTGAAAGCAGGTCTCAAATGGCGAGCAAATTTGTAGGGTGCAGGTGATGTCTATTTTTTATTCTTGACTGACTCAGGAATGAAGGAGGAGAAATTAGAAATGGGAAATGGGAGGGGAGGGGAGGAGAGGGTGGAGGATGGGTAGAGGGAGAGTAGTTGGTGGGACCACACCTATGGTGCATCTTACACGGGTACATGTGAAATTGACTAGGTGTAGAATATAAATGTCTTAACACAATAACTAAGGAAATGCTGTGAAGGCTATGTTGACCAGTTTGATGAAAGCATTTCAAATTGTATGTAAAACCAGCACATTGTACCCTATGATTAATGTACACAGCTTTTACTTAATTTTAAAAAATGATAAAAAATAAAAAAACAAAAAAATAAGAAATAAATGGGAAATTTCTAAAGACAATTAGAAATGCAAGCATTGATTGCTCTTTCCTCATGGGCACACACATTTCTCACAGGAGTCCTAAAATGCAAAGCTGTGGTTGACAACACAACCATCTTTTGGAAGTCAACATCCTAAGTAAAAACCTTTGCCTGGTGTCTGTTGTTAAGTTTTGGAGCAGACTGCAGAAAGATCCCCTAAAGCAAGTAAGTACAATTGTTAGACAAAAAATCATTTTACAAGGTGGCCACAACAGAGAAGTACGTATTGGACCTTTCTGATTTAAGCAATAGCCAAACATGACCTGAGGGAAATTATGCTAAAGAAAATAATAATTATTTCTATAGAGTAGCTCAGAGCCAATGAGTTCCCCAAAAGAGACTCTCACATGAGGCTTTGTAAGATGTATATTTGATATTTCAATAGGAGATTACCAAATAATGTAAGGAGCAGCCTCCTGCTATTATCAGGTAACTAGAGTAAAGCAAGCACCACATTCTTGGTACACACTTGACCTGCTGCCAAAGGGATCCTATAAAGAGAAAGAGATAAGAGGCTGCCTAAGTGTACTTCTATTATCAGCAAGTCTAGAATAAGTAAGAAGTACTTATATGTAAAAATCTAGTCCCCATTCAGTTGGCATATTACAGATATCTACCTTAAATTTAATCTGAGAAATAAAGCTAAGTTATGGGAGCATAATTATGGGGATAGCTAAGAAAACATCAACAATATATGTAGATAAATTCTGAAAGAACACATTCTTTCCAGGGCTTACCAGAGGCTTAGCCCAGGTTCACCATGGCAAACCAGTAGTACCTAGGTTGTCACTCTTCCTTTCTGCACCCCCCCCCATATATCCATAGCTTCTTTCCCATAGCACTGTTCCTCACTAGGAGAGAAGCAGATTTTCAAGATCTTTTCTTTTAAAATTATTCCTGGAAACTCCTCCAATCATTTTTAGTTGATCCACATGTGAAAACTTATTTGCCATCATCTGTGCATTCTTCATGGGTCTTGCCTGAGCTGCATGCAAAGTCATTATTTGACACCTGGTAGTAGTTTGTGTGTTGTATCTTTCAAGCAATGAAGAGCTTTGATTCTGTAATTGAGATTTTATCCTATTTGTATACCTCAGGTCCTCCCATTTTAAATCACAATATACTCTCCAGATCTTTTAAAATGCCTTCATGGTAATAGGGGAGTTCAAGAAATAGACTCAAGTAATGTGGTAGTTTTCAAGGATGTCAAATTACTAAAAACTTGTCTTTGTCCATTAGGAAAAAAACAAAAAGGCTATTGATCTTTATTTAGGATGTTTCCTTCTAAAATGTGGGAGATGTTCTCTGGGATGAAAGTGAGTCACTTAACATGTATGTGTCTCAGCTGATACCCACTGAGGGAACGTATATACCCATTAAGGGATCTGACTAGAGATAAGAAACATCAAAAGGAAATCTGTAGAATTTCATTCTGACATCAAACCACATAAATGAAAGGCTTGCAAATTCTATCCCTGCCATAGCCAAGTACAAAGAGTAATTATGCCTTAGAGCCAGAAAAATTAACTACCAAGACCTTAAGCTAAATACCACCCCAGCTGTATTCTTCACTCTTAAAGAAGGAACTGCCTCAACAAGGCTATTTGATCATACCTTTGAAAGGGTAGATTCTACACCCTTGAATGCATTTTTCCTTAATTCTTAGCCCCAATAGTAAGATATCATATTCAGTAAGAATTATAGAGCTAAAGGATAGAAGTTTTTAGGGAAAATTATATCTAAAATCTTTCAGTTTATTTGAAATTGTAAACTACCAGTGGTCCTAAGATTGCCACTAAAATTCACAGCCAGTGGAAAGCTTCCTTACAGATGTGCATACCTTACTGAGCTGATAACTTTTTTTGCTGAGGAATGTTAAAGAGGTCACTGACCCTGTCTGTCTTTAAGCTCAATTTTCAAAGTAATCACAGAAAATTTATGACATTTCATGAACTCTACTAGTTTCTATAATACAAATGTGAAATCCGACCTTGTCATGACTAGAACTTGGTCTAAAGAGGAAGCAGATAAAAGTAACCAAATTTCCCAGGGCACTAGTGGAGATAGGGAAAAATCTTTCCCCAAAGTTTGTTCTGTTTGCATATTGTGTGCATCTTATTAATGTGATTTATAATACACACACATGCACACAACATGCATTTGTACCATTCACTTCTTAATTAAGCCCCTACTTCATACAGATACTGACATACCATACATATGTGCAATCAAATATAATGCACTGTGTTTATCTACTTAGAGATAAATAAGACTTCAGGGAAGTTAAATACCTTGCTCAAAATGAAGCTCCTAAGTAATTGCAAAAATAGGGCTTGAAACTGGGTTTGACAGAGAACAAAGTCTGGCCACTTGTCAATATTCTGTAGTGCCTCTTATGTGCTTTCAGTGACAGTAACTCAGTGGTATTTTCTAAAGAAACGTGCCACGTTGCAAGTTCCTGCCAGCTGCTTCACCATGATGGCTACTTCTAGTAGTCAATTTCAACTTTGGTTTTATAAGCTTCTAATTAGAAAAAAGAGACCTTCGCAAGATTATTGAAACTACACAGGTAAGAAGAACTCCCTACTCACCCAGAGCAGAGCCACGCATTTTGGCTAGTTAAAATAGTCCAGCCCAGATCACTGCACCCATGTTCTTGGGATGTATAATTGCACAATCATTGCTACCACATTCTCCTTCCCTCACTTTCAGAGTCAGAGTGGAACTGGACTATCACTGAATTAGCTTTTGTGATTTTCTATTTCTGTGATATTTAATTTGTGACAGTTAAGGACATGGGTGTTAGCTAATTTGGAGAATAGATTTTCGGAGTTTTAAAAATATATATAGATCCCCCAAAGATAAAGACAACCAGGAGTTTAGAATAAGAACAAAAAGGGGCAATACTCAGTTTCAGAGAAAACGTCATTTGCCAAAGCTGGAATGAGCAGCGGAGGTGACTTAATAACAAAGAGGAGACACAGGAAACTCTGCATGATTTGATAAAAATCTCCTTAAACAAAATACAATTCTTGTTCTCAACGTGAAGGAAAGAGAAAACCACTTCAGAATGGGATGCAGAGGAGAAGCAAGATCTCAGCAGTAAAGAAATTATTTTTGCTTAAGAATGAATCACTGACTGTAGAGAAATAGCAAAAGATGCTGGATATAAGTCATTTCTATTTATCTGCTCACCAGACGAACTGCGTTGAGCACCTTCATGATCAAGGCTCTATAGTGACTATATGTTCAAAGACCTAATTTAGTGGAGGAAAAAAATAGGAAAACTTTGTAGTTTGTGGGTTATAGAGATTTGCCCAGGGCACACATCTGAAATATAGCACCTGGAGGAAGAAGGAAAAGTTTCCCAGGACAAGTTTTGGCTTTTCTAAGGCTTGAAGAATGCACGGGAATTACCTGGGCAAAGAAGGGGAAGAACTTGAATTTAAGGATGCTGAAGGTATTTTTAGACTCCATGAGTAGCTAAACTAAAATCCAAAGCAAGAGAGATCTTAGACGAGTGGTTCCTAAATTCCTAAACTGTGATATTTTAGGAGCAGTCTACAGTATTGTCATATTGAGACAAAACTTATGTGCTTCCTTATTCAAATTAGTAGAAAAAAGCCCTGAAATTATGGCTATGGTACAGGAGTAGGAAAACCACAAAATTTAGAATTATTTGCACTTAAATCCTTGCTCTTCCACTCTTGTCTACGTGGTCTGGAGCAAGGCCTTGACTTTCTTTCTCAGTGGAGTCATTGACATCTACTCACAAGTGTATTGTCGGGATTAAGTGAGATAATATATGATTAAGTGAGTATAATACCCTATAAAAATTCAGTGCTTATTAAGCATTAATGTTAGAATTATTATTGATGCAAATGAAAGAACATTAAACTTGTATTCTGGAGACATAAAATATGTGACATGAGGCAAGTTGCTTAGCCCCTCTAAAACTCATATTGCACATTTATTTTAAAAGAAAAATAATTTCAAGATTGTTTTAAGAATGAAATACATTAACACCAAGCAATGCCTAGCAAATACAAGGACCCAAATGAATTTTACTTAAATCTGGGCCTAAAAAACCCACATTGCAGAAACAAAGTTTTATGTAAAAATATGTTCTAAAAATGATAGCAAACAATTACTTTTAGTGTTTCTCTGTGTTTGGTATCTTTTACATATTGTATTTGCACTTTCTCATCTAGTCATAAAAATCACCCTTCTGCTTTGTCTTTGTACCCTGAGTACAGTTATTCACCTAAGGACTCACAGAATGTTCTTTTGTTTTTGACCACCCAAACTTTTTTTAAAAAGTCTTCTAAATTTCCAAAGGTGCTTTGCCTAACGATGGAAAAAGATCTAAATTCTGGCTCTCAAAATAAGAGTCCACTATGAACCCAGCCCCAGGGAAACAACATCGTCATCTGCCAAACAACGCTGAGGGACTCTGTGAGTTACCGTAATGGTGCCTTTGAGAAAGTGCAGAAATCTCTAACCTCCTCACACTCACTCTGTAGTCTGGAGAGATAAAGCATGTAAACAGATTAGTCTTCTTGATGCAGTACGCATTTAAGGCAGATTGATAGTGCACTTATTAGTGTTAGATTAGTTCAGATGAGATTAAAGCTGCAGCTGGCTGGGAAGATAAAGGAAGCCTCCAGGAAGAGAATAGGACCTGAACAAGGATTTGAAAAATGGGTAGGATCCTCGCAATGGTCAAAGATGGATGGGAGGTATCTGAACCCGGGGAAGACACACAAACCAACAATGGAAGAGGAAAGGCACAAAAAATATTCTGGGGGTGATGAGCAGTAACTTTGGGTCTTCATTTTTCCACCTGGTTTTTTAAAACCAAACTCCTGACCCCTCCCCACCCAAACCTGCTCCACCTGTAAAATTGTCTCCTACGATTTCTTTGGTGGTTCCTCCATCTCTACTATTGTTTAGGCCAAAGCTATGACATCATCTTTGACTCCTCACTTTCTCTTGTATTCTACTGTCAAGATTTTTGGAGATGTTCAAAATATCTGTGATCTGTTCAATTCCCACCACCTGCACTGCTAATACCAGGTCTGAGTCATCATCCTCTTCCACATGAACACCTGCAACCCCCCTTTCTCCTATGCTGTCTCTCCCCTTCCATCCTGATGGCCTTTTCTCAGCACAGCAGCCAGAAGATAGCTTTAAACCTTAAATCAGGTCACTCAATGGCTTTTTATAATCCATTTTCTTCCTTACTTCACTGAGCATCTCCGCAAGCACACTGGTCTTCTTAAAGTGTCTCTTCCCAGTTTGCCCTAGCTGTTTCTCCTGCCTGGATTCTCCTACATCAAATATCTTCTACCTAAGTTCTCTCACCTCCTTCAAATCTCAGCTCATAAGTCATCTTTCCAAGGGGATTTTGGAGAGTGAAACTTATTCAGCCCACAAGCACCTCTGATTCCCCGTAGCCTTATTGAATAACTGTTTCTTTTTGTATTTCCATGGGACTTATAATTTCCTAACCATACAATATAAATTAATTATTGGTTCATAGGTGTATTGTCTATTTCCCCCAATAGAATGTGTGCCCCTGGAGGACAGATGTTTTTGTGTATTTTGTTCACTCTTCACAATTCCCAAATGGCTAGACATTGTAGGGTTGTTTTTTTTTTTAACATTTCTTTGAATGTTGAGTAAATAAAATAAACAGTTTTAGTATGCATTTTCTGTTCCCTTTTCATCTCCCTTTCCTAGATACCTGTTTTCCAAGTTCCCAGGTAAAGTCACATCTATCTTCTAAGAAATGACATCATACCTGAGCATTCTTTTTTTGTCTTGTTTTAGTTTCTGGTTTCTTTTTTTAACTTAATTTTTATTAAATCATAACTATATAAATTTGTGGGATACAATATGATGATTTGATATACAATGTGAAATACTTAAATCACACTAATTAACATAACCATCACCTCGCTTACTTATTTTCTGTAGTAAAGCATTTATTATATACTCTTAATTGTTTTGAAATGTACTTTCGCATTGTGCACATTAGGTGAGATACCACCAGATACCCTGACTCCCCTCACTCTACTACCTCCCTTGCCCTCCCTCACCTCTCCCCTCCATCTTTCTGAACTATATTTGTATTTTATCATTTCTATGAATATGTAAGTTATTATATATTGGTTTCATAATAGTATTGAGTACATTGGATACTTTTTTCACCATCCTTGAGATACTTTACTAAGAAGAATATGTTCCAGCTCCATTCAGGTAAATATAAAAGATGTGAAGTCTCCATCTTTTTCATGGCTGCATAGTATTCCATGGTATACATATACCACAATTTTTTAGTCCATTCATGGGTCAGTGGGCATTTGCACTGCTTCCGCAACTTGGCAATTATGAACTGAGCTGCAATAAACATTCTAGTTCAAATGTCTTCTTTGTAAAATGAATTTGTTCATCTGGGTAGATACCTAGTAATGTAATTGCAAGATCAAATGGTAGATCAATTTTTAGTTCCTTGAGAATTCTCTATACTTCTCTCCAAAAAGGCTGTATTACTTTGCATTCACACCAGCAGTATAGAAGTGTTCCCTTCTCTCTACATCCACACCCAGCATCTGTAGTTTTGAAATTTTGTGATGTGGACTATCTTACTAGAGTTAGATGATATCTCAAAGTGGTTTTGGTTTTTTTTCTCTGATGATTAAAGATGATGAGCATTTTTCATGTGTTTGAACATTCACCCGTCATCTTCAGAGAAGTTTCTGTTCCAGTCTCTTGCCCACAAAGAGAGAGAGTTGTTTGTTCTTTTCTTATTGATTTTCTTATTTCTCTTTGAGTTCTCTGTAGACTCTAGTTATCAGACCTTTGTTGGAATCATACCTGCAAAAATTTTCTCCTATTCTAAAGGCTGTCTGTTTGCTTTTCTTGCATTGGCTATAGAAGACTGAAATTGGATCCTCACCTTACACCACAAACAAAAATTGATTCTCACTGGATAAAAGATTTAAACTTAAGACACAAAACTATAAAAATACTAGAAGAAAGTGCAAGGAAAATGCCTGAAGATATTGGCCGGGGAAAATATTTTATGAGGAGGAACCCCTCTCCCCCGCCAATTGAAGCAACACCAAAAATATATTACTGGGATTTGATCAAGTGCTGTGCACTTTTTAAAACTTGGGTGTGATGTACAGATAAGTAAAGCAGATTGTTCTGGAGACATGTACCTTTATCTTCTATACATGCACCCAAACTTACATTGTATATGTGTATCTTCACACATATACAACACAGCACACACACACAACACTAATATGGAAATAAAAACTAGCTATCCAGTCTTAAGAGAGTAAGAATGTAGGAAATTAATATAATCAGCCTTCCTTTTACATATTGGTATGCTTTTATGGGAAAATTTTATGAGATAATTCATCAAAGGTTAAATCATGAAAAGTCTATCTGTATGATTGAAGTTTGCCCTCTAGTGAAAAGTTGTGGGCCCTGTTTGCAAAAACTGTCTTTTTCTTTTCTTTTTTTTTTTATTAAGTCATATATACATAGATCATGAATACATTTATGCCTTTGTGGGATTCAATGTGTTGATTATTTGTACAAATTGGAGTGCTTACATCTTACTAATTAACATAGCTTTTACCTCATTTACTTAATCACAGTGTTAAGATATTTTAGTTCGATACTTGATAGATTTGACTTGTACCCTTGCAATATGCTCCATAGGTGTGGTCCCACCATTAACCCTCCCTCTATCGAACCACCCCCCTCCCTTTTTATTCCCCTCCCCTTCCCTCCTTCATCCTGAGCTACAGTTTTGATTCATCTCTTGTATGAAAGTGTGAGTGATTATAAATTGATTTGATAGTAGTAATGAGTACACTGTATATTTTTTTCCATTCCTGAGATACTTTACTAAGAAGAATATTTTCCAGCTCCATCCCTGTAAACATAAAAGAGGTAAAGTCTCCATCTTTTTTAATGCTGCATAGTATTCCATGGTATACATATACCATAATTTATTAATCCATTCATGGGTTGATGGGCACTTGGGCTTCTTCCAAGACTTGGCAATTATGAATTGAGCTGCAATGAAATCTGGTGCAAATATCTTTGTTGCCAAGTAATTTTTGGTCTTTTGAATATATGCCTAGTAGAGGAATTGCAGGATCAAATGGCAGGTCTAAATTTAGATCCCTGAGTGTTCTCCATACTTCTTTCCAAAAGGAACATAGTAGCTTGCATTCCCACCAGCAGTGCAGAAGTGTTCGCTTTTCTCCACATCCATGCCAACATCTGTAGCTTTGGAATTTTGTGATATGAGCTACTCGTACTGAAGTTAGATGATATCTCAAAATGGTTTTGGTTTGTATTTCTCTGATGATTAAGGATGATGAGCATCTTTTCATGTGTCTGTAGACTGTGCACCTGTCTTCTTCAGAGAAGCTTCTGCAACTGTCTTTATGGGCGAATCTCATCACTGTATTTCTAGAATTCCAAATGCAACTTGCTTTGCTAAAGATTGAATTTTTGTTTCAGTGCACTAAGTTACTAGTTTGTAAAAGTCAATAATATTCTTTTCCTAAAATGTGTGTGTGTGCACGCGCGCATGTGTGGTATGCAATGACTAAACTTTTGGTTTAATGAAAGGTCAGACTGATATCTCATAATATACTCTCTTATCATGGACCCATAATCCATTTTCTCAGCCTCCTTCTTAGCAAAGTAAGTACTGAAAGAACAAATAATCTTTTTGATGTCATTTCTATGGCAGCAAAAACCCAATTTTGTTACATCTCAATACATTAGTATTCACAAAAAATCTTCTGTGATAACTATGGCTTTATTTTTATATAAAGCTTAAAAAGAGAAAACATTAAACAGTAGTATAACATATTTGTCATTTTTACAGCCTTACTTCCAACCCTTAGATGAAAAAGGTAACTTATTCTGTGATAAATATTTATTTTTATACCACCATGAATTCACGGCATACTGTTACAGAAATAATGTGAGTATCACATATTTAAATCCTGAGTTTCTTTTCAATGTCAATGAGGAAGAGGTAAAAGGCAAAGAAAGAAAGAGAAAGGAAGAAAGAAAGAAAGCCTCCTCTTACTTGAAAAGGACCAACCAGTAAATAATTTGAAAACATAGCAAGAGAAAAAATTAAATTACAAAAGGTAAATGGATTTATATGTGAAAAATGACACATTTAAAGTATTCTTACAAAAATCTTGTTTTAAAAACAATGTTTCATCAATTCTTCTTGACATCCATAATAATGACAAAGTATCCTTCCACATTTTCATATGTATTATTTTCTAAATGGTATAATAAAAACTGTCAGTTACCCCCCTCTGCATACTAATAGAAAAGTATAATCCTTTGTTCTGTGTGTGACTGCATTTGCACATTATAGAACTATGAAATATTTACAAAGGGAAGGTTAAATCAATACAGCTCTAAAATTTGTACTTCAGTCTTCAGGGATTTATATCATCTTGATTTAATGAACTACGAGGAGTGAGAATGTTGACACAGAAAAAAAATATTTCGGTTTCCCCTTTATTGTACATAGAGAAAGTATTGAAGTAGGATTTGTTGATACCTAAGCAGGAACTAATTAGTACCTCAACCACCCTTTCAGAAACCTCATGGTAAAAAGCAGATGCCAAGTACCAAAAAAAATTAGGAAATGTGGCGCATACAACGCTGAATAAATAACTGTAACTTCATTTAATTTGCTTGGTTGTCAAAGACCTTTAAAAATGTTCTATACTCAAAAACTAAAAAGATTTTCTATATTAATAGAATTTAATTTTTGCAGTACAAAGATTAGTTCAGATGTATAACATTATAAACATAAAAACTATATAGCTATCTATACATTATTGGTATTATATATTATATAGCACTTGCATTTTATACGTTGATTGTGCTGTTATATCTCACTAATACAAATGTGAACTGTGGACATAAATTCTCCTATTGTAATACAGGACTATGTTCATTAAACAGGACAGAAATGTCTCCTCTTATTTGCAAAAACAGTCCAACTCATAGTTTATTCCAATGAAAACATTAATAAAGACGTCTAAGGATTGAAGAAGGGAGAAAATAAACAAATAAGTGTACTTAGAATAATAAGCACTTATACAAGGACACAAGATATGTGGAGAAGAAAATCTAGGTGAAATGCGACCTGCTTCTTTCATACAGTTCAAGTTCACATTGTCACATATATATATATGTTACATTATATAAATTAGAAAACTTATGACAATTATCATCAATTGAAAGATTAGACTATCATAGAGATGTTGCCCATAGATGAATTCAAAGTAAATTTATTCCTTTCCAAGATCCAGTGATTTCAACAGTCTGCTATAAAAGAGACAAAAGGAATATAACAAAATTTTGGTAGACTTATGACTCTGATTCTAACAATTATCTCCTCTGTGACTTAAGATTAGTAACTTCAACTCCCTTTAAGTTTTGTTTGTGGTGATTTGTACTATACTATGTAAGTATGAGAAGGCATAAAACGTCATTTTTACCTCCATGTTATGTATTGCTTAAGTTTTTATTAAAACAATCCAAGAGTAATTAACAGCTATTTATTTAGCACAGATTCCCCGAGCTCATTCCTGGAAAAGGCAGAATACCAGAGTCCTCCTGAGTGTGTAGCAGGAGAAAAGAGAAATAGAAATTAAATTTGCACAGTGAAGCAAAAATATTTCATTGTTGTAAACTAAATATAATTATTTAGAATTCATATTCAACTGGAAATGCTTACTTCATATTTTATTATTCTTCACATGGGCCTCTTAATGAGGTAACGCTCTTATTTTTCTGTTGTGGCCCAGATTCCCTAGAAAATAAAACACTAGACATAGTTTTCGGCGCTAACATGGGATTAGGGACTGCAGAACCAGGGAGGAGAGGGAGAGACAGAGAGAGTGAAGCAGGGATTGATGGAGGGAGAACGAACATGACAAGTGTTATCAGGTGGCTGCCAAGAAATGTAATTGATTGCTGGATTTCTTTGGACCTTCCTTGAGAAAACAAACAAGCCACATCTCAGAACTATCCTTGAGTACTCAGAGAAAGGGGAAAGGGAAAAATTTGCTACTAGCTCCTACCAATCAAAGTGTTTGCTATACAGAGCATTAACTCTTGCTCACTTTCAGAATCTTTCGGTGTTTCATGGCTCTGGGTAAACAGGGAAGCCCGAAGCAGAGGTGAAAGATAAATGGTATGAAGTGAGACACCATTGTACCACATCTGTGGAAAGTTGGTCAGAGTCCACAGCAGCAGCTACATCCACAGACAAGCAAAACTGAGAGGCTCAGAAATGGTGTATGAGAGTGGCTGTCATGCCACACACAGGGTGGTCACTATATTCCAGCTTTATTCTAGCAAACATCACGCCTATACTGCTGATACCTCATCTTGCCAATATGTCCCCAAATGACTACTGAGCTAAAAATTCCAGTCTATTTCAAGTCTCCTTTGCCACATCGTGTTTCGAGCAAAGTAAACACACTTCAGGATGAGGCACTATGAAAGGAAACAGGCCTATTTATTGGACATAGTGAATAAACGGAAAATTATTGTGATATCTCGTACTCTACTGTTATTCCACTAATAATTTCCAATCTCTAATGCCATGGTGTTGTAGGAAGATGAGGCCCAATGGAGAGAAATAGCACCCAAACACCATGATTATAAGAGGAAGGGCTTTATTCACCAGCTGGAAGCTTATGGCATAGAAGAATTCCAAATGGCCACACTCCCCGACTGGCTTGGTCTTTCCCTTTTTATCAACAATCAAAAGTTCCAACCCATAGGTACCCTTCTTGTTGGTCAGTTTGAATCAAGTGGGAGATGCTATTCTAGCCTCTACAGAACTACAGGATTTCACAGAACTTGGAAATTTCCAAGTTCCAGGAAGTTAAGTTTACAAATTCCCAAGAGATGCATCACCATGGAGAGGACCCTGCAGGTATATCCTTGTGGTCTCCTTGAAAAGACCTGTTCTCCTAGACTCACCCTTCTCAGGTATCCTCTCTTATTGCTTATTGGTAGAAAAATCTTAACGATCTTAGTGATTTGCTCATATACATGATACTAATGACTTAGTTCTGTTGAACTAAGATCACTGAGTTCCTATTAAGATATTTATCTTGTTATTTCAAAGAAAATCAAGAAGCAGAGATCTGAAATCATCATGATGAGCAAGTTGTATACCTCAGTAAGCCGATTTTATCTTAGAGATAGGTGTTTCTAGCTAGGCACAGTGGCTTACACCTGTAATCCTATAATCCCAGCACTCTGGGAGGCCAAGGTGAGTGAATAGCTTGAGTTCATGAGTTTAAGACCAGTCTGAACAAAAAAAAAAAAAAAAATGAGACCCCATCTATACTAAAAATAGAAAAAAAACTGAGACAAGATTACTTGAGCCCAAGAGTTGGAGGTTGCTATGAGCTATGATGACATGGCACTCTACCCAGGGTGACAGCTTGAGACTCTGCACACCTTAAAAAAAAAAAAAAGAAAAAAAGAAAATAAATGGTGTTTCTTCTTTTCCAAACTCTTATCAATTTAGCTAATTCTACTTTCTCTTTGGTCTGTCCCTTCTAGCCAGTCTCATCAGTTAACTTTGCTAATTGCTAAGAAGAGAGAAAATGGTTTGCTAACTTCATTAGCTAGTTGATCTAGTTGGATTGTTCTTTGTAGTTATAGACAAGCTGATTCTAAAATTGATATGCAATCACAAAAGAAAGTAAACAACATGGAAAAGCCACTATGATTCTGAAAAAGAAAGGAGTTGGAAGATTCACCATTTATTATTTTAAGACTTTTTATAAAGCTTCAGTAATCAAAATATGTGCTAGTCAAGGGTTAGACACACAGATCAATAAAATCAAATAGAAAGTCCAGAAATAGACCCACGCACATATGCCAATTACTTTTTGACCTAAGTTCAAGGCAAATCAATGGAGGAAGAATTGTCTCTACCAGAAATAGTATAGGAACATCCTCATGCAATAAAATGGATCTCAATGTAATCCTCATACATTCCACAAAAATTAAATCACAATGGATCATAACTCTTAATGTAAAATGTTAAACTATACAATATTTAAAAGAAAACATTTTCTTTTAAATTTGGTATTAGGCAAGTAATTCTTAGACATGACACCAGAAGCAAGACTACAAAAACAAACAAACAAACAATTGATACTAACCATCAGCAAAATTAAAAATCTTTCCTCTGAGAAAGATACTGGTAAGGGAATGTAAAGAAAAACTAAAGATGGGAAGAAATCCATTGCAAATCACTTAGATGCTAAACTTCAAAACTCAAGAGTGAGAAGATAAACAACCCTGTTAAAAATTCAGTAAAAGGCTTGCACAGATACTTCACCAAAGAAGACATATCCATGGCAAATAAACCCATGTAAAGATGTTCAACATTGTTAGTCATTGAGAAAATGCAAATTAAAAGAATGATGTGATATCACTAAGCTCCTACCAGAAGAGCTAAAATAAAAACTACAAAAAATAGCAAGGGATAGCGAGGAAGCAGAGCAACTAGAACTCACATACAACGCAATGATGGCTGTGCAGAAAAGCAAAGCCTTTCTAACAAAGTTGAACATATACCGTGTTTTCCCCAAAATAAGCCCTAGCAGGATTTCCATACATTTGTTATATATAAGCCTTGATAATCAGACCTAGTGATGGGCGTGGCTATGCTGCATATCTGCATAGCCATGCCATGCATTTCCGCGTGGAGAGGAAGACATCCCCTGAAAATAAGCCCTAGTGTGTCTTCTTGAGAAAAAATAAATACAAGACAGTGTCTTATTTTCAGGGAAACACAGTACTTACTATATGGCCCAGCAATTCTACCCCTAGTCATTTACCCTAGAGGAATTAAACCTTAATAGTCACACAAAAGCCTATACATGAATGTTCATAGTAGAGTTATTAGTAAGTCCCCAAAACCAAGAACCCAGATGTTTTCTGCAGAGGAATACTATTCAGCAAGCAAAAGGAACAAACCACTGACAGACGCAACAACTTGGAGAGGTCTCAGAGTTATGTTGAGTGAAGAAAAGGCATACTCAAAAGGCTAAACACTGTATGCTTTCATTTACAAGACACTCACAAAAAGACATAATTTTAGTGTCAGTGAACAGATCAGTAGTTGCCAGAGTAGACAGATGGGTGAGGGTGTTTCTACAAAGTGGCAGCACCAAGGAGGTTTGGGAGATGATGGAACTGTCTATATCCTGATTGTGGTGGTGGTAACACAAATTTATATGCTAAATTCCTAGAATTGTCTACACTAAAAAGTCCCTTCTACTCTGTTAATTTGGAAAATTTTAAAAAATGCTTAAAATGCATATGTAGGAAATTGTAGAAGTAAATGAACTTCACTCTGCAGAAGAAGATGTCCCCCACACAGGTCATTATTAGCTTACTTGTTCTCTCTCAGACAACTTTAGATAATCTTAATAAATGACATCAAGAAATGGCCTTATGCTATATCTCTCCCTGAAATCCCTTCTATTAATAATATCTTCTAGGAGGATACCTTCTTAGATCATAAGAATATAATTTATGCCTTAAATTCTTCTGTATTTCAAATTATTTCTTTCTGTTTGAGGTGTTATTAAGCATTTAATAACATTTGAAAAACATACTTAAAAAGTAAACTAACCTTTCAAAAAGCTAATTACTACTGAAGGTAGCTATTTTCTCCTGTCACAAAAGAAATGTTTAAGAAAGATGTAACAGACCACCATGAAATTTGGTCAACCTCAGTCAAAATTATGGTGCCTCTGTTTAAAAGTGACATAAAATACCACCCAGAATAGTAATTCACTGTGGCACCTTTTAAAAAGAAATCACTTCCTGTCTACTTACAATCGCTATTTATTAATACCCAATGTGATATGTGGACCAAGTTTGTGATGCATGACACATTTAGATAGTAATGATAGTAATGATTTTTGGATGCAACAAAGGCAGCATTTTTCAAACTTATGGCCTGGAAGTGAAAGACTTTAAATTCCATTAATTTCCTGAGACAGCTGCCTCCCCACTGTGAAGTCCAGAGAAAGGTGTGCATCTGTTGTTAATATATTATTGTAATGTTCCAACCATCTGCCTAAATAAAAACTGGGATCTAGAGGTATTAAAGTAAGTGTTCTTTCAGAAAGGGAGAAAAATTAGGATGTAAAACTCCTGAGCCTTTTTCTAAAATCCAATAACTACTTAGTAATACCTTTTCTTCTGCTGTGGTTATATTTTGGCTTCCTTACTACTATTTTTGGATAGAGGACTGAGTTTCCCAAAGCTACTGGAATAAGCAGAAAAACACTAGAGCTGCGAGCTCTATTCCTAGATAATTTGTTGATATATTGGGTTCAGGAAACTTCATGGCAGCTACCAGCCTGCTATTTGCTATTGTCGTTGATGTTGTGACCCAATGTGGGCAAAGAGCTTCATCCAAACAGCTTATCTGATAAGACTTTTGCAGCTCTGAACATTAGTCTCACCTCTGGTAGATAAAGGGATATATAGTGGCTTAAGCTGCATATTAGGAGTGTATTCTTGCATTTTCAAAATTCTAGAATAGGTTGTAATTTTTTGTTTTCAAACTCCTTAGTTGAACTTTCTGTTATGGAAAGTATTGTTCTTCTCTCTGGGCCCCATGATATGGAAACAGAGTCCTAGCCAGTATCTTCCTTGTGTGCTTTGCCCCACCTGGACCTCAGGATATATCTTAGGTTTAACAGACAGCACTCTAACTGCACTTGTGATCACTTACACATCTGATCATTATCTCCAGCAATTTTTTTTTTTTTTTTTTTTTTGTGAGACAAAGTCCCACTTTGTTGCCCTCGGTAGAGTGCCATGGCCTCATACATAGCTAACAGCAACATCCAACTCTTGGGCTCAAGCGATCTCTTGCCTCAGCCTCCAGGGTAGCTGGGACTACAGGTGCCTGCTACAATTCCTGGTTATTTTTAGAAACAGGGTTTCCCTCTGGCTCAAGCTAGTGTGCAACCTATAAGCTCAGGCAATCCATCCACCTTGGCCTCCCAAGTGCTGAGATTACAGGCGTGAGCCACTGCACTTGGCCTCTAGCAAAATTTTTAAGCCTCTAAAATTGCCTTTGTCTTCTAATTTCTTCAACCTCATGTCAAAATGAAACATAGATGGAAAAGACAGGGGACAAATGGGAAACCAGCTCCACTTTGAAGCAAAGGAGGAACTCCAGCGTTCATGCTCGCTCTGACTGGAGAATTCATGAAGATATGGGACTGACAGAAGCATTGTCAGAAATTCTTGCTCTTACTGAACTGTGATGCTTTCTTATGTTCCAATTTAACATACTTCACATAAGTCTTTTAAAAGTACTTACTATTTCACCTATTGTTATTGTCACCATATTTTTCATTTTGCTTACATTTTTGAGTGAAAAGGAAGTATGCACATTATCCATGAGTGGTGCTAATGCTGTACCAGTATAAATGTTCTCATTCTCTTATTTATGCCTATGTATTAAAAGTGCAAATCTAGAAAATAATAATGGTATCTGTATGCAAAATAATACCTGTAATATGGTAATTGCCCCTGCTTCATGCTACCATCATTCCCTGGAGCCCCCTGGCCCAGCAGGCTCCACAGCTGCAGACGCCTCCTGTTGCCTAGTTGACTGGGCCAGACGCTGCCACCACCTCCATCTTGGAAATAGGCAGGCGATAGTTAGCGTCAGGCAAAAGGCAGGCAAAAGTGGCTGCACAATGACACCTTATTCTCTTGCCAGAGGTGCACAAGCAAAGCCAGGCACTACAGAGAAGCTGGCAGTGAACCCTTGTGGCACATGAGAGTGATCGGGTGTCTTGAGGGCCTGACCTACCCCATCTGTCCCCTCCCAGCCAAGCCTTATCCCCACTTCCTCCCATTTCATATCTCCATCCCTGTCTGTCAGTGGGAAGAGGGCCATGGCTGCTCTACTGAGAACTCTGATGGGCTTATTTCCCAGGAATCTGGTGTGCAGGGCCAGGGCCAGCCTTGTCTGCCTCAGGTTCCTAATAGTAGTTCCCAGCCCTTTCTGGACTGCCTCATCTCTCATCCAGCTGGCTCCATTCTGAGGCTATATGACACTACTGAGGAGGAAGATCCCAGGTCTGAGAGACCTGTGTTCTGAGACCCAGTTCAACTAGTAGCCCACTATTGTGACCTTGGGCCTCAGGTCTCATTAAATTTTTTTCTGCAAAGGTCCCTGGAAGTACAGAATAAAATCTCAGGGGCTCAGAGCCCTTAGCACAGTGGTTATGGCACCAGCTAAATGCACCGAGGCAGGTGGGTTTGAACCCAGCCCAGGCCAGGAAACAACAATGACAACTACAGCCAACAAATAGCTGGGCATTGTGGAAGGTGACTTGGGAGGCTAAGGCAAGAGAATAGGTTAAGCTCAAGAGTTTGAAGTTACTGTGAGCTGTGACACCAGAGCACTCTACAGAGGGTGACACAGTAACACTTGGTCTTAAAAATAAAAAAAAGAAAGAAAGAAAAGAAAAGAAAAGAAAAGCTCAGAGGTACCTTAGGCCAAAGATTGCAATTTTGAGCCTTTGACTTATCTGAACCCTCTTGTCTGAACAAGGGATTGAGTTGACATAATTTCCCAAATTTGCCAATAGGAAGAACTACCTAGGATACTTGTTAATGGAGTAGATCTCCAAGTCTTTCTCCTGGAGAGTTGATTCAGTGCGTTTGGGTGTGATTCAGGAGTCTCAGTTTAACCAATCCCCAGGTGATTTGTAGGATTTGCAAGTCTAGGAAAGGTTGGTGTCACTCATTCTGACATTACTGAGTGCCAAGGTCTGGATGGCTCAGGAGGTCACAGTCCAGTTATTAAACAGAAACGTAAATTCATACCTCACCAGTTATCATCAGGGAAGGCTTCCTTCTCAGTGTGGGATCTCAGGGGCCTCAGCATGGGGCCAGCTATATGAGAGAAGAGGAAGGCTAGAAAGGGCAGGTATCTACCACCAGGAGCCTGGGGTAGGAAGGGCTGGCCTTGGCCCCTCAGACCAGCTTCCCAGGAAATAAGCCTACTAGAGTTCTAAGCAGAATGGCCATGGCCATGTTCCTACCAACAGACATGGATGGGAATGGAAAAGAGAGGATGTGGGGATGAGGGTGGGCTGGAAGGGGGCAGGGTGTGAGGTTGGATACTCAGGTCATTCAGACCACTCTCACTTGACACCTCGGCCTGCTCGTGGCTTCTCTCCAGTGACCAGCACTGTGCCTCATTCCTCTCACAAGAGAAGGAGGCACTGCTATGTAGACAATCTCCTCTTCTTTAAAAAATTAAAACAAAAGATTTTTTTTGCTGAAAGTTTGTTGCAGGCTGGGCACAGTGGCTTATGCCTGTATTCCTAGCACTCTGGGTGGCCAAGGTGTATGGATTATTTGAGCTCAGGAGTTCATGGCCAGCCTGAGCAAAAGTGAGTCTCCCTCTCTACTAAAAATAGAAAAACTAGGTGTTAGAGAAAGTGCCTGTAATCCCAGATACTCAGGAAGCTGAGATAAGAGGATGCCTTGAGCCTGAAAGTTTGAGGTTGCTGAAAACTATGACACCATGGCATTCTACTTAACGCACAAAGACTGTCTCAAAAAAAGAAAACAGTGAGTGAACATCAATCACTGGAGAGCACTGTACATGCCAGATTATGGTAATTTCTATTCCTGACATATTTATGTTTGCTTCATCTTATGGCAAAAAGAAACTAAAAAGTTATATAGCTTAAACTCTAGACTGTGCCTGAAATTGGGCCAGGTATATAGACCCAGTACACCACCAAGGAGGACAATCCCTAATCTGGAGTCTTGGAGTTCTGTGTTCTGAGATCTAGTTCAACTAGTAGCCCACCATTGTGACTTTGGCCTGTAACAGACCATTGACACCTGGTCCATTTCCTCTAGGTCTTTGTATTAAGATGGAGAAGGCATATGAAGAAAGACTAAGATACAATACAAAGAGAGGAACATAAACAGGTGCTCATAGGATGGTGTGAAAGCCTGTGAGAACCACTGGCTCTCACACAGGACTGCCAAGAAAATACCTCAGGCTACTGAGACACAAAACATGGAATCAAATCAGATAAAGAATCAATTAAGAACATTTCAAATCAAAATTTCTCATCCCACAAAATGTTTCCAGTTAGTTGGCTACACTTATTTTTTCAATGAGTTCATTGCAGAATAGCATAATCAATATTTATGCTCAAATCATTAATGACTCTCTAAAACATGAATGAATAGTAGTATTGCCAGTGAAGATAAAGGAAAAAATTCCTCTTGCTGAAGAAGCATGTTGGCAGTGCTGCAAGTCTGGAGTTCCTCCTGAACAGTATTGCCTGTTTCCATATTAGTGTTTATTATATATCAATTGGTCAAAGTGCTAATAAACATTTTGTGCATACTCAGGGCCAGGCAGAGGTCTACTAAATGCTTTACAGATATTGCATTTCTTTTGGTTTTAAAGTGTATATTTTTTCCACATTTTAACAACCTTTGGAACATGCCTTACACATGAGGGCATAAAATAAATTAATTACCATTTTCTCTTAGTGGTACATAACATAACATTGTACCTTTAAATTATTAACATTTTTGTCCCAATGATACATAATAGTAATTCGTTCAACACTTACACTGATCCTATGAAAAATCTGTACCTGCCTAGGTTTAAACAGCTAATATAATAGGTATCATAGTTAGTATTCTAATCCAGAGAATATGAATTCCATGTTTGTGCTCTCAGGTATTATCTGTAATATCTCTTAAACAATACTGCATGCTATAAACCAGACCCTTTGCTTTCTAATGAGATCACACTTACTGAAAAGAAATATAAAACATCCTGAGTTTTGGGTTTTTGTTTTGTTTTGTTTTTGAGGCAGAGTCTCACTTTGTTATCAAGGATGAAGTCAGTGGCATGATCATAACTCACTGCACCCTCAAACCCCTGGGCACAACAGGTTCTTCTGCCTTAGCCTCCAAGAGTAGCTGGGACTACAGGTGTGCACCACCGCACCTGGCTAATTTTTTATTTTATTTTTTTACAGTGATAGGGTCTCTCCACATTGCGAACTCCTGGCTCCTCGCTATCCTCCCTCTTCAGGGATTATAGGCATAAGCCATTGAGCTGGCTCTATGTTAATTTTTAATACAAAGTGTTTTCATAGTAATGTGGTTAATAAAGCTGCAATAATCACACACAGAGAAAACGAAGTCTTGTCACAAGGTAATTAAGATGACCGTGAAAGAAACAGAAACTTCCAAGCAGTAATCCAAAGCCTGCAATGCTTTCTACATGTAGAAGGATGTTGTGTATAATTATCATCAGAAACTCCATCTTAGAAGTTGTGATAGAGCAGGTAGAAAGCCCCTGGTGGGGATCCCGCAGAGATGATGCCAACTCTGAGTATACAGTCAAGAGAGAAATTTGGTGAGCAGAATTTCTCCATGTCAGCACTACTGACATTTTATTGTCCTTTTTATTTAGCAGTGTCCTTGACTCTACCCAGTAGATGCCAGTGACACTTCCCCAGTGAGATAAGCAAAAATGGGGTGGCGCCTGTGGCTCAGAGGAGTAGGGCGCTGACCCCATATACTGGAGGTGGTGGGTTCAAGTCCAGCCCCGGCCAAAAAAACTGCAAAAAAAAAAAAAAAAGAGAGAGATAAGCAAAAATGTCTCCAGGGAGGGCTGCCTGGCCCCTGGGGAGAAAATCACCCTCAGCTGAGAGCCACAGATTTGAGAGATCTTCTGAATGTAGCACCTCATATATTCCATAGCAGATAGAGGACCATCAGCCTGGGCTGTACTGATGACAGGGGTTAAAATGGAGGAATGGGCAAAAAGGAGAAAGAAAAGACAAGCAGGAGGAAAAGAAAGGGAATTAGAAACAAAAGGAGTCTACAGTATTCACTAACACTCCCTGGAAGAGAATTTCAACTCTATACTCAAAGAATAGATAATAGTCAATACTCATTATAAACCAAACAGGAGAAAAGTCACTCCTTCATGCAAACTCATATTAAGTCACTCTTATATGTTATTTTAGAAAGTATTTAAACAAAACGTCAACCACAAGAATAAAAAATAATTGTCCCCTGGGAGTGCATGGTTATGGATCTGATCTTAAGTATATTATGGATTTGTTTAAAAGAATTGATAAATAATATTAACATACATATGTTCATATCATTGTGACAAAATGATAATTGAATTGCTAGGGTAATGACCCTTCAAACCAGGAGAATAAGCGTGAGTGATCCTTGCATAAACCTCAAGGCAGAATTTCTCTGCATTAGTCATATTAGTATTGACAAGCTGTCATACTGTTATTAATCCTCCTGCGTGAAGCTCCATCAATAAAGTATTCAAGTTTAGTAGTTTCTGTTATTATGAGAAATTTCTAGAAAATATAATAAGGAATAGCTCTATGCTAACAATGTAAAATAAATCTCTTCCAAAGGCATTCATCCACTCAGGATCTATGTACTGAGTAACAACCAGAAATCCTGACACAATCATAAGCTTTTTTTCCTTAAAATGTACACACAATAATAAAAAGTCAAGTCTATAGTTTCAGGTATGTGTAATTAATTGTTATATTTGAATTTTTATATTCTAACTATCAAGAGGTTAGGCTATTGAGCAAAAGTAAAATACATTATTTAATATAAAAAGGGCTGTAATATTCCTTCCCCAGCATTTGGCCATTAACTAAAATAAAAGTAATGACAAATAGGTATATTATTTCAGAACTGTAACTACTTTCACCACTAAGCTTTCTCTCTCTTGATGCGCCAAATCACTCTGTGAGAGTGAGTAGGGTTGGTGTTATTATTATTGTATCCATTATGTATGCCCATTTTAAAGATGGGCAAATGGGAATTTCAGAGATTAAGTGACCAAGCTAAGAACACCGCACATTTAATCAGTGACCAAAAAAAAAAAAAAATGAAGGCTTTTCATTTCAAGCACTATTCTCATCATACTCTGCAATGTTTCACTCAGTTCCTTTGTGATAATAAGAAATCCCTACATTCCTCTTTAAAGAGATATATCCTCTGAGCAGTCCTTCACCAGGGGGATTACCTCAGTCTGTCCCTCTAGGAGGTTCACAATTTACTCTCTGAGAAACAGTGTGTTTCAGAATGAATACATACCTATTTTAGTATCTGAAATGAGTGAATACACTCTATTATTAATGTTCAGGTTCAGAAAATTTCCTTAGAATGGAAGTAAATAGGGAAAAATCAGACAGGACTAAAACAGGAGGAAGGCCTGTGAAAACCTGGAAGCAGGTAGGAAGAGGAATTCCACTGCCTCTGGACATTTCTCTTTAGGCATTGCTGCTGTGGGCCAGACTTTTAAGACTAGATTAATATTAAGTCATCTGTCTTGAATTAGAAACCCAATTTTCTTCTAATTATTTTTATAGTGATGCCAAGCCCATCACCAAATTTCCAAAGATTGATTTTCTTAGTGCTAATCCAATATCAGCTTTATCTTAAGAGTATATTATAGTAAATCTTGAAAAATGTAATGTGCCCTCTGTTCTGTATCTTAGAAGTTCATGGCCTAGCCTCTTTGGTAGGCCTATAAATCTTTCAGTAATTTTTCTTTCAATGCAAGAGGTAATCCCATCATAGAAGGCTGAAATTATCAGCTTCCTTAACATCCTATTTAGTAGAAAGGAAGAAAGAAACAGCAAAAGTAAAAGAAGTCATTATCTAGAAAATAATAATAAATTTTTACATTTATGTGGTGCTTTGGAGTGTTTCCAGAATGCTTTAGCATACATCATCCCATCTGCTATAAACCTGCAAGCCAGGCTGCAGGAGCCCTTGTCTCACCTTGTATGGGAGAAAATAAAAATGTAGTGATGTTAAGTTTTTAGCCCACACGCCTAGAAACAGCACAAATGCACACATTATCTAACTCATAAACCAGAAAGCCTTCCTACACAGCATATATGAAATACTAAAGTATTTTACATCTCCCCATATCTTTTCTATGCTTCTTTGATATTTTCTCTTCCTTCCAGGACTACACAATGTCTGTGCCCCCCAAGGCTTTGTCCTAGGCCCTCTGCTCATCTGCCTGCACATTTTGTCCCTAAGTTACCTCACTCAAATATTCTCTTCAAGATGAATTTCCTTATTCCTGAAACTACCCAAAGTTATTGTTCCAACTCCATTGGCACATGCATATTTCAAGCTATCTGATGAATATTTCTCTCTTAGATATCACATAGGTGTGTCTAACTCTTTCTGGATGACACCCAACTCACCATATATACCAGTGAAATGATGTCTTCTCCAGTATTCTGTCTTGAAGAATAACATCATCATGAACTCCATTGCCCAAGATGAAACTCTGAAAATCACAGTAGACTCTCTGCTCATTTCCCATTTCCCACAGGTGAAGGCGCAGGTCACAGTTATGGTGCCTTTAACCACTGTAATATTGTCTATCACTTTCCTGTTTTCCCTACCCTCACTGATGCTTTATCTTTTCTGAATTACAACACTATTTTCCTAACTCGTCTTTCTTTAGCTTCTCCAATTTCTACTGGCCAGAGATGCCAAAAAAATCTTTCCAAAACCAAATCTGGTCATGTCAATCCCCTGCCTCTATGAGAAACTGCTAGCATTTTCAGGATCCAGACTGACCCCTGTTTAGTTCAAATGAACTTTCATGATTTTTATTCCAACCACTATACTAATCTTTGTGCCTCCCCACCATACTCCCATTTATCAAGAGCCATAAAATGCTCATATTTTTTAACCATTTAGTTATCTTAAAATGCTTCAAAATTTGGGAAATGCTATCAGCATGAAAACTCTTTGGTGCCTTCTAGAGAAACACCTGACTTTTCATGCTTTGAACTTCCATAACGCTTCTGTTAGCAGCCTCCAAGTGGAGTTTTTCCAAGTTCTTGGGGATTGTCAGAAGAAAGGAATCTCAGGATGTAGCACATAAGGCAAGCAAGTAATAGTTTGGGGTTTTTTGTTTTGTTTTGTTTTTATTGAAAGCAAAAGTGTGTGTGTGTGTGAGAGAGAGAGAGAGAGGGAAACCTTACTAATTGAGGTAAGGAATATTCAAAGCTAAGAGATTAGCTTGGCTGAGCTTAGCTTACCTAAGAATTTGGGTAATGATTCATAGAATTGGGTTCCCTCTCATTTTCGTACTTCATGTGGTTGTTTCAGAACTGTCATAATGATTTCCTAGGTGAAGAAATTTTTAAACTGCAATATAAATGATACTGTAATTAGCCAAAGTTGAGGCATGGTGATGGAGATCACTGACAAGCTGGTTGAAACCACCCTGGTTAGCTTCTGCCCAAGGTTGTTCCCTTCAACACTTGCCCCACTCTACAAGCCCGTGCATCAGGCCTCAGCCCTATCTCCTAGCCTCCTACTCTAATCCCTCTATACTAATTACCCAATACTTCTGTACAAAAGCTGAAAATGATTATTTTAAGCTATTGCTTTGTTCTTGGACTTGGAAACATTCACATTTAGCAATGTTGCCATCATGTTTTCCTCTTCAGCAATGTTTATGCAATTATTTTGATATAGAATGTTATGCTTGTTTTGTAAACAATGTAAAAATTAGTAGAAAAGAAAAATGCTAATTCAAATAGAAATACTGCTGCTAAAAATGTAGTAAAATTACAAAAAGGAAGAAATGAGGACATGTTTAGCTTCAGTCACTTGCTGGAATTAAACTAGTTGACAGTGTTCTATTACAAATAAAAAACAAAAGCTTTCAGTGAGTAGTTTGTGGAAAAACATTGTCTTAAAGGAAATAGAGATATGGATTTTATAAAATTTTTAGCTTTGGGGAATGGCCTTTCCCTTATAAGTTATAAGCATATGGTATAAATTTCATGCATGTCACTTTCATAGACCCGCCTAGGAATGCATTATAATTGACTACATGGGACTATACCTACGAAAACCAGGACACAGTCTAAATATGTAGTAGTGGAATGGAAGCAAATTAATGTTTGCCACAGTGACTAGGTAGAATACTGTGCAGGCATTAGTAGGAAGGCTGTGCAACAACCGGAAAACATAGTTATAATATATTATTAAATTGAATGGCAACTTAAATATTATGTGCCTATCATTAATTCATGATATATAATAATAGACCTTACTTGAAAATTATCAGAAAGGGGTATACCAAATTTAGAACGCTCTCCGGGTTCAATCGTGAGATTATATATAATTTGCCTCTATATTCCAAGATCTTTACAAATGTTATTATAGGATAAAAGTTTAGAAGGGGGCTATTTCTATAAACTCAATATTTCCCACTATCTCCTTCTCCATTTGGTTTTAGCTTAGAGTTGGCTAAAAGGGAAGTTGCATGAGATTGAGAGGGGACGTGAAGCACCAGCTGTTACACTCTAGCTATGAACACAGGGTGGAAGCAGGGACAAACAGATCCCAAGGAAATGGCTCTAGTTTGTCCTCCTTTCCTACTCAGCAAACAGCTTTCCTTCCCAACTGTTGGCTATCATAACCATTAGTGACCCCAAGGCTGTCACCACCACTTAGATGGGAATTTACTTAGAAGTGCAGTAATCATAAAGAGCCAACACCTGTCCATAAGATTTCCAAATCAGGCCTCTTCATGATCCTCTTCCAGTAGTGTGATATGACTAGCTTCCAGAATATCTAGCAAACTCCGACCCATTCCTCTACTCTAAGCCTGAGTAGTGATGAGAAGAGACACCAAGAAAGGGGTTTCAAAGGGGATGGGAGGAAAAGCTGGCCTGTGGGACAAAGAAGTTTGGAGGGCCCATACAATCATTCACCACTCAACCCATAGGAACAGGCAATAATGCCTGGAGGTGCAAGGGGACCAAGGAAAGATCTACAACCCATTTTAAACTGAGAGGATGAGGTCTTTACACCTCCACACTGCCCTTCTGTACAGCTCTCTTCCACTTTATCTCCTTCACAAGAGGGACCTACATGCAACTCTCCTTGGAAATACTCTAAACTTTCTCTTAGTTCTTCTTAATTAAAATCTCTCATTGTTACCCTGAAACTTGAGCAAGTTACTTTTGCCTTCTATCTACACTGCCTGTGCTGCTCCAGTTTTATTTTCAGTTTCCACTCACTTTTGCTTTCAATTACCACTGTGCCTTGGTTGAACTTTCTAGCTCAGCCCAGTAACCAAACCTGGTCAACTGAGTTCAGGGAGGCAGGACCTCCAACCCCCCAAAAGTGACATTCTCTGATCCTCTAACTTTCTCCCACATTTGGAACCCTATTGCCATAAAGCATGTAAGAGCTAAAAGCTATAATAAATTCTTTATACCACGGTATATTTCTGTGTACCAGACTGAAACATATGTTGGTATTAGTAACTCAGAGTGCCATAAAAAAAATTTAAATGTATGGCTTGGCAGTAGACAGAAGTTATAAGAATGTATTACTATCAGTAAAAGCCTGAAAGAGAGAAATTTTTCTTTTAGAAGCTGAAGAGAAGGGAATCCAACCAGAAAAATTAGGTTATCAATTAAACAATATAATCTTACCTAGAATAGATGGTAGTATTGAGAAGTAGAGACTGTTTTCTCCTGACACAGTAACTATGATTACAGATGAACTCTGATTAGGGAGGTGGCTATCTCCAGTTTACTTGCATTAATATAATGCAGTTTGCAAATAACTTCTGAACTTTCTGCTTCAGTCATTAAAGGGTTTGCATTTTTTTACAGGACCCTAGAGGATTATATTATCAATGAACCAGACACCATTAGAAAACTAATAGTAGGGGGAGATAGTTATAGTGGAAAATTAAATACACTAACCAAGACTGTTTATTCAAAGGAACATGTAACACAGGTCAAATCTCCCTTGAATTTATAAGCAAAAATTTTAGTTACATGCTTAAAATTGAAGAAAAGACTCAGAAATAGGTTGCCAAAGAGAGATATAAAGTGATATAAGTTGAGATATTTTCCAACTAATTATGTACTATTCCCTTTGAGGGAAAGAAGATATTTGAGTATCATACATTAATAATGATAAAGTAGCTATTAAGAGAAAGGAAAAGAAACAAATATAAGAGCAAAGTAAAGTATTTAGATTCTAAAAAAGAGTAACATAGACATTCCATTTGGTTAAACTATAACTCCTTGATGTAATTATACATAAAATATCAGTTCTGAACATCAAGAGATGAGTCTTAGATTAAGAGAGAGACAGAGAATGGTAGAATCATCTTCTAACCCTATCTGAAAAAAAGCATTTGATTCAGTTAGTCCTAAGAGAGGTCAATTTTAGGCTCTGAAATTGCTATTGCCTTAGAAGCGAAATCTTACTTTTGTTAAAGCATTTCTTATGATTAACTAAGGCAAATTCAAAATGATCACAAAACTTCTTTGATATGTCTCCTGTTATATTTAAATTTGTGTGTCAATTTGGCTAGGCTAGGAAGTCCAACTGTTTACTCAAATGCTAGTCTAAATGTTGCTGTGAAGGTATTTTGTAGATACGAATGTGAACTCAAAACTGCAACATAGCTCTTGCCTGAATTAATTGTCTGCCAGTCTGCCCTGCAGATTTTGCACTTGCCAGCTCCCATGTTTATGTGAGACAATTCCTTCAATAAGTTTCTTTATATGTAGATACACACATGCATATATGCATACACATTACATACGTATACACATATCCCATAGGCAACTGACTAATCTACCTCCCAGTGAACAGCAGGGTCTATTCCCCTCCTGTTAAATCTGTGCAAGCCTACAGCAGTTGCTTGACCAAAGAAAATGCAGTGGAAGTGATATTCTTGAGACTTCTGAGGTCAGATCATAAGAAGCCTTGTAGTCTCCACCTGCATTTCTCATGACACTCACTCTTGAAATGCTTGGTCTTGGAAGCCAGAGCCTAATCAGCTGGAGGAACATGTTTAGGTCCTCTGATAAGTAGCCTGGCTGAGCTCCAGCTGAAGCCAGCACCAACTGCCAGCCATGTGAGTGGCCATCTTGGACATCCAGATGACTGCAGCCTTGTGAAACACCACAGGCAAGAATTATCCCAGTCAATGCCAGCACAGAAGGACATATTAATAATAAAGATAACTTAAGCCAATACAGTGTGGTGTGGTTTGTTCTACAGCAATAGATTATTTGATTAATGTCAAAGTAAAAGAAATGCCTTGAAGAGTGCAACCTGGAGGAGACCAGTCAATCATTCTTTCTTCTCAGAAAAAATACAGATAAATTATTATGGACCCAGAAACCAAAGATTTAAAATTAAGTTATCTTTAATTTCATTTTTAATTTGGCTTCTTGCAAGTGAGAATTAAAATACAAACCTGAACACTACCCAAAGCACATTTTTTTTTAGATCATGAATTTATCTGCCAGAAGATATACGTGGATCTTTAAAACACTGCTCAGAAGTATCTGGCAAAAACTGAGTACAAGTAAAATCTGTATAAGCCAAAAAACTTTTCTGTAATAATCTACAAGGATAATGCTGCCACTGAGTCAATTGATTTCACAAAACACCAAATCCATTGTATAATCTTGGGTAATAATTAACATATATTTCTTAAAGATAGGTAAAAGAAAAAGTAAATTACTTTAACTTATACACTGGGAATCATAAATTCTAAAAAATGCACCTTTTGTATTTTTCATACATTTCTAAAGGCAAAATTATTCCGTACATTTCAGAGAAAAAATACAGGTGGCAGGTTGGGTGTTAGATCCCCAATATTCCAGATATAATTACACTTAATAGAATAATGACCCTCTAAATCAGCATTTATGAGGAAAGAACAGGATAAAAAAAATGTGTTGATTATAAAAATAAGGACCAAGAATTTAATGTTTTTGCTTTTAGATATGGCAATATTTTCATCTTTAAGATCTCTTTGTTAAATGATTTTAAATTTTGTTTATTTTGAATTAATGAGCGTACACATGATTAGGTTGCATTGGTTGCATTTGTAAGGTAAAGTCCAAGTTGCAGTTGAGTCCTACCCAGTAAATGTAGCATATGCCCTTACATTGTACCCCTTAGGTGGGAATTTACCATCCCCCCTTATTAAATT
This sequence comes from Otolemur garnettii, assembly GCF_000181295.1. Taxonomy (NCBI): domain Eukaryota; kingdom Metazoa; phylum Chordata; class Mammalia; order Primates; family Galagidae; genus Otolemur; species Otolemur garnettii. The sequence goes on from NW_003852401.1 coordinate 38,980,403, forward strand.
TAACTGTTTTTCTCTCATTTGGCCCGGTAGTTGTTGATCTAAAGGTTTCAACATAGTATTGAGTAGATGGGGTGCTTGCTTTTCTGTTCTTGAGATACTTTACTTAGAAGAATGTTTTCCAAATTCATTCAGGTAAATACAAAAGATTCAAAGTCTCCATTTTTTTTTTTTTTTTTGGCAGTTTTTGGCTGAGGCTGGGTTTGAACCTGCCACCTCTGTCATATGGGGCCGGCATCCTACTCCTTTGAGCCACAGGCGTCACCCCCAAAGTCTCCATTTTTGTGGCTGAATAGTATTCCATGGCGTATATATAAACCACAGTTTATTAATCCGTTCATGAGCTGATGGTCACTTGGGTTGTTTCCACATCTTTGTGATTGTGAATTGAGCTATTATAAATATTTGAGGGCAAATGTCCTTACAATAAAATGTTCTTTTCTTTTTCTTTTTGATGGATACCTAGTAATGGGATTGTGAAGTCAAATGGAAGGGCTACTTTTAGCTCTTTGAAGATTCTCTATACTTCTTTCTGAAAGGGCTGTACAAGTTTACAATCCCATCAATAGTGTGTAAGTGTTCCGTTCTCTTTATATACCCACATCAGCATCTGCAGCTTTGGGAGATGTGATGTGAGCTACTCTCACTGGGGTTAAATGATATCTCAAAGAGGTCTTGATTTGCATTTATCTGACAATTAGGGCTGATGAACATTTTTTTCATGTTTTTGGCCATTCATCTTTCCTTTCGAGAAAAGATTTGGCTCATGTCTCTTGCCCAATTGATGAATGGGGCTATTTGATTTTTTCTTACTGATTTGCTTGAGTACTTTAGATTCTCAGTATTAGCCATTTGTCAGATTCATAACATGTAAACATCCCCTATGTTGAAGGTCGTCTGTTTGCTTTATTCATTATGTTTTTAGCTGTGCTTTTTAACTTGATCAGGTCCCATTTATTTATTTTTGTTGTTGCTACAATTGCCAATGTTATCTTCTTAATAAATTCTTTCCCAAGACTGATGTCATAAAAGTTTTATTCATACTTCTAAAGTTTTCATTGTTTCATGTCTTAAATTTTAATCTTTTATCTGGCTTGAGCTAATTTTTGGAAAAGGTGAGAGGTGGATCCAGTTTCAGCCTTTAATATCTCTTTTCTGGTGGGTGGCACCGGTGGTTCAGTGGGTAGAGCACCGGCCTCATATACCAAGGGTGGTGGGTTTGAACCCTGCCCCTGCCAAACTGCAACAAAAAAATAGCTGGGCATTGTGCCTATAGTCTCTGCAACTCGGGAGACTGAAGCAAGAGAATCACCTAAGCCCAGGAGTTGGAGGTTGCTGTGAGTTGTGAAGCCATGGCACTCTACCAAGGTGATAAAGTGAAATTCTGTCTCTAAAAAAAAAAAAAATCTTTTCTGGCTGTAACTATAGATATAGATATAAACGTAAATGTAGATGTGGACACAAACCACTGATGAAGACAGAATCTGGAATATACAGAATGTAAATAAAAGCTGTCATTTGCATTTACATAATTTAGTGAATATTGTTAAATGGAAAAATCATGATCCATACAACTGGAACTGTGTGGTTTCAGTTTGAAGGACCCAATTCCAGGAGGAAATAGGAGCAGTTATCAGCACTGGCACCCCCTTCTTATGGAGAAGACCAGAGATAGTAGCATCATCTCAAACCAAGGGAAGGGAAGGGAAGGGAAGGGAAGGGAAGGGAAGGGAAGGGAAGGGATGGGATTAAGATTTTGAAGCTCAGATTTTCCTGCAGTTACTTTGGTCCTAATAAATTCAGTTACAATTTACAGGTTAAAATCATAAAAACAGGTACAATTTAATTCTGCAGGTTCTTACAGCCAAACTAAATCTTTTCCTAACATTGATTGGAGGGAAGAAAATTACATACACCTTTACAGAATTAACTTCAAAATTTTACTCAACTGAGGAGTAAGAGTTGCACCAGGATGTTTTCAAAAATTTATGTCAAAAGAAGGATTAAGCAATTCCATGTTATTTCTTTCTTAATATTTGAGACATTTTTTATCTACCTTTTGCTAGTTAGTATACGTCCATAAAAAGAGATCATTCAAGAGAAAAAAAAAAACTGCTTCCCCCCACCATCCTGTTAATTGCACATACAATAGTTACTTAATGAGTCAGCCTGAGCTCACTCAGTGAAATCTTTCTTTTTATATGTTAAATCATCTTTCTAAAATCCAAAGAACACTATACATTATAGGTATTCATGCACTGACATTCTAAAGAAAACAATTCTGCATAACTTTTAAAGTTATATGACAGACACAATTAGCAAAAAAATGGATTTCGGTGCTGTTATTATTTTCTTAATCTTCATGTTATTTCAAAACATTCAGTACTGAAAGGAATCCTGCCAGGTAAAACAAAGAAAGAACAACAATATACAAAACAAACAAACACTTTTCAATACAAAATAGCCTAACCTATTGAAAATAGCTTGAGGCTTTACAACTAGCTCCAGTGACTCTCTGCATTTTGCCTGGTGGTTTCTTAAATGTTATATACCAGAAAGCTGTTGCGACTGTGTCATTCTAAAGCAGTAGTAAATACCTTTATATGTTCAACTTGGCAATAACACATCCTCTCCCTCTCATTTCTCTCATAGGGTTACCGGTTAATCGTATAATGTTCTTACAGGTCAATAGTATAAAATTTTAAAAAATTCTCAAAGACTTGATTATTGTTGTGTTTGCCATTAGAATGACTCTAAGAAACATATGACAGACAAACTAAAGAATGCTTTAAGTAGTTTGAATTATTTCAGCAAAGGACTTTCAGCTGCAGAGCATGAGGGATGCTCTTGAGCACCTCTAAAACATAAATTTCCTTGAGATCACACTGCATCACAAAACCTACTCCTAGATTGACCATGTCTAAGAAAATTGGTTCTCTTTTGGAATAAGGACCCAACAAGGTATTTAAAACTACATAGTTTATCCAACTTAATCAAGAACATTCTAACAGCCTGTGCTTAATGATACAAGATTTATTATAGGTACAATATTATAAATTATTTTCACATAAGGTGCCATCAGCACCCTGGTTGGCCATCTCCAATTTTTCTTTATATTTTCCCATTCTTTCCCTTTTTTTCTGTCTTAATGATAAATCTTGGAATTACCAAGGCATATCTAAGAGCATGTGGGGTGATCTCCTTGTAAATGTAGCAGTTCCCTTCTTCCCAGTTCTGATCCTTTAGTTTGGTAAAGTGGCAGTAAAGATGTTCTTCTCCCATTCTAAGCAACTTGTAAACAAGGATTACTTGTCATTAATTTCATTCCTAGCACCTAGTCAGGCCTATAATAAGTGTTAACTAAAATTTCCTGGCTTTTAAAATTAAACTCAGAAAAAAATCTTTCTGAGAATAAATGAATCATTCTATCTCAAATTATAAAATAAATTTATGACTCATGTTGTGACTTGGAATAAACATCTAAAATGCTTGCTGACTCAATAATAAGAATGTATGATTATAAGTTTTCTTCTTTTCATATCAAACCAAGATAGCCTTTTTTCCCCTGCTCTATCACCCTGGCTAGAATGCAATGACATCATCATAGCTCACAGCAATCTCAAACTCCTGGAGGTAAGTAATCATCCTGCCTCAGCCTCCCAAGCAGCTAGAACTATAGGCACACACCATCATACTTGAATAATTTTTCTACTTTTTATGGAAAGAGGGTCTTGCTCTTATTCAGGCTGGTCTTAAACTCCTGAGCTCAAGTGATCCTTCTGCCACAAACTCCCAGAGTGCTAGGATTACAGGTGTGAGCCTTTTAGTCTTTTTTTTTTAATTATTATTAAATCATAGCTGTGTACATTAATACTATCATGGGGTACAGTGTACTGTTTCTATATATAATTTGAAATACTTTCATCCAACTGGTTAACATAGCCTTCATGTCTTTTTCTTAGTTATTGTGTTAAGACATTTATATTCTACACTTAGAGAGATTC
>NW_003852401.1:38985610-39001882 GCF_000181295.1 Otolemur garnettii
CCATGCTGTTTTGATCACTATGAATTTATAGTCTGATGTCTAGTAGCATGATTCCTCCTGCTTTGTTTTTATTTCTGAGTAATGTCTTGGCTATTCAAGGTTTTTTTCTGATTCCATATAAAATGAAGTATTATTTTTTCAAGATCTTTAAAGTATGGCAATGGAACTTTAATAGGAACTGCATTAAAATTATATATTGCTTTGGGTAGTATGGACATTTTAACAATGTTAATTCTTCCCAGCCATGACCATGGTATGTTTTTCCATTTGTTAGTATTTTCAGCTATTTCTTTTCTTAGAGTTTCATAGTGCTCTTTATAAGGGTCTTTCACGTCCTTTGTTAGGTAAACTCCCAGATATTTCATCTTCTTTGGCACTACTGTAAATGGAATAGAGTTCTTGACTAATTTTTCAGCTTGACTGTTGTTGGTATATATAAAGGCTACCAATTTATGAGTATTGATTTTGTAAACTGAGATGCTGCTATATTCCTTGATCATTTCTAAGAGTTTTGTAGTAGAATCCCTGGTATTTTCCAGGTGTACAATCATATCATCTATGAAGAATGAAAGTTTAATCTCTTCTGATCCTATATGGATACCCTTGATTGCCTTTTCTTCCCTAATTGCGATGGCTAAAACTTCCATTACAATATTAAAGAGCAATGGAGACAATAGGCAACCTTGCCTGATTCCTGATCTGAGTGGATATGATTTCAATTTAACTCCATTCAGTACAATATTGGCTGTGGGTCTGCTATAGATGGCCTCTATCAATTTGAGAAATGTCTCTTCTATGCCAGTTTTCTTAAGGGTTCTGATCATGAAGGGATGCTGGGTATTATCAAAAGCTTTTTCTGCATCAATTGAGAGCTTTTAGTCTTTTAAAATGTGAAAACACTGGGTGCCAATGGAATTATTTTTTAATCAGGTAGACTATGACCTCCTCCAATCAGAAGTCACTTTAGCAAAGAAAAATTGCATATACCAGTTTGTATGTCTGTTTATATGTAAAAGTTTCACACTTCAGCCACCACACATTAATAAAGAGCTACCAAACACATTAGCATCAATCCTGATCATCTTTAAAGCTCACTTTAGAATTTGCAGTGATTTTAACACAATATTTTATCATCTGAGATGACATCTCAGACCTTCACCAGTTATGAGAATCCTGCCCTTGAATGCTTAAGAGTTACTATCAGCTAAGTATATTCTCCTGAATGGTGGATAACTGGGATAAAACGCCTATTTTATCATTCTGATTGCTCATTACTTTGGATCATTTATATAGTCTTCTTCTGGAATTACCCATTTCCATCTAAGCCATAAAATATGCACACACCCCCAGACTTCACACACACATGCAGATGCACACACAAATCACACAGAAATAGGAGCTACTCTAAAATGAGACAGCTAAGATTCCTTCAAAACTCACATGAATTATTTGGCATTAGTGCCATCCTACATCCTACATTTTTAAAACTATGTAAATCATCTCAATAAATCCAAAAGAAGAAGAAAGTTATGATTTCCTCTCCAATAAAATGTAAACAGCGTGCAACTCTTCATTTACAACTACGTTCATCGTGAGCCACTTTCTCAATTTAGAGTCTAGAGAAATTGCACACAGAACACTCTTAGCTCTCACCACTGAGCTATGACTCTAGGTAAAACAAAGACCCTCCTAGTGGCAGAGTGTAATTTAGGGAATTCCTACTGAACCCTTCTCATCATTTCTAGAATTGACCTGAAGTCATGGTAAAAGAAAGGATGGCCAGAGCTTACAACAGAAGGCTCAGCTTAGAAAGCGATATCGTTAAAGCCTCAGGTTTTCATTTATCTTTTTAAAGATGATTTTGGAGGCTGCTTTTAAAGTCTTCACCATCAAAAAAATAGGAGCAATTTCCATTTACTACTTGCTTTCAGGCTTTATAATGTTTTCTCAATAAATTATTTCCCCTCACTTGACTGGTCTTGCAGAGAAGCCCAGGCCCAGGAAGAATTATTATCTCTTCATTTACAGTGAGGCATCTGAAGCTCAGATATGTTTGTTAATTTATCAAAATATCCCAACGAGTAAGTGTTCAAATCAGGACTAGAACCCAGGGTGCTTGTCTCCAAGCCAGGGCTTTGCAAAGCACATTCTTTCTACATAAACAAGTACATGTTTGGCAGCTTAACCTGGGGTGGTGTTCTGGAATAAGAATCTCCCAGCACTCCGTCTCCAGTGCTCCACAGTTATTCATTTTCTTCCCTAAGCACTTAATTTAGCTCCAAGAGTGGCTTAGGCCCAAGGGAGAGTTTGGTTCACTAATGTTTAGGACACTGTGCACTCCCTGGCCATCGGATTTAATGTTTCCTATTTTAAACTTCAGGCCCAGTCCCACCTCTCTGTTGGATTGCATTGTCTTGAAAAAATATTTATATGTACCCAGGGATTCCAGTAATGGGCCCATAAAAAATTCAATAAAGAAATGTTTTAATCAAAATACGCTGTCTGACATCACAGAGTCACCAGAATTCTCATTTAAAATTGGAGCGCATCGCTGAAAAACGTTGATTGCTGTTGTAACCTCACTGGTTCCTAAATGCATTCTGTTCATGCTCTGCTGTTGATGGAACTGGCTACTGATGTGTATCCTTAGAAGAACCTTTTTGTATAATGAATAAAGAATCTCAAACTATATGGAAAAGACCTCCTATCTCTCCCAGCAATAGCGCCAGAGAAACAGAGAAAGGGCAGCAGTCCCACTTCCTTTTGTTGGGTGTAATGACCATGTGAGCACCATAAAAAAGAATAATATATCTTTAAGAGGAAAGATATGTCCTTTTATTCGCCCTGAGCAACTGCATGTGCAAGTTGCTTAAAGTATCCTTTCAGTGCAAGCTGTAGGTCCTTTTCCAAGGTGAATAAAATCTCCACAAATGCCTGCAAGGAGAGATGTTCCTGATGCTTCCCTTGGGCATTTGCTGAGCTAGCCAAAGACTGCACTCCTGCTATAGATCACTTTGGCACCATTAAAGAATTACAGGGCATCACATGGTCTGGTAGGAATTAATCACTGCTTAACAGTATGTGTTCCTTTGTTTATGAAGTCATTTGCAATATCTGCATGTAACCACTGGCTCAGTGAGTCAAGTATCTGCAGGTAATGAACCATGGCCTTGTGCTATGGTCGCATTAGAGAATGTTCCAACTGGCAATTAATAGGCTAGCAGCAAAATATATTTCTTTTAGGGACAGTTGGGTCCATAATTTGAAAACTTTCGTAAACCAGGAAGAGACCCTATTTATATCACATTTTGTCAATATAGGATCTGCACAAAGGATTTCAAGGCGGGGACAGGGTAGAATCCAAGATAAATGCTCTCTGGCAATATATAGAAAGTACCTCTTCAAAGACACCACTCATCCAGCCTTATGCCCATATTTTATTTTTTAGGCATTCCTTGAAAATATTAACTAAAGAGACATTAAATTTCAGTTTCAAAGGTTTGCCATCAGTTAAATAGAACTGTGGATTATGGTCTACTGAAGGCCTAAAGAAATATTTGGCAAACATGAAAATCCCTTTTCATTTTTAGTGAAGTGAAAGAAATAAAAAAGAGAAATAGAGATAAAGATAGTGTAATTAAGTAGGTAGGAGCTGTTTAGTGGTTAAGGAATAGAGTGAGTGTTAAGATCAAGTAAGGGAGTCCCTTTCTGAATTTCTCAATTACACAAGTTTTCACTTATAAATATTTATCTTTCTTGTATGATTCAGAGGATATACTCAAACATCAATTAGCCTCCCAATAAAAGACAAGAGGTAGAAATGTGAAGATTTATGTAAGGCTGTTGAGCTGTGTGCTGTTAATTCATTTCTAGTTCAAGTTGTTTATCATTATTGTACCTCATTTTTAAAGTGTTGAAGAAGTTTCTAAATAGATGCTTTTGGAATTTACGTGTAACAAGTACCCTACAATACAGCACTCCACTTATTTCGGAATTCTAGCATAAGCACTAATCAAATCATTGAGAATTTTATATAGCTGAGGCAACGTGCATTGCTCCTATTTCGGATTTTAAATTTGTACGAAGAAAGACGGGAAACAGACAAGAAATAATTAATTCATTTTTTTTCTTTCTTCACTTCTAGACCTCTGTGTATTATTACATTTCCAGACAATTAAGATATAATATCTTTTTTTATTAAATGATAGCTGTGTACATTAATGCAATCATGGGGTACAGTGTGGTGTTTTCATATACAATTTGAAATATTTTCATCAAACTGGTTAACATAGCCTTTATGTCCTTTTCTTAGTTACTGTGTTAAGACGTTTACATTCTACTTTTAGAAAGATTCACTTGTACCCTTGTAAGATAAACCATAGTAGGTGATCTCTCCAATCACCCTCCCATCACCCATTCATCCCCCTTCCCTTCCCCTCATCTTCCCCCTCCCCATATTCTTAGGCTATAATTAGGTTATAACTTTTATATGAAACACCTTATGGTTTTATTTGATTAGCTGTTGAAATCATCACCTTCGAATTGTGCATAATTCTCCCCCACCCTTTTTAGCCTAAGTTTACTTTGATCAGGCTAGATTAGAGAAATAAATTCAAATTTACTAGTAACTACAAAAGTATGTTCCATGCAGCTACCAAGTTTTCCTGATTCAGGATTTAAGTTTTCAGTTGGTAAACCTCCCAGGCAGATCTTCTGATGTCAAAATATTAAAATCCAAAAATATCCATCATACTCTTTTATGCATTGACTATTCTACCATCATCTTGGTATGTGCTGGTTATCATTAGAACTAGAAAAGCCTCCAAATAGCCAATTTGGCCTTATGTAATAAGAACAAATAAGGAGGCATCACTTTGCCAGAGGCTACTCTACAAGGCTATAGTAATCAGAACAACAAGGTACTTGCACAAAAACAGAGACATGGATCTATGCATCAAAACAGAAAACCCAGACATGAAACCACCCTAATATTCTCATCTGATCTGTAACAAAGCAGGCAATAAAAGTCACTGGGGAAAAAATGGTGCTGAGAAAATTGGATAACCACACATAAAAGACTGAAACAGGATCTGCACCTGTCACAATTCACAAAAATTAATTCACAATGGATAAAAAACATAACTCTAGAGCATGAAACAAGTATTATGGAAGAAAATGTTGGAAAAACACTGGCCTAGGTAAAGAATTCGTGAAGAAGACTCCAAAGCAATCATAGTGACAATGAAAATAAATGAATGGGACCTAACCAAATTAAAAAGTTTCTGCACAGCAAAGGACACAATATAGCAAACAGACGACCACAGAACAGGAGAAAATATTTGCATGCTGTACATCTCATGAGGGCTGATAAATAGAATCCACAGAGAACTTGAGCAAATCAGCAAGAAACAACCAAACAACACCATTAAAAAGTCAGCAAAAGACATGAACAGAAACTTTTCAAACGATGATAGTCCAATGGACAACAAATTCATGAAAAAATGCTCAGCATCTCTGATGAGGGAATATGCAAATCCAACCCACGATGAAATGTCACCTAATTCCTGTGTGATTGGCTCTTGTCAAAAAGTCCCAGAATAACAGTTGCTAGTGTGGATGCAGAGAGAAGGGAAGACTTATATCTTGTTGGTGGGACTGCAAATTAGTACAGTCTCTATGGAAAGTAGTATGGGATACCTCAAATAACTAACAGTATACCTACCATTTGACCCAGAAATCCCACTACAGGGTGCTTACCCAAAGGAAAAGAAAAGCATTTTATTAAAAAAAAGACATTTGCACTTGAATGTTTACAGCAGCATAATTCATAATTGCAAAGATGTGGAAACCACCCAAGTGTTCGTCAATACATGAGTAAATTAATAGACATAAAAAATGGTAAACTTTTGCAATAATTTGGATGGAAGTGGAGACCATCCTAAGTGAGGTATCACAAAAATGGAAAAACAAACACCACGTGTACTCACCACTAAACTGAAACTTGCCAATTAACACTTATGTGCACATATGGAAGTAAACTCAATGGAAATCAAGTAGATGGGGAGAAGGGAGGAGACATAAATTCACAACTAACAGATACAATGCACACTTTCTGGGTGAAGGGGAAACTTACAACTTTGACTGAAAATGTACAAAAGCAAAGTGTACAAAATGTGTGTATGCCACAATATTCTGAAATTTAAAAAAGAAAATCCTGAGGTTAATGTGGGAAAAGGAAAATAAACAAGTACTGGACACTGATAACATTGTTTTCTTTTTTGTTGTTTTTTTTTTTGAGAGAGAGTCTCACTTTTGTCGCCCTTGGTAAAGTGCTGTGGTGTCACAGCTCATAGCAACCTCCAACTCTTGGGCTTAAGCAATTCCCTTGCCTCAGCCTCCTGAGCAGCTGGGAATACAGGTGCCCATCACAACGCCCAGCATTTTCTGTTGCAGTTGCCACTGCTGTTTTAGCTGGCCAGGGCCAGGTTTGGACCCACCAATCTCCATATATGGGGCCGGTGCCCTACTGAGTGAGCCCCAGGCACTGCCCTGATACATTGTTTGTCTTTAAAAAAATGTCTTCTTGGAATCAGAATTGTTTCTCTCATTAGCCAATGAAAGAGAGAGAGGAGAGAGCTCATGGAATGAGATTAGGAATGTCCAAGTCTGATTTCGTTTTCATACTCCACCATAAAAAAAAATCTTTCAAAAATGATCACACATTCAAGAAATCAAAGATAGGAATGTCTTAATCTCCATCTCTCTCCTTGAATCAAACCACCTTTTGCCTCTCATTCTGTTTATAGCTCCCAATGCTATCTTGTTATCCAAAGGTAGTCAGTGAACCCTGAAACTTCTTTGGAAGCCAATTCCACAAGGGAAATGATTTCCTCTTCCTATTGAGACCCACCTCTTGCCAAGAACTTTTGCTGCAAATCAAGGAAGCAAATTCCCATGTGGTCATTTCATGCTTCAGTTCCACCAAATTTTTGGTGCTCTTTGAACCCTAATTTGGAATTGAAATTTCATTTGCTTGTATTAGGAGTGGTGGGGGAGAATATCTAGAAATGTGTTTGTGTTTAAATGTGAGTCCTCCAAGTTGCTCAGTGCTTTGGTCTTGGGTTTGTGAAGAAAATTAAAATCAACTGGAGTGGATGGGCTGCCACAGCTCAAGTCGGAGTCGCTTTGATTCCTGGCCTTCCAGCCTTGACTTTGCTGTAATGTAATCTTGTCTACTGAAGCAAGAGGTGTGACCACTGTCTTATTATCTGCATTTCAGTTCCAAACCCCTCTGGCCTAGCATCCCAGGGGCTTTCTCTCTGCAGCACACCTCACAATCTGATTACACCAGGCTGTGACAGTGAGCTCTGGCCTCTCCACCTGCCGCTTCTGCAGCTGCTCAGCCTCTATCCTGGATGTTCTAGCAACCTCTGCTAATGCTACTGTTATGCACATTCTTCTGCAATGCAAGGGTAAATAAAAGTTACATGCCTATCAGAAAATCAAGAGTTTCAGAGTAAATATAAGTTCTCTCATCATCTCTAATTGTCACTTGCTGTGGATGTCAAACTGACAGAGTAGCAGAATCTAATTTCCTTGTTTGATTCACCATGAAATTAAACTGAACTGACAATTTTTATTTTCACCTGGCAAATTCGTCCGACACTATTTAAATCTAGCTAATCAAGTACAGTTATCTGCTGTGCGCACTCATCTCTCCTACCACACCTCCGATGTGCAGAATCCCACTTCCCGGGCTCCCTCCGACAGCTGTGCATTGGATTACATTTACAGTTTCAGAAGGTGTAGAGGAATGCTTGAACGTAGTTAGCCAAGGTGCCAGCAAATGTATCATGTCACAAAATTACAACTGAAAGATGAAAAAAACATTAAGAGTGAAAAACAAAACTCCCAGGCAGCAATACTGTTCAAACACCCAACCAGTCAGATGGTTTAGTGAGGCCTATGCTCAACAGAGTAGAAAATATAATTCTGAAGTTAACAGACTTTTAAGGAAAAAAACGTGCTTAACCTCTGTAAAAAATAAACATCACTGTTTAGATGTAGTCAGCAGTATAGTGGGATGTGCTGGATATGTGTGTCTGAGGACATGGGGCCATCTGGCGATGTGGGCCACTGGTAGAATGAACCATAATTTGGAGAAAGGTATGAATTGAAAGAAAGAAAGGTTTCATATCCCAGAATCATTATACAATGTCTGCAAGCAATGATTTTTGATACTGTAGGGTACCAAAATAGTGGTAAGTCTCACCACTTAACCATTGGCAATTATTAGCTTCTCTGCAGAGGCAGCTTCAAAGGTCATTTTTCATGGAAAGAGCTTGGATTTTTTTCAACCTACAAAACAACAAAATGGGTTTATTGATGCCTGGATCTGCAAGGGGAGTATATTAGCCGGGCCAAAGCTAACAGATGGGTCACACCTGTGGTTGCCTCTGACCATCTCTTCTGTTTTTGGCTAGTTTCTGGATTTCTATGCTTGATTTATCACAGATGTATATCTGACCTCCTTTACTCTGAATCTGAAGTGCAATTCTCTGGGTTAAATACAAGTAATAGCTGCAAGACATCTTCAAAGATGAACAGAGACTCTGGGTTGATTCCACTTTTAGGACTGAAGCAAAAATATCTCTATTTGCTTAATGACCAAGAACCATATAAGAAGCTGATTAAATATTTGGTCCAGCCTCTTAAAAAATACACATGATCAATAATCAGCATACAATTTCAAAAGTCATTCATGGACTGCCTTCAAGATCTTACATTAATTAAACATAATCATAGCTATAATTTTGGGGGCAGGAGGGTTTCTGTGTGCCGGGTATTGTGTTAACACTTATAAGATAGCATCACACCATCTGGCCTGACCTCTTCAGCCCTATGGGGAAGAATCATTAAATTAAAAACTTTATGCTTATGGTCCCAATCTGTGGAGCAGTACCAGTCTGTGGCATACTGAGTACAAGGCTGCATAGCAGGAGATGATCAGAACCATCAAAGAAATTCACCGCACTGGAATCACCTCCTGAGCTCTGCCTCCTGTCAGATTCCCACCCCTACATGCCTGCCACACACACACACACCTGGTGGAAAAACTGTCTTTCATAATTAGTCTGTCTCTGGTACCAAAAGGGTTGGGGACCACAGCTCTAGGCCACTCATTCTTGAGGAAGATACATGGAGTTTGCTCTTGTGACAAAGTACCTAAGTTCTTGCAATAGGAGGGCCTGCCATTTTAACTTTAATTTAGGGCTTCTATTTTAAATTATTGATTGTTTTCCTTGCCCCCAGCATCTTTATATATCTAATATATTTCTCTTTATAGGAAGCCAAACAGGTCTGCTTACAGAATCTCAGCAACAGCTGCTCTGGAGAAAGACTGGCTGAGTCTGTACTTCTCCCAAGGTTCTGCAAAGTAATTTCTGCAACTACCATGAAGTCTAGGTTTCCTTGAACCATACCAAACAGATGCCCTAGTCATTTGTTTTCCAACAAGAAGTACAAAAACAAGTTTATTTGTATAATTTGATTCCTGATAGCACAGGAGGAAGACATTATTATCACCAGTTGATCGAGTGGAAAGCTAAGGCCGACAGAGAATGAATACCAGGTATGTGGTTACCTTATCCACATACCTGGTAAAGGGTAAAGCACACTCTCAGTTGCTATACTCTAATGTCTGAGACTCCAGGATAAGAACCATTGCTAAACTACACTGATGTATTATAAAACTGATGAGCCATCATCCTACTTTAACTAGGAAAAAAAAAAGAAGTCAAACTTAAGCTTATAATAAAGCATCCAAGTTATCTCTTGTTGAGAAATAGGTTTAGATATTGCGTCACATAAATCCTATTGTATCCACTGCTGAGAGTGCTTTGCTTCCTGAAATCCCTACCTGTCCATCAGTTCCATTTGTTGGAAGCTTCTGTAATTATGTATAGCCAGCCCAATAGATAGAACAGACATAGGAGAATCCAAGTCTGGTATCTTAAATCTATATTTTTGCATAGCACCCATGATATTTTTTAGAATAGCTATCAACTATGAAAATACTTCCTACTAGCAAGCAGGACAAAATGGGCTGTATGGAAATCTAGTGACCAAAGCTTGGGTAGCATGTTTAGGATAAATCAAGAATTAATGCAGAAAAAAAAAATGAGTAACTGGAGAAAGTATTACAGGAACAACTGCTAAAGAGCAGGAGAGAAATGTTGTGGTAAATGCCATTGAGTGGCAGCAGATGAGGGAGAGATAATTGAGACCTGTAGGAGCAGCAGAAGAAAGGGTTGTCAGGACATCTGAGGAACTGTAGCAATACAAAAGTCATCTACAGAACATTTTCCCTCGAATGTTTGTAGCAGCTCAATTCATAGCTACAAAGATGGAAACAACCCAAGTGCCTATCAACCCAGGAATGGATTAATAAACTGTGGTATATTATATCATGGAATATTACTTAGCTATAAAGAAAGATAAAGATTTTACATCTCTTTTTTGTTATTGTTCTTTTTTTTGTTTTTGTTTTTTTTGAACAAAGTATCACTCTGTAGCCCTCAATAAGTGCAGTGCCATCACAGCTCACAGCAACCCCAAACTGTTGGGTATGAGCGTATGAGCGATATTCTTGTCTCAGCCTCCTGGGTAACTGGGACTACAGACTCCCTCCATTACACCCAGCTAGTGTTCTATTTTCAGTAGAGACTGGGTCTTGCTCTTGCTTAGTCTGTTGAACTCCTGAGCTAAAGAAATCCACCCACCTTGGCCTCCCAGAGTGCTAGGATTACAGGCATGAGCCACTATACTTTGCCAACTTTACATTGCTTATATTTACCTGGATGGAATTGGAGAACATTCTTTAAGTAAAGTGTCTCAAGAATGGATAAGCAAGTATCCCATGTACTCAGTAACAATCTGAAAATAGTAGATCACCAACTACTGGCCCACATGAGAGAAAAACACAAATTAAATTCAAGAAAGGGGAAGAGGGGAAAGGGGTTTGGTAAATTCCCACCTAATAGGTACAGTGTAGGAGTACATGACACATCATCTGGGTGGGGGACTCAACTACAACTCCGACTTTCCCTTATAAATGCAACAATATAACCTAACTATATGTACCCTCATATTAATCTGAAGTTTAAAAAAAAAAAAAAAAAGGATAGAGGACAAGAAAGGAAAGAAAAAGTACCAGGCCTCCCGTTGTTCTGTACTCACTACACTAGTCATGTTGGGGGTAAAAAAGAAAAGGGCTTTGACAGAAAATTTCCCTGAAAAGATTATTATTCCCAGGGAGAAACAAGTAACCATATGACTATAGATGCATGTGCAGATGGGGGATGAGCCCAAGAATGTTCCTTCTCTAATACATGCATGCTAAATTATTAATACTACTCCCTAACCCACATATAGATGTTGGGCATGAAGTTCTAGAAAAAAACCCATATAAAGGATTCAGAAACAAACAAACAGAAAGAACTTTGATTTTTCCCCACATTGAAGATACTGATACCTATGTACTCAATCTTCTTTTCCTCTTTTTACAAGTTAGACTATTATTTAAAGGCATAATGCAACATGGTGCAATATACTTACCATTCTAGTGAAAGCAATGAACAAGTTCAGTGAACAAGTTTAGGCAATGCCCAAGGAATAAAATGTGAAATTGAATTATCGAAGAACAGAAATTTGATCATCTACTACAAGTTCTAAGAAAAGATAAGAACTGCACCTGGCAGAATGCTTGACTTTCTCCAATGTAAATTGTGGAACAACCAGAGAATGTTCCATGGACAGCTTTTGATATGAACAACCCTAATTGGAATACCCTAAATTGGAAAAATATTCAAAGGAGTGAAAGAGGTGAAAAATTCAAATGAAGAAACCAAGGAAACATATATTGAGGAACTGAGAAAGGAAAAGTAGAAGTAGAGAAATAAGAATGTTGGCACTCTAACAGTAAGGAAAAGTCAATAATAAAAAAGCAGGCTGAAGATGTGAACCCGCTCAAAGTGCTGGACCTTGACAATGTATGTCTATTAGACTAGAATGGAAATTAACATGCTTTTTCCTTCATTGAGAAGGTCTCACTGCTGTCACTACTTCTGCTACTATTCAAATCATAACAGTATTAGTTGAATAACCAAACTAAACAATGAGTTTGTTGATATAGTTCATTTTCAATCTGGTGAAACCTCCTGATCTCATGGGTGGGTGGCAAAACCAGTAACAAACATTTCAGGGACCACATGTTGAATAGGGCTGGTTTAGACTTCAAAAGAAGAGATGGTCAAAACCTGTCCAAAACGGCAACCAGAGAGCCAAGTAAATAGTAAACAACCTCAACCCTAAGGCAGGAGAGAGGATGCAGCTTCCACGGAGGGATGTCATGAAGAAAGTGAAATTATTAGAAGAAAGGGACAGAGAAAGAACATTGAAAGAGAGAGAGGAGAAGGATGATGTCTCTCTGCACATGTAGGGAGCATGTGGATGGAACAAAGATGAGAAGTCATCGTTAAGAGAGGGTATCTAGACCTTTGCATATCCCTACCAAGGATCTGATGTAGACCAGATAAAAGGGCTTCTTACCTTCAAGATGTATAGGTGAAGAAAACTTGAGAACCATTGAAAAGGCCATCAATTATATTTTTAGAGTAAATCATTGTTTTAAATATCACTTTTATTAACAAGGTAATTATTAAGATAAATAATTTATATCCAAGTATCATACTAAAGAATTTCATCACTGATAATAAAGAGTAATTATACTCTAAAAACAATTCCCAGCACAGACAATAATTCATTCAATTTGTTTGTTAAGGATGTCATAACAAAGAGGGTGACTTAAATAACTCAAGTCCTCACAGTTCTAAAGCCTAGAAGTATGAGATCTAAGTGTCAGTAGGGTGGGTTAATTCTGAAACTGCTTTCCTTTGTTGTAGGAAGATGAAGCCTGATGGAGAGAAACAACTGAATATCGTATTTAAAAGAGGAAGGGCTTTATTCCAGCCACAGCAGACTCCAGTACAAAATGGCCACTCTCCCCAACTGCTCTGTCTTTTCCCTTTTATCTCTAGTCAAGGATTATTTGTCCACAGGTACCCTTCTCATTGGTCAGTTTGAACTGAGCTGGAGAAGGCTGGCTTGGGCTTTAGAGAACCATAGGCTTTATAAAAGTGGAAGCAAAGTGCTAGTTTCCAGGTTTCAGGAAGTTTAGTTTCTACAAATTCTTAAGAGCTGAGTCACCACAGGGAGGACCTTCCAGGTTTGTTCTTGAGGCCTCCATGAGAAGACTTCTCTTCTCTAAGACCTCTGTTCTCTCAAACCTCACTTTTCCAGGTATCCTCTCTCACCTTGGTTTGCAGACAGCAGCCATCATCTCCCTTATCTTCACAAGGTCCTCCTTCTGTGCACATCTATAACCCAATCTCTAATTTTTTCTTTTTTTTCTTAGGCAGAGTTTCACTCCTGACATCAGAGTCCTGGCCTCAAGTGATCCTCTTGCCTTAGCCTCCCAAGTAGCTGGCATTATAAGTGCCCACTACAATGAATGGCTACATTCTTATATTTAGTACAGACAGGGTCTTACTCTTGGTCAGGCTGTTCTCCAACTCTTAAGTTCACAGGATCCTCCCTTCTCAGCCTCCCAGAGTGCTAAGATTGTAGACATGAGCCACTGAGCCTGGCCCTAATCTCTTTTCATAGAGACAGCAATCATATTAAATTAAGACCTACCCAATGACTTCATTTTAATTTAATTACCCCTTTAAGGCCCTATTTTCTTGGGTCCAGTACTGAGGGTTAACACATCAATACATGAATTTAGGAGGGACACAACTAGGCCCATAATGGCACTTCAACCCAGGGTGAACTGCAAGCACAATGCCTGTGTGGGAGGGTGCCTGGAGATTGCCCTTCACATATGTTGAGTGGCTGGTATTGGACCACATCCCCATTCTCTTTCAAATTCTTTTTAATCAACAGTCAATTTAGCTTTAACAATTCACTTTGAAAATAAATATAGACTAGGGATCAATATAGCCAAAGAGAAAAGTGGAATGGGGTGGTGAACAAGGTCTAGAGCAGTAAGTGGAATATCTCAGGCCAACACATTTGACACAGAATCATGTGGCAAATGCTGACAAATTTAAGGGACTGGGTTCTCCATACTTTTCTTAGTCCATGACAAAGTGTTCTCTCGACACATTGCAATATCCTTCTCAAACAATACAGGACACATATTAGAAAATTTAGAATTTGAAGTTTGTAATTTAGACCCTGAGGCCATCAACATACAATACACGTGGCTTCAGGGATCTCGGATATTTGAAGCTTTTCATGTCTGCCCCAGCCTCCTTTGGATTAAAGTGCTTATCTTTTGAATGCAATCGAGAACATTCTAGCTTTCCATTACCTTTGGGGCATTTCTTCTCTATTCAATTAGTTCTTTACTATGGGCCAGAATTCCATCCAGTTACCCCAGTCGTTGAAAAATGCCATTTCATTTGCATTAAGTAGAAGCCAGAGCTTAAGGTGATCAGTTTGGGTGAAACTCATCCAAACTGAAATATTTCTGCAAGGTTTGTATGTAAGATCTTATTTCACTCCATTCCCTTTATAGAGAACACTCCAACCTGCTCTGGTTCTTTGCTCATTAACAGCATAAATCATGCAAAATGTTAAAAGTCACTGTTGCAATGGTATTTGATAGAGAATTTAAATTAGACCACAGAGAAAAATGACAGTACTCTTCTGAGGCTGTATGATTCATTTCTTGGTGCCAACCCAGAAGTTGAAAATGCACTGCAATTTTATAATGAACAGAAGCATTGCCTCTGGCCCTCGTACAACTCCAAAAATAGTTAGAATGAGAATGACCAAAACCAGGAGGATCCTTTGCAGAACATTATCATAAACTGGTTCCACATTCTTCTTAAAAAAAAATACATATTCATATATAATTCTGTCTCTTTCTACCTTCTGCCCTCCCTGACTATCTTTCCATTTTTAGATCTCTCCGTTGCTCTGTCCCTTGGTATCATCGTTCTGCTTCTCTCTCTCTTTCCCCGTCTCTGTGTCTGTGTCTCTCTGGATTATAATGGCCCTGTGTTTTCTCTGGCTGGCTGTGCCTCCTTCCCTGTGTCTCTTGCTCCCTTTCTCTGGCCCCGCTATCCTTTCATTCTCTTGCTGTCTCTCAATCTGCCTGCCTTTTTGTCTCTGTCTCCCTTTATTTCTGTCTTGTTTTCCTAGCCATGTATGCAGCTAAGACTCTTTCACTAGGTGAATCTCTCTCTGTTCCTATCATAACCATACATACACTGAACAGCGCCTCGAGCATTTTGATATGTTCCTTTATTATTGAGAAATTATTTCTTGACAGTCCTGCCCGCTGAGACCTGGAGGAGCCCTTTCTTCTCTTCTGCTCTCTCCAGGACTGTGTGTCTATTTCACGGACCATCCAGCAGAGGAGGTGCCACCAGGACTGTCTGCACCATTTCCCCCTGGAAGCAAAAGGCATGCCCTTCTTTCAGACTACTCAGCCCAGCTTAGCTCAGTGGGAAACCTGCCAGGAAGGTCTCAGATCTCCTCCAGAGTCACTTTGTCCGAAGTCACTGTGCTGAAGCTTTCTCCTTGCTTTGCTATTTTTGCCATTCTAAGTGACTTCTGGGTTACTTAACATAAAGCCCTACGCTGTATTTCAGTTTTATACCTCAGTTCTAAACCTCCTGATAGAACTCTAAAGGATGAATAGCTTGTTGGACTTAAAGAAGAGAGACTGTGAAAAGGATTTAGAATTTAGACTTTTGAATGGCACGAGGGCCTTGAAATGGGAGAGAGGTAGTCTCAGAAAACCCAGGAAGAAATCCATTAGGCAAGTGCACATGTTAGTTCAGAAATGGTGTTATTCTGTACTTTGTGCACAGTTAATTGCATAGTGGCTAGGGAAAATAAAGCAGCGCCATTATCACATTATTGTATAATTACCATTGTTTTCTGAGGAGTTACAATGTAGTTACTACATTATTACAGAAAAATAAAGCATGTTATTTCATGGTAACTATGCAATTAGTTCATGTCACCATCAAATGTACACTTGCTGAACCAACAAAGAAATAAAATGTTCCATTTATTTCCCTCCATGCCCACGAGTCATAATATTGTCCCTCCTTTAGAAATGACATAATGATTCAGTGCACAACAGTAGGAAATATGCAGATTATGCCTTTTCTCCTAAGCTTTTCGGCGGGGGGG
>NW_003852401.1:39001902-39026902 GCF_000181295.1 Otolemur garnettii
GAATGAAAAGCTTGGAAACCACAGATGCAAAACAGTTAGCACTCCAGATAGGCAGGCAAAGAGATTCTATCAACCAAATCTACTGCATTTAATGAAAGAGAAACAATGGGTCCCTTTTTGGCTGTGGTTTGATGGGGATACCTTAGCAAGCCAAAGGCCTCAGTGCCTGGAAGGAATGAGAAAGGGATTAAGCATATTTCATTCTGTACTGCGTGCAGGCTGAAAGCATAGCAAACAAAAACTGGTACCATGTTATGTGTACATTCACAGAAGAATTTCAGTTTCTGTTGCACATACTGCGAAGGAAAAATCCAGTGTTTCAACATTTAAATCAGTTCTATAAAAAGCAGACCACTTGGTAAAAGTTTGAATGTGCTTGATCAGAAGCTGGTTCTGGTAGTGGAGAAATAAGAGTTAGAATTAGAAAGAAGGGGGACACAATATTCTTTGTCAAGGCCAGCATGTCTTGGTACTTAAAGCCGTGTGTACAATCATCTTTCTATGAAGCTAATTGCGTGCTGCTTAAAATAATAACAGTTCTGTTTATTGTAACTAATTGATTTTCAATACTTCAAAACTAATTGGGCAGAACAGTTCATCTCAAGCTTTCTTTGAGGCATGTTTTAGTGGGCTCTAAATCAAAGAAATTAATAGAGAGATTAGTAGAATTTATTTTCACATTGTGTTATTGTTATTTTGCTAGAAATACTTGTAAAACTCTCCTGAGAAGAGACACTTTTCCTATTCCTTTTCCATTTCCATTTCTTTATTTCCTGTTTTATTTTTCCTTTCATGACATTGAACTCACTTCGTTATATTTCTAGCCGGAAAATCTTTCCGTTCTCTAGCTGTTCCTAATTTAAACTCTAATCAGGAAAGAGCACCAAGTATCATCTACACTCACTGCCGTCTTTAACATATACCAGCTACCCTCTTTGATAGACGAAAAGAGCCTGGGGGAAAGCTGTATTTGTCTTCTCTCATCTGTACAGTATTTATATCTATCTATATGTGGATTTCAGACGTCATAGCTGATGTGTTATCTTTAAATTCAATATCAGTTTCCAATCTTCTTATTAGCATATACCTTTAAAGACTGTTTAAAAGGAGGAAAGTAAACTTCCAGCAATGACAAAGGTACCTAAATTTATAATGATCTTACTCAGTGGCTATCAGTCATAAAAATATATATGTATCCTTTTTAAAGACAAGACAATCAAGAGCTTGTTATCCCAGAAATGACATTGAGATTTAGATTCCTTAAAGGCAGGTACAAATAGAACTAAATAGAAGTTTATCTGTGATTAAAGCAGGGCATTAATCAGGACATTTAATTAATTAAGCAGGACATTTCTCTTCTTTCCTGTAAGGGATCCCTGACCTTTGGCTGGCCCCAGATTTTTAGGGTTTCTATCATATGCAAAACACCACCATTCCATTGATCATCACCCTAAAATTTTTGTTTGCCATTATGGATTAAGAAGAGTCATTTCTTCAAAAGAAGAAGCAGATAGGTACCCACTGAGTGTTAAAAAACCTTTTTTTTTTTTTCAATTAAGAAGAAAAAACAAAATAGAAGCAGAGGGATAGAAGGTAGAATTTTAAAATGCGCCTGTGGATTTCTCACCTCCCTGCTGTAGGTGTCCTTCGTAATCCTGAGGATAGGATCTGTGGTGGATTTTACTCCCGAGGTTAAGTCATGATAAAATAGGGGGATTGTCTGGGGGGACTGACCTAATCAGATGAGCGCTTTAGAAAGTCAGACTCTAAAAGATGGGATTTTTCTAAAAGGAGGTCGGAGAGATGTATTCCCGCTGGCCTATAAGAAGACCAGTAACCTTGCTGAGAATTGCAGGTGAAGGCCACAAAGGAAAGAACTACCAACATCCTCCAGGGGCTGAGAGTGGTCTGTGGCCTGAAGCAGGAAGGAAGACAGACATCTACAGTCCTGCAACTGGAATTTATTCCTGCAGTAGGTCCTTGGCCTCAGAGACTGGGAAAATGAACCCATGGACCACAGAGAATCTGTGATAAGATAGGATTTTATTATAACAGAATAGAGAAGGGAGGGAAGGCACCAGAGCCTCTGGCTGAGGGGGGAGCCCCACAGGGGCCCAACCTTCCTGAGTCTTTTGTCTAGGAGCTTTTTTTTTTTTGATTGATTGGCAAGTAAATGAAAGTATTTAACAAATCAATGCAGTTCTTCCTGCTCCGGGAAAAAGCAATAGGAGGTATTCAGAGGGTGCAGTTTGGAAAGAAAAACATCTGTTTAAAGTCTTGAAAACTAACCAAGTCAGTTGTTCAGTCTTGAGTGGGAGAAACCTCTATCACATCCACAAGAAAATGAATTCTATCAACAGTCAGCGAATTTGGAGGAAGACTCCAAGCCCAGACGAGAATCACCAACCTTGCTCACATCTTAACTTTAGCCAGATGAGCAAAGAGTCCAGTCATACCACACCAAATAACTTAACCTACTAAAAAATGTGACATACATTTCTATTAAACCTCTAAATTTGTAGTAATTTGAGATGTAGCAATAAAATAACATGATTGGAAAGAAGGCATCTGAGCCCTGAATCTGTAGGACTTTTTCACTCTCATACTTTTCATCCCAAACAGTTTGGAGAGACACTAAGTTTTGGCACTGCCGTGGTTTTTCTCTGGCAAAGTTTTAGATATAAGAGTCAATATTAATCGGATGTACCTAGCATTTAAAGACTTTGTGACAACAAAAAAATTTTTAAGACAGCTAGAGTTTCCCCAACAGTATCCACGTGGTCTACCCATGTAAGTTCTTCCAAGAAAGGATCTTCCTTCTATCTACTCTGGTCATTGAGTTTCAGACTTTAGGAAAGTCTGAATAAGCCCTTCAGGCCACCCATGACTAGGGTTTGGTTTTGTTTGAAGCATCCATTAGACTGGGATATAAATTATTGAACCCTTGGATGGTATAATTCAGAGACAAACGGAGGGAGAGGAAAACCCAGCTTTGTATCAGCCCACATCATATTTGTGAAAATCACAAAAGGGATAACGTTTCAGCTCACACAGGTGATGCTGCTTTGTTACCCACAGATACCCATGCAGAGACCGTGAGGGGAAGCCTGATACTGGCAAACAGTCAAAAGCTTGCAACACCGTGTTTCCATTTAATGAGTGTCACTTCAGATAAAGACATTACAGACATCTTCATGAAGCTGAGCTCAAGGAGAGACTGTCATTTAAAAGTACAATTAAGTTCCTTAAAGGTAAGACTTCTTACAGAATCTGAAAGTCCCAATACAGTTGCCACTTAAGTGTTTATGGACTGCCTGTTACTTGTCATCAGGTCATGCTTCATGTAAGAATTTAGGGGGGCAAGAAACTTGTTTTTCTGTGTCCATTTAACAAAAAAAATATGTAAGCCATCTGATCCCTTTATAAATAATGTATGTGTATGTTGTTCTTCTGTCAAAGCACCTAATTTTTAATGCAGCTTTTCTGAGATATAATTAACATACCATAAAATTCACCCTTTTAAAGTGTAAAGTTCATTAATTTTTAGTATATTCACAATGTCGTGCAATCATCATTACTGTCTAACTACAGGACATTTTCATCATCCCATAAAGAAACTCTTCATGCGTTCCCAGCCACTTGCCCATCCCTCCCACCTCCTGGAAGCCTCTCATCTACTTTCTATCTCTATGGATGTGCCTATGCTGGACATTTCATATAAGTGAAATCATACTTAGGGTGACCAGATTTTGGTGGGACAGTCCCACTTTTCAACAATTTGTCCCTCGTCCTGTGGCATTTTTAAAAAGTCCCGATTTTTGGAAAGAATGCACAAATGGGCTGGAGAACGAGAAGGGAATATACGGTTTTCAGCCGCCATATGGCTATTTCGCCAGAATATGAGTTTTATATTATTTTTGTTAATTTTATAATGTTAATTTTATAACTGTAATAAATAATTGTTGAGAAGTGATTATCCAGAACCGCTTATCAAAGTTTGCCTTGTTGTCAGGCCCTGCCCTGCGCAGTCCCCTGCCCTCCGCCCCAGCTCCGCCCCCGCTCCGTCTCCCCCCCATGTTGTCCCGCCTTACAGATGATAGAATCTGGTCACCCTAATCATATTATATGTAATCTTTTATGTCTGGCTTAAAAGGTCCATCCACATCATAGCACAAATCAGTACTTCATTTCATTTTAAGGTCAAATAACATGCCATTGCATAAATATACTACCTTTTGTTTACCTAATCATCAGTTAACAGACAATGATGTTGTTTTCTACTTTTTGGTTCTGGTGAATAATGCTGCTAGGAACCTTCATCTTACAAGTTTTTGTGTGGATCTATGTTTTTTTTTTCATATCTCTTAGAAATTGAGTTGTTGAATTATATGGTAATTTTATGTTTAAAATTGAGAAATGACAAATTCTTTCCAAAGTAACTGCACCATTTAGAAATCTGACCAACTATAAGGTTTTCAATGTCTCCACATACTCACAATTATTATTTTTATCTTATTTATCCTAAAGATATGAAGTATTACTTCATTATGGTTTTCATTTATATTTCCCTAATGACTAATGATGTTGAACATTTTTCAAATGCTTATTGGCCATTTGTACATTTTCACTGGATATATATCTACTCTGACCTTTTTCTCATTTTTAAATTAATTGTCTTTTTATTGTTGAGTTATAAGAGTTTTTTATATATTCTGTATATAAGTCCCTTATCAGATATATGATTTGCACATATTTTCTTTCACTTTGTGAATCACCCTTTTATTTCTTTGAAAATGTCTTTTGAAGCACAAAAGTTTTTAATTTTGTTAATGTTCAATTTTTTCTTTATCTATTTTTTTTCTTTTGTTGATTGTGTTTTTTGGTTTCCTATCTAAGAAACCATTGAATAATTCAGGGTCATAAAAAAAATTCAACCTGTAACTTCTTCTAACAATTTATAATTTTCATTCCTACATTTAAGGCTATGGTCCTTGTAATTTTGAAGTGTGGTACAAAGTAGGAGTCCAATTTTTGTCTTTTATCTGTGCATATTATTTGTCCTAGTAACACTTATTGAAAAGGCTGATCTTGTACCATTGAATTGTCTTGGCACCCTTATCAAAAATCAATTGAGCATAAATGTATGGGCTTATTTCTAGACTTGCAGTTCTATTCTGTTAATGAATATGTATGTCCTTATGCCAGTATCACATTATCTTGATTACACTAACTGTAGTAAGTTTTGAAATAGGGAAACGTGAGTCCTCCAACTTTGTTTTATTTCAAGAATGTTTGGGCTATTCTGGGTTTCTTACATTTTCATATAAATTTTAGGATCAACTTTTCAATTTTTGCAAAAACTGCAGCTGAGGTTTAGATAGGGATGCATTAACTCTGTAGTACAATTTAGATAGCATTGCCTTTAATAATACAAGTCTTCCAATCTGTGAACATAAGAAGTCTTTTATTTATTAAGTCTTCTTTAAGTTTATCAATGGTTGATTTTTTGTAGTTTTCATTGTAGTACACAGTTCTTACACTTCTTATGTTAAATTTATTTTTAAGTACGGTATTTTTATTATTTCTATAAATGGAATGGTTAATTTCATTTTCTAATTGTGCATTACTGGTTACAGCAATGCATTTTTAGGACAATATAACTATGTTGATTTCAGGACATCACAGCCATGTCAAAGATATCCTTTGACACTCCATCAGTAGTTGTGTTACACTTGCAAGGAATTCTGTGCTATTCTTTGTTTCTTAGATAAAATACATCTTTATTATTAGGTAATTAGGAACTTTTTTATATAAAAATATAGCTATGGTATACTGTATAGACTGGGCATAGTGGTTGCTGCCTGTAATCCTAGCTCCTCAGGAGGCTGAGATGAAAAGATTGCTTGAGGCCCGGAGTTCCAGATCAGTCTGAGTAACAAAATGAGATCCCATCTCTAAAAAAGTTAAAAATTAGCCAGTGTGTGGGGCACAGTCTATAGTCCTAGCTACTTGGGGACTGAGGTGGGAGGAATCTTTGAGCTCAGTGAAGAACTCAAAGAAGATAGAAATCACAGTGAGCTATGATGTCACCATGGCACTCCAGCCTGGGTGACAGAGTGAATGAAGCCCGTTCTAAAATAAATGAATAAATAAGCAATTTACTATATTTTTCATTCAGACAATGAACATTTATTGACTATATTTTATGTGCCCAGTGTGGTTATTGGTGCTTGGGATATATTGGTGAACAAAACAGATAAAGATTCATGACTTCTTCAAACTTATCTTTTTTATGCTCAGGATTTGTTCAAAGTTTGAAGGGGAAAACATAATTATTACGGATACTGTCCCTGGGAAAATTTTAATCTGATTAAGATAATCAATAAAATTAATAGGATTCTGAGTATGGTGGCTCATGCCTATAATTCTAACACTCTGGGAGGCTGAGGCAGGTGGATCACTCAAGCTCAGGAGTTTGAGAACAAACTGAGCAAGAGACCTCATCTCTACTGAAAATAGAAAAAAATGGGTGGTGCCTGTGGCTCAAAGGAGTATGGCACTGGCCCCATATGCTGGAGATGGCAGGTTCAAAACCCAGCCCCAGCCAAAAAAAAAAAGAAAAAATAGAAAACACTAGCCAGGCATTGTGGCGGTGAGCACTTATAATGCCACCTATTTGAAAGGCTGAAGCAAGTGGATTGCTTAAGTCCAAGAGATTGAGGTTTCTGTGACTTGTGATGCCACGGCACTTACCCAGGGTGACAGAGTGAGACTCTGTCTTAAGGAAATAAAATAAACAAATAAATGATTAAGTACAAAATAATAATAGGCTGACATCTGCTGTGGATATGATTGTCTATACAGACATATTGTTTGTTAATTCATTTGATTAGATTTAATAAGAACTTGGAGTATCAAGACCTATGACAAATGTTGTTTAAGACATAACTCAGGTGTTAAATGACTTACATCTTAAAACAGGAGCTGTATAGTCAAAGAAATACTGCTGGATGGAATATAGTAAGCCACAGACAAGATGCCAAAGAATTGTGGAGATGAGAGATCACATCCAGATAGATTCAGAAAGGTGGCTGAATTTACGTTGAGATCAAACGAATAGTATTTCAATAATATAGAATTATTATTACAGGGTCATTATGAAAGTTTTAACACAGATGTGGTATGGTCCAGTTCACTTCCAAGATATATAGTCTACAGCCTCTTTTCCATTCACCTGTGCAAGTTTCAACTTGCTCACCTTATCAGTGTTGCTGGGAGGGCTTCATTTGTTTTGGTCCATAGGGTTTTATGCTTCTTGATTGTTGTGTATCTCAAAACTTTTATAATGACCCACATATGAAAAAGAAGATAGGTAGATCTTTTTTATATGGGGGTCTTATGAAAGTGTATATATATGTGTGTATGTGTGTGTGTGTATGTGTGTGTGGGGGGGGTTGATTTAATCTTATATGAGGAGGGGAAGGATAAGAGGAAAGAGAAAAAGTAGGGTGGAGAAAAGAAGAGGAAAAAGGAAAAAAGGTAATAAATAAAAGAATGTGCAGGAAAACAAATGGGAAGAGAAGGGAGAAAGGATAACTGAAACTGCTTTATTATTATGTGCCACATGGAAGTCACTGAACTGAAAATGCTACATGAATGGCTTCGTTTCTGTTGAGAAAATCCAAAGAGGAAGGCATTATTATCATCTCTAGTTTGTAGAGATGACTAAAGTCTGGATAATCTAACACACCAAAGTCATATATTTAGCAAACAATAGAGGCAGAATGTTTTCCTATATTTGTCTGAGTGAATTCAAAGTCCATATTTTGGGGGAGATGTTGGAAAAAATTACTAAGAGTTTAAAACAAAAAAATATATATAATCGCCATAAAATCTTAGGTAGTCCTTACCAAACATATCCGAGTTGAGTTAGGAGCCAGTGAATGACGTCACCAAGCAAAGCTCATATTTCTTCATTCTTCCACCCCCACCATCCAGCATATTGCCAAAACACATTGTAAGGCTTTATAGTTATATTGAGAAACTCATTAGTTATATTTAGAAACCAATGATCCTTTGGAAAAATACCAGAGCAGTGTCAAAGATCATAGAGTAGCATCACAAAATACAAAAGCGCCTCAAGAAAAAAAGAGTAAACAGTGTCCAGGGCAACAGAGACTGGAAGAAAATGAAGAATGGCTTTCTGTGGGTGCAAAGCCAAAGAGTTGATCTTACTGGTTCTGGCCTGGCCAAAGACGTCAGATCTCATCATCCCACGTGTTTCTTTGTTCTTTGCCCCCTCTTCCCCTCAATAAAATGGTTTGAAACCCCCCAAAAAAGAAAATGAAGAATGAATATTCTCGAATGAAAATGAAGAAATGAATATGAAAGAAAGACTGCTAAGCAAAGTGATTAAAAGGGCTTTTCATTCTCTTAATGGTGTCATTATTGATTTATTTTTTTCTTTAATCAATTTTATTAAGAGACAATTTACATACAAAAACTGGATCGTGTTAGAGGGTACATTTTGATAAAATTTGAGTTTGGGTACCCCTATAAACCATCATGGTCAACATACCAAATCATTAGTTCCATTACACTCTAAAGATTCTTTATGTAATGGCAACTTTTAATTAATAGTATTTCTTAGTTTTCTTTTTTTTTTTACAGAGAGAGTCTTACTTTATTACCCTCAGTAGAGTGCCGTGGCATCACAGCTCACAATTCCTGGGCTCAGGTGATTCTCTTGCCTCAGCCTCCTGAGTAGCTGGGACTACAGGTGCCTACCACAACGCCTGGCTATTTTTTTTGTTGCAGTTTGGCCAGGGCCAAGTTTGAACCTGCCACCCTCGGTATAAGGGCCGGCACCCTACCCACTGAGCCACAGGTGCCACCCAATATTTCTTAGTTTTAATGTACTTTTATATTAGTGAATAGAATATGTTTTCATAAACATAATTTTTTAATACAAATGTAGTTCAATGTGCTAATCTTTTTCTTTACCATTAGTAAGTCTTATGTTCTATTGAAGAAATCTTTCCATATCCCAAAATCATAAATAAAATCTTACATATTATTTTTAGAAGCATTATTGTTTTGAAATTTACAATAAGCCTCTTGGAATCTAATCATCCATCAACTATAGAAATGAAATAAAAATGTTTATACCTACTTACATATCTAAAATTACAAAGTTTGACTTTGAAGCATTGGAAAGCACTTTGCAGTTTCTTAAATAGTTAAGCACACACCTGTGAGATGCCCTAGTTGTTCTCCTTTTAGGTATTTATTTCCCCCAAATAAATAAATGTCATGCCCTTACGAAGACTTATACATAAATGTATATAACAACTTTATTTGCAGTATTCAACAACTGGAGATAAATCAATTATCCATTAGCAGATGAATGGATAAACAAATGTGTTATATCCATGGCACAGAATATTACTTAGAAATAAAAAGGAGTAACCTTTTTGGTTCAATGGACTTTTAAAATAATTATGCTGTGATAGAAGCCAGATACAAAGAGCACACACGACATATGATTTAATTTATATAAAATAGGTGAAAATGCAGACAATAGTAATAGAAAGCTTACCAGTAATTGTTTGAGGTGGGGCAGGGCAGAGTGGAAGAGAAGAATTAGAATCCTATCACCATAGGAGGCCAAGTAGATTGCCTGAGCTCAGGAGTTCAAAACCAGCCAGAGCAAGAATGATACCCTTGTCTCTAAAAATAGCTGGGTATTGTGGCAGGCGCCTATAGTCCCAGCTACCTGGAAGGCTGAGGCAAAAAATTCACTTGAGCCCAAGAGTTTGAGGTTGCTGTGAACTATGATGCTGCAGCACTCTACCCAGAGCGACAGAGTGAGACTCTGTCTCAATAAATAAATAAATAAATAAATTAACAAATAAAGCATTTCTAAATGCCTCATAAGTGAGTGAGAAAATTGCAATGAAAACTCATACAAAATCATCAAAGCTTACTGGATGAAAATGAAACAGATCGTAGATGGAAAAACCTTATAGATAAATAAATACATTTACATGTGTATTTAAAAAATATTACACAAGATAAATGAGTTGATTGCTCAATTCAGTAAATTAAAAATTGGAAGTAGAAAACTAACCTAAATAACATAGAAAGAATGAAAAATATTGAAATAAGAGCAGGGATTCATAAAAATAGAAAGCATAAAAACAAAGAATTCAAAGAACAAATGTTTACTGACAAATTTTCTTTTAAATACAAAAAGCACAAACCCTAAAGAATAAACTGATAAAAATCAACAAAATGAATATTAAATTATTTTATCCAATAACAGCACCATAAAAAAACTTTAAGTTTAGTTATTGGCTCGAGGCAAATATTTGAAGGTATACAACTGACGAAGGTTTAGAATACAAAATAAAGAAAACTAACGTATCAGTAAGAAAATTACTCCCAGTATTTAAAATTGGTCAATACTACAAATAGGGAATTCATGGAATAGCCAAAAAAAAAAAAAATATATATATATACATATATGAATGAAAAGACAATTTAATCTAACCATCTGAGATTAAATTAACCATACAAATTAAAAAGCTAAGAAGTACCATTTTACATGTGCACATGAGAATGACAAAAATTTTAAAATATCATAAAACCACCTCATGGAGGCAGGAATCTTTGATTTTTCCTTGCTTCATCTTCAGCCTGCATTTTCAGGTTACAAGAACCCTTTCAATAAACGTTCATTAAATAATTGAAGAAACACAGTAAGCAATAGTAGCAATTAGTAAGCATAGTAACCAATATTGTAAGCAAGGGGGAAACAGACTTATTTACTCCGAGGGGTCTAAAACATGCGATCACGTTAGGAAATAATGTAATCACATCGGAAGGTACACCTGCCATTCAACCCAGCTCGCCCACTCTAGTAAGTTCTACAACCCCGAGGTCCTCTTCCACATACGTTGAAGAATATTCACTGCAACACTATTTCTAATTGAATATTTGAAATGAAAACCTTCTTTCCCTTCAGAAAAGAAATTGATTAAATAATTATTCCATGTGTGTGCATATTATAGGAAAATGAACGAAATAAAACTTTTTGTAACAACATGGATTATCATCAATATAGTAGCAAGGGGGGAAAAAATCAAGTCACAAAAGAATATATCCTGCAGTGTACCACTTATGCAGCATAAAAACAGTACTACATGTTGCCTAAGGAAGCACAGACAAATCTTAATTGTACTAAACCGTGAATGAGGATTTAATTTGTCAGGTTTGAGATAGTAATTGCTTCAGTGGAGAAGATATGAAGAGATGGGCACAGATACTGGGCTCTTCTGCACGAGTCAGGGACGTTTGGGCTTGTTTAATTAAAAGAGCTGAGATAAATAATAAAATGTGTTGAAGTCAGACGGGTAGCAGGTATATGAACATTCTTTAAATTATTCTCTATGCTGTCTGTATATTTGAGATATTATATATAAAAGATAAAGAAATAGAAAAAAAGAACATAGAAGAAAGGGATTATCCTTGCATTTGAAGCAGGGCCATGTCTCTGTGAAGTGGAAAGCAACCTCTGGTAGGCAAGAAGGAGCCTGAAGTGAAAGTGGGGCTGAACAAGAGTAATAAAAGGCCTATTACCTCTGAGAACAAGATAAGAGCCTGGGTAATATGAAACATCTTAAGCTACCTACATCAGTATATGAAATGTACGTGCATACCACAGGTGGAGTTCCATAGAAAAGGATGAAGGATCTAGAGAATACATTGGGATGCCACGTACAAGAAAGGTTAAGCTCTGGAAATGGCTATTTGTGATTTCAACATGTTTTCTGCTGAAAAATTTTAAAGAATTTTCAAAAGAAACCGACACTGGTAATGCTGTTCTGAAGATGGAAACTAATAAATATGATTACTACCAGTGAGAGCATGACGTCATTCAGAGACTAAATTAGGAACTTGCATAGAGTCGTGCTGAATGCCAAAGCATGAGTCCACAAAATATCCAGTTTTTGAAAATCCTTTCCTTCTCACGCAAGGAAATCTGTGTATCTAAAGCTAAGTGAAGGTTTGAGCTCTGGCTGGCCTTGGCTTTGCCCCCACGCAAGCAGAGCTCACTGAACTGTTTGATTGTAAGTAGCTTCTTTGGTTTTTAAACTGGTTAAATATGATGAAAATCTGTGCACTAACTTGCAAATGAATCACGGAAAGACAAAGGCCTTTGAAATGGACATTTCAAATGAGCTAAGTAGGCGAAGGAGCCTGCACGTAATTGTTCA
The DNA here is from genome assembly GCF_000181295.1 of Otolemur garnettii. NCBI lineage: Eukaryota > Metazoa > Chordata > Mammalia > Primates > Galagidae > Otolemur > Otolemur garnettii. Next base: position 39,014,181 of record NW_003852401.1, read on the forward strand.
TATTTCATGGGGACTTGGCTCTTCATGAATTCATCTCAGTGTCATCTTTCATACATATTACAGTGTCGGTTCATTAAAATTCCTGATGCAGCGCTGAACCTGGTCAGACTGAAATGGGGCTGACAAACCTCGTGTCTGCTGCACAGATAACCAGACCTTATGAAGGTGAAATTAGTTTTCAGGAGCTGTACTGCTCACTTGATTGATTCCGTCTTAGAAGTCATATGACTTAATGTTTCCTGCTTGGGCTGCCTCTGTCATGCAAACATGACCTGATAACACATTGTCAGGAGCGCTCCAGAGAGCTAACAGCAATCTAACATCTTTCTACTGAGTGTGAAGTTCCATCTGAAATGTGCATATTTGATAAGCAGCTCATCTTCTCTCTGTCCTTTTCATTTTCAGAAAGTTAATCTTCTCTGCTCTAGTGCGTGCAGTGGAGGGCTGAGGTGGGCAGACGTGCTGCAGGTGATTCTGAATGCCGGCACCCGGGGAAGCTTTCTGTCTAGAGGCCAACGTGTCTGGACATCACTTCCAGGAGGCAGAATGACAAGACAGGTCTGCCATCGTGCTCTGGAGGGCTAGCATTACCTAAGACTCAGGGGAGCAAAATTAAATCAGAGAGTTACGTTACTGAATATTATTTGACTTTGTTGTCACGGATTCATTTAACTATCTCTCCACCACGGCAAAAATTTTAATCATTCAAGTCTGAAATCCAAACTGCCTCCTTCTGAATTAGAAGTGGCGAATCATAGAATTTGAATACTGGAAGACAGGACACAGTGTGCCCTCTCCCATGCCTACCCCTCTTCGTAGACCCGTCTTACAAATGAGCAGATCTAAGCTAAGAGGGAAGGGGATCATCTAAAGTCACACAGCTATGTTAGGTGGAGATCCCAGACTAAGACTGAGATCTCCAAATTCTGTTCATTTCTTCCAGCATTTCACTTCACCATCCCTCACACTGAAGTCTGACTTGGACCTCAGAGAGATTCCAAACAGAAGGTCATATGAGGATCCAGGATGATAGCTTCTCATTCCTGATCTAGGCTTCTAATTCTCTCACACGAAAATATTATTTTTATTGAACTTCACAAGTTACAAAGTGCAGCCACAGATAGGATCTCGTTGCCCTTCACTAACATATTTTATGAGACAAAGCATGGCAGCATTGTTCTCACTTCATCAGTGAGAAAACCAAGAATAGGAAAAGCAAGGTGATATGCTCGCTTCAGCAGAACGTACGCTAAAATTGGACCAATACAGAGAAGATTAGCCTGGCCCCTGCTAGGCTAATCTTCACAAGGATGACATAGAAATTCGTGAAGAAAGAAAAGTTAGGTCAGACTTGTACAAGGTCACTCACAAAGTACTCAATTTGAGATAACCAATGAATAGAAAGACAAAAGCCCAGGAATCAGAGCATCCACCACTGAAGAGCAGCCTGGTGTCAGCTCTGTTGCCAGACTGGACCACGACCAGACTGGATGAAAGCCAGAGGCCAGGGTACTCCAAAAAAAAAGCCTCCAAATAAATAATAAAACCAAAATAATATACTTCATTTTTTAAACTTCTTATTTTTTTCCAGATTTATTCAGCCTTAATTGGCAAACAAAAATTGTGTGTATTTAGAGTATATGGTGTGATGTTTTAACATATGTATATAATGCAAAACTGTTAAATCAAGCTAAGAAGCATATTCATTACTTCACATACTTATTTTGGGGGGTGAAAATATTTACTACTCTGTCAATAATATTGAGCTATACAATACATTATTATTGATGATAGCCTCCATGCTATAGAAAGATCCTGAGACCCTATTCAACCTAACTGAAACTTTGTGACCCTTGACCAACCTCTTAGCCCCTGGGAACCACCATTCCACTCTCTGCTTCTATAACATCAAAGTAAAATCATGCAGTATTTGTCTTTCTGTGCTGGGCTTATTCATTTAGCTAAGTGTCCTCCAGGTTCATTCATGTTATAGCAAATGAAAAGAATGTTCTTCTTTTTCAAGACTGAATAGTCTTCTGTTATATATACTATGTTTTCTCTATCTATTCCTGGATACTCAGTCGATTCCACATCTTGTCTATTGTGAATAATGCTGCAATGAATGTGGAAGTGTAGATATCTCTTTGACATACTAAATGCATTTTCTTTGACTATAAACCCAAAAGTAAGATTGGTAGATAATATGGTAATTCTATCTTTAATTTTTTAAGGAATCTCCATGTCTGTTTTCCACAGTGGCTATAACTAATTTACATTCCCATTAACAGTGTACAAAGATTCCCATTTGTCCACATCCTTGCCAACATGCCAACTCTTTCATCTTTTTTGGCCTTTCATGGCCTTTCTAACTGATGTGAGGTGGTATTAAGTTCTGGTTCTAATCTGCATTTCTCTGATGGTTATTGATTTTAAGTATTTTTTCATATGTGTGCTTGTTATTTGTATGTCTTTTTTTGAGAACTGTCCATTAATTCCTTTGTCCATGTTTAAATTGGGTTACTTGTTGTTTTGCTATTGAGTTGTTTGAGTTACTTGTGTATTTTGGATATTAGATACATGGTTTGCAAATATTTTCTCCCATTCTGTAGGCTTTTTCTTCCCCTTGCTGGTTGTTCCCTTTGCTATGCAGAAACTTTTTAGTTTGATGCGATTCATTTGTCCCTTTTTGTTTTAGTTGCCTATGCTTTTAGGGTCATATCCAAAAAAGCCATTGCTCAGACTAATCTCAAAAAACAGTATTTCCCCTATATTTTCTTGTAATAGTTTCACAGTTTCAGGTTTTACATCTATATCTTTAACCCATTTAGAGTTGATGTTTCTATGCAGTGTGAGATAAAGGTTCAATTTTATTCTTTAGCAGGTGGATATTCAGTATTCATAATACCATTTCTTAAAGAAACTGCTTTTCCCCATTGTGTATTCTTGACACCTTTGTCAAAGACCAATTGACTGCAAATGTGTATATCTAGTTTATTTCTGGGCTTTTTAGTGTGTTCCATTGGTGTATATTTGTGATTTCATGCCAGTACCATGCTGTTTTTACCACTATCACTTTGTAGTATTTTTGTTTATCATTAATAAAAGAATATTCATTCACCCTTGAATGCTCTGAGGGAGAATTTTGCAAAAAAAAAATAATAAAATCATGAAAGAAAGGTACATAGAAAGCTGCAGTTTTAAATTTAGAAGTAAAATTTTAAAGGAGAAACAATAATTATCCCCAGTAAAAATTTAGAAGGAAGAATTATTCTGATAAACTATTTAGCTCTGATGTGAATAACATTCAAAAGTCATAGCAATACAAGCACTGGCTTTGTATTAAGCAAGATTCGTATAATAATATAAATATTTGGGGAAGATAGCGGGGAGGTGAAGTTTTAAGAGATGGGAATGTAAGAGAGCTTCATCTACCGTGAAAGGAAGTCAATTAAATAAGGTCTGGAGTTGACAAATCTATCAGATAACTATTGTTATGTAACAAACAACTACAAATCTTAGTGGCTTGAAACAAAAATCATTTATTTGTTTCAGACTCTGGGGGTAATAATTTAGGCTGAGCTTAGATGGGATGGTTTCTCTCTGCTCCCTGAGGGTTCTGCTGGGCTGATACATGTGTTGTGGTCAACACATCGGGGGGTGGGGGGGACTTTCCGGCACCTATGTGGCAGTTTGTTGGCTGCCCCTGGGTAAATGATGACTGAAGCTTCATTCAGTAAGCAAGCCAAGGTTTGTAAACTTGTGCAAGCTGCAGGGCTCTAAGAACAGTCAGTCATGAAGCAAACCCCAGTTAAAGCCTCTGTTTGTGTCATGTTTTCTAATGACACACTGGCCAAAATAAGTCACATGGCCAAGTCTAGATCCAAATGGAGAAATGACTCTCCCTCTTCATGGACCATGTATGAAATTGCCTTAAAAACATGCATAAATGCAGGGATGGGAAAAACATGTGGTCATTTTGGAAATCTACCCACTATGCACTAATAGCATAGGCCTTTTATTTTAAAATGAGTTGAAAAAATAGAATCAAATAATTATATTATAGAATTTACAAATATACACCTATATTGGAGACAAAAATGGCTACCTCAACATTACTTGAGTGGATAAATGTAGTTGAGATAAAGTTTCCAATGGTATTTACAGAGTTTCAAAAATTCCTGTGCCCAAAACTACTTAGAAAGCAAGATGATGTGCTCCCAAAGTTGAAATAGGTATTACAAAAAGTAGACCTAGAAATAAAAACTCTGATGACATTTCAGTTGAACCATTTTATGAAACATGTCAAAAAAAAAAAAAAGAAATATTTCTCAATTAGTATTCCCATACTGTTATTGTGTATGAGGTTAAAACATATCTGTAACTGAATTATAAATTAAATATTGTCATTAGGCATTGATCTACTGTGTACCTGAAATATTCAAGTTGGCAAAAACTTGTGTTCATCTTCTTTTGATACAGTGAAAACTGCCTTATATTTGGTAACAACTTATATTCATATACACATGATGTGTAAAAAAATTACACTAAAATATTAATAATAGTTATTTCTTGATAATAGAAATGCTAGGAATTTTAGAAGTATTTTGTTAGAATAATCTAGTAGACATATGTTTTTATTTTAAGACTATTCACTACTCTACTAGCTTTAGGTAGGTCCTTGGTGTGGATGGAAGAAAGAAAGTCTCGCTCCCATGAGGTCAAACAATCAATGGACTCACGGTTCAGGAAAGTGCCCTTTCACATGAAAAGTGAGTGTTTGGGGAGGTTAATTACTGAGGACCAAATGGTGTCCCTTGAAGAGGATCTTCAAACAAACCAGAGAAAAATTACCTGTAGAGGTGATATCACACTTTCCTGTATCCTCCTTATGGTGGTGTCTAAAAGTCATAAAGCTTAGCACTAACATAAAAAGTTAATTTTCCTGACATATAACAAAAGAAAAAAATTAAATTAAAGAACATAGTAGACATGAAAAAAAATAATTCCATATTTCTCCAGGATAGGAAAGACTTACAGTTTTTAAAAACAACATAAAAAGGAACTACCTGATTTTAAGTCCCTGGAAAGAATGTTTGCATTACATCCCAGAGAAGGTATTCTCTCTCTTTAGACTAAGCCCAAAATCCTAGAAAAATTATTAAAAATTTGAATGTGCAAATCAAAACAAGTCAAATGTTTCTATTTTGCCTAACTTTGTTAATTTTTTTTTATTCATTTCACTACTCTTGATGGGAGGCCTATTTCCTGATATTTTGTATTTTCTTTAAACAATTCCAATATCATCCAGGCTTGTACATGTATCCCACACCTCTGTCATTGCTTGCCATGGTAAAATGTGCAGTACATTTCTGTTAAATTAATTACTAATTTATGTTTACCTCCAAATTAGCCTATGCTGATAAAGTCAACATCACACTGAAATTTCCCTTAGAATCACCCAATAAATTACTTCTCTCTAACTTCATCCATGACTCTGTAGAGTGAACACAAACAGAATAAATCCACAAATGTGTGCATTGAACAGTGGGTGTCCATTCATCTTCACACATCTGGGGTATGGGCTGGGCAGAGTCTGGCTCTATAGTTCCTTCTGCTCCAGCCTCTTGGGACAGAGAAGAAAGGTTAGTGTTTCAAAGAGAACAATGTGATATTAGGTGAAGTGTTTAAGAATTGTAAACATATATATATATATATATGTATATATATATATGTATATATATTTTTTTTTTGTAGAAACAGAGTCTCACTATGTTGCCCTTTGTAGAGTGCTGTGGCATCACAGCTCACAGCATCCTCAAACTCCTGGGCTCATGTGATTCTCTTGCCTCAGCCTCTAAGTAGCTGGGACTCCAAGGTGCCCACCACAATGCCCAGCTATTTTTATGTTGCAATTTGGCCAGGGCCAGGTTTGAACCTACCACCCTCTGTATATGGGGCCAGTGCCCCACCCACTGAGCCACAGGTGCCACCCTGAACATTTATATTTTAAGGATGAACAAAGAAAGAAAAATAATTACCAAACACCTCTCTTTCCTTTGTTTTTCCTCCTGTGTCATCAGGTAACACAAAACAAATTTACAAATTCTATTATATCTGGCCTTATTCAAAATGTTGTCATGTTTCCTTCCAGAAGGAAAAACAGGAAAGGAGCCCTTCTTCAATGTTGTCACGGCCCAGAGGACAGAAAGTTGAAGTGACTATAACCTTTATAACCTAATACCCAACCCCCTAAAACCTTAATTCTGCCTGTTGTGTTTCTTGGCCTTTCATGAACAAGTGGTGTCCTGATTAGTCCAGAATCACATCAGCCTTCCCCAAGCAAACTGTTGATCTATTTCTTGCTTTTCCAGAACCAAGCCTCAGCTGTAACCATTGGAAGAGGAATTATATTATGGGTAAGGCAATCAGCTGACTGGGGTTAAAATCTTCAAACAGTTTTTCCATCTGTGACATCAATTCTGTTTGGGAGCAGAGGTGACAGGCCTACGTGTTTGTCCGGGTGTTTGCTCTGCTTCACAGAGTACAGACAAGCCCGAGCATCACCTCCCCTGGCCAGCGCGTGCTCTGGGCTTGCTCAGGTTTGTGTTATAAAAGTGGCTGGAAGCCTGGTCACATTGATTGTGTGTCCCAATTCCCTTTTCTTTTTAACGAGAGAAATTGTCCTTGATTGGCCCCTCTTTTTCTCGGCACATCTGAGAAATTTCTTCCAGGTTGAAGCATTCATTCATTTTCCTTTGAAATCCTCTAGATGCATTTTCCAAATCAGCCACTAGATGCCCAGATGCCAAAATAAAACTCTAGCAGCTTTTCTGAGGAAAATACAATAGTTTTGTGAATTAACAGAGATAGATTATTTCAACTATGTGATCAACAAGCCTGGGAATGGCTTTTGTGTTCTCAGGGAGTTGTTTTTGTTTTGTAATGTATAGAACAACGTAATTATACACATCAAGGGAAAGGAGTTCTTAAATCAAGAATTACTGGAAATAAAAAAGCTCAGAAGCTGCCAATATTTCACTGATTACATAGAGTAGGAAAAATTAGACATTTGCCTTAGGATACATTACCTAAGCTTCAACCTTCATGCTCCCCATGAAAAATTGCCCTACTAGCATCACTGCATAGGTCTAGAATCCCAGGGTCTGAATGCTAGTGGACATCAGGGAGGAAACCAGGGACATTTAGGTATCCCTGACAGAGATGGGGCTAACATCATAATTTCATCATCACTGTCCTTTATATTGGCTTTTTCTGATTCTGTTTATTTTCAAGATAAATGAGTTTGTTCTAGCTACTTTTTATAGGGAACATAAACAAACTCCTGAACATCCAGACACCAGTGACCTGGGATGCAAAGGACGTCAAAATCCCAAGCTGGAAAACACTAGTGATGACACAGAGTTAGACATGCCTGAATCAGAGAGGCTGAAAAGAGAAAGCGAGGGAGCAGAGCACAAGCAAGGTGGCAGATAACCAAGGGGCATTAACACTGTGGGGCTGCAAGAAATGCTTGAGGTCACTGCCACCAAGAAAGAGGACAACATTTTTACCCCTATGGCCCACTTCCTCACTAATGGATATAAGCCCTTCCCTAACTCTGCAGTCTCAACAAGGGAAGAAACACACCAGGTAAATAGATTAAAATCACCTGACAAGTCTCATGCCTATCATGGGCTCTATGACAAGGGTGGTCACTTGCCTCACTCCCAATCTGTCTCCATGTGGCCGGGGCATCTTACCCCCTGTCATGGGAATTCCCTCACAGTCTCTCTCTACTTTGGGATCCAGGCCAAAGTTCTTCCTTAGCCTTAGAGAGGGAGGAAAGCTGTTTAATCACTTCAGGCAAAGATTTAGCTCTATAAGACTTCCTTCCCTGGTCCACAGATTTCTTAGAGTAACTATATGTTCACCCACGTTCTGATCCAGCTAAATCATCATAGCAATTAAAAAATAGGCTGAATATTAATGTTTTCCCAAGGTTTCCTGGTACCAGAAAGAAATTTCTAACAGTTAAAGCGGAGCAACAAGGAAATATGTGAAGACCTAAATAGTGAACTCCCAGTCTCTGAGAGGGTTTGTGATGACCCAGCTAAGTCCCTACCCATGCTATTGAGAAAATGATTCCTGAATGAGGGAAATGATTAGCTTCAAAGACTTAATTTAGTATTTTCCTTCCAATTCTATGTTTCTATTATTTTTATAGAACATATTCTGGAAAGTAAAAAGGGAAGGGCCAGCATTTGGGAGACACACAGAGTCTGTGTGTATGTATATATACATATACAATGTATGTATGTATATATATGTGTGTATGTATGTATATATATATATATATAATTTTTATTTTTTTTTCTAAGATAACAAGTGATTGTATCAGGTTGTGGAGGTTAACTCTTTTCCTAACAGGAGTGTATATAAGGTCAAAAATCAATAGTTTACAAAATATCTAGGAAGAATGACTCCAATTTTTATAAATAGTACTTTCTATACTGAGCAACACTTTCTAGCAAGTATTGACCTAAGTCATCTAGACAATTCTAAAATTGCTTATTTTAAAAACAAAGTAAATCTTTCTACTAAAAAGAAGATCTTGAGTTAGGATTCTTGTTAGCAAATGTTAAAGTGGGCATTTGACAATGCTGTTTCTATTATTCAAACATACTGTGTTTCTTAAAAATGTAATATATAATTGTATATAATCTATACAACATCAAGGAGAAGTGTCTGGTGTTTCAATGAAGGGAAAGGATGTGTAGAGGTCACTGTCATGTTGCAGAAGCAGAAGATGACAAACAAGACAAACCATTTGCACAAGTTTCTCCCTAAGCAAAATTCTTATTAGTTACTGAGTATAACATGTCAAGTAAGTCAAAGCAACCTTCACATTCAAAGGAATTACAGAAGTTGTCCATCTTCCAACCTAATATATTACATGCCATCAAAATTCAAGGCTATGGCAAAGTCAGTTTCCAGAACAACACTCACCCAGAACAAGACGAAGGTCTGGGAATGAAGCCCTTGTCACCCCAAGGTTCATTCATGTCAAACATGGCTATAAATTCCTCTTTTCTATTAAATAGATTTTTTTTTTATAGCAGAAAATTTTAGCCCGGAGACCATAAAACCCATCCACACCCTCTCTTCCCTTAGAGAGTCTTATAAAATGGTATATTGCCTACATATAAAATTTTAACTTTACCTCAAGTAAGCACCATTATTAACATGCTCCCCAAATTTAGACTAAGGAGACTCTTGCCATCTAGACACTGTCATTTCTCTAACAACATATTTTCTGCTAATCATGTAGTGATTTGGAGGAGGTCTCAATGAAAATGATGTAAGGGGTAACATGCTAGCATTTAATATATTCACTTATTTATTTACTCGTGCACTCCACAGTGATTTATCAAACATGGAATAAGTGCCTGGCATAGTACATATTAGGTACTACAGGCGTAGACATGAGCAAGACCCACAGTCCTTACTCAGCACGAGACTTGATGTCAACTCAGTATGGGGGGTGGCACAGTAGAGTTAAGTACCAGATATAATAGGACCAGTGAGCACATACAGGGAGAGGGGCCTTATCTCAGCCTGAGGAGGGACTGTAGTTTCCAGCTTCAGAGCTGAGCTAGGAGGTGGAGAACCTGAGTAGCAAAGGCACAAAGGCATGAGGAAGCCAGTCCTTTGGTTTATGGCATCTGTGGGAGTTGGAAAAAAGTGACAAAACATGAAACTGGAGAGGCAAGTAGCAGTCAGAAAACAGAGTTTGCATGACTTGATCTAAACACTATTTTTTTTTCCAGTTTTTGGCCAGGGCTGGGTTTGAACCCACCACTCTGGCATATAGGGCCAGTGCCCTACCCCTTTGAGCCACAGGTGCTGCCCTGACCTAAATTCTTTATGAATCACTGAAGACTTTTAAAAAAGAGGGTGGGAGCATGATTGTATTCAGAGTTTTGAAATATCACCCAATGGCAGTGAGAATCATGTACCCCCATGGGAAAGATATGGGAAGAAAAGAAAACTGCTAGGACATCTCCTCTATCTCTGAAATTCTAAGTTCAGCACATGGGACTCGGCAGATTGAACACATAAAAACCAGATTACCGGAGAGGAAAAGCAGTCCAGGGTTTATTTATGTGTGTAAAACTTATTTATGGAGGAGAGCTTAGTGTGAGTAGCTCAGAAGGGTGATTAGTGAAGGTGAAGAGGAGGAAGCCACTTACCAAAAAAGTATGACATTTTGGAAAGATAAGTGGGTTTTAGGAGAATAAACAAGAGATAAGAAATTTTGTGATAAAATTTGTCTATACGGGTATGAGTGATCTTTCAGTCTCCTTTACAGTGAGGGCCTCCCTGGAGATGGGATTCTTTCTACTCTCAGAGTATATCCACACTGAAAAGTAATTTGTGGGGATCTTATTTCACAGAAGTTGCTGCTTTAAGTCAGATAAGAGAAGCTTTTCCCCCTACATCTGTTGAACCTCAAATATCTTTAGGCTACGTCAATCTTTATATCAAAGTGGCTTATTTGGGGGTGGCATATTCTGATCCCCTTTACTAGCAAGGAAAATTCTAAGGTAATGCAAAGATGAAAAGTAGGCAAATTTATAAGGGAGAATTGTTAATTTTAGTTGAGTGAATGTCTATTGGGGACCAAGATCAAGAAGCAAAAGAATTAGGGTTATTTATGAGTATTTGGCTTGGTCCTGGACTGTAGCCCTTAAACCTAGATGAAAAGTAGAATTGATCAATTAATTAAGGAGATTTCCTTCGGGTTTTTTTTTTTTTTTTTTGAGACAGAATCTCACTTTGTCACCCACGGTAGAGTGCTGTGGCATCATAGCCTGCAGCAACCTCAAACTCTTGGGCTCAAGCAATCCTCTTCCCTCAGCCTCCCAAGTAGCTGGGACTACAGGCACCTGCCACAATGCCTGGCTATTTTTAGAGACAGGATCTGGCTTTTGCTTAGGCTGGTCTCAAACGCCTGAGCTCAGGTAATCCACCCACCTCAGCCTCCCAGAGTGCTGAGATTACAGACATGAGCCACCTAGCCTGGCCTGAATTAAGGAGTCTTTTAAAACACCCATCCTGGGCACTCTTTTGCCCAGGTCTGGAATGGGTCTCAGGGATTCGTAATTTTTAAAAGCTCCCCAAATAACTATAATGTTAAAGGATTAAAGGATTCACAATCTCACATCAATCTAGGGACGTCTAGAGACAGGAAACACAGGAAGATGTAGTTAAAGGTTAAAGGATTAAGGTTACAGGATTCACAATCTCACATCAATCTAGGGACATCTAGAGACAGGAAACACAGGAAGATGTAGTCAGGCAGCCTCACTGCCTGGAAAGAAGGAGGATAGCCAGGGTTTGTCTCTGGTCCTCCTGAGGTTGAGAGAAGGTCAACTTCTGGTCAGTACAGATTTCAGTGTATGTGCTATTGTCTCAATATAGGCCAAACATTCATTGACATATGTGCTTTGATCTTTGGTCCCAAATGTACAGCTCACTTTAGTAGGAGAAATGCCAATATGGGTGAGAGGAGAAAACAACTGCAGGGAAACATTTCTGTAGCAAAAGAGCACAAGAAGGGACAAGGATAAAGCATTAAGAATTTAACAACCAAATTCAAAACGATGTACTACCTTTTATTTCTGTGGAAGAGCATCCTAACCCATGAATCTTTTGCTTTTTTTTTTTTTTTTTTTTTTTTTTGCTAAACTTTTGATCAGAAACTATCGTTGTGCATAAATCATGCTGGATACCCTGGGAAACTGAAAGGATTAATGAATAGTTGTGTAGCTAGTCCATCCCACAGGCCAATGAATAATCAATGATACTTGAAGCTCTTCAGGTAATTGAATGGAAAACCTGGTAGTGAGGAGATCTGTATCTGTAGAATTATCCCCATATCTATTTCTTAATGTAGATATTGATGAAAGACTACTATTCATATGGATTGTTTATCTCCTATCTCTATTAAACATTGAGCACAGTAAATTGGCTGTTTGCTGATAAGTATTCCTGTCTATACCTCACACATGATGAAGTACAAACTGAGCTGTGTGAGCCCACCACCTCCACTACCTCCACCTCCCCTGGAGGATATCACTATAGAAGTTGCTATATCTCATCTTCTATTTACTTTCAGAACTGAAGTGAGTAACAGATAGGTGATAGCTGATCCAATACAGGCTGTAGGGGTCCCAAAAGCATGTTTTATGTTAAAATCCTACATTCAATAGATTCAGCAAGATTTAGCATCACCCTAGAAGGAAAATGATATATTTTTTAAAAAAATAATTCTTAGTGGAAATTTCCAATATTAAAAATGAGTATGGCATTTATAAGTAAATGGAAGTGCCATTGTTCCAAAAAAATCACAATTTACAGTCATCCCATGTAAAGATGCTTTTGAATAAGGCATACCTCTTTCTAAGCTGGGAGAAGTTATTTAAACCTCTTCAAGTCTCGGCTATCTAATGTGGGCTAATAATCATTAACTTGATTGGGTCAAGAGAGTTAAATAGTTGATCAAAAGCCTTTGCGATTGTGCATGGGACAGATAAGCACTCTGTTGACTAATGCTATTTTTATATTTTGTGTCCTGTGACTTCAGAATACAGGCCTGAATTTCAACCTCAAGGATGGCATAAACTATCGCCAGGAAGTTGTGCAAGTCATTTGACATATCA
>NW_003852401.1:39031902-39037620 GCF_000181295.1 Otolemur garnettii
GTTCTAGACTGCACCTTGGCTCACACTTGTTATCCGGGGAGACCAAGGCAGAGGATACTTTGAGGTCAGGAGTTCAGATCACCCTCAGCAAGAGCGAGACCCCATCTCTACGAAAAAAAATAGAAAAATTAGCTGAACATTGTGCTGGGCTACTAGGAAGGGTGAGTCAGGAGGATTGCTTGAACCTGGGAGTTTGAGGTTGTTGTGAGCTAGGCTGACACCATGGCATTTTAGCTTGGGCAACGGAGTGAGACTCTGTCTCAAAAAAAAAAAAAAAAAAAAAGAGGAAGAGAAGGGTGGCACGTGTGGCTCAAAAAGGTAAGGTGCTGGCCCCATGTGCTGGACGTGGCGGGTTCAAAACCCAACCCTGGCCAAAAAAAAAAAAAGAGGAGAAATTATTTTAAAATATCTTTGGTTTTATGGAATGAAGTAGTGGGCTTTGCCAAAGAAGTTCAGTTCTTTCCTTGAAACTACTAATTGAATGTGTTCCTGTCTCTAGTCACCACCAGTGCCACCACCCTTAAAAGAAAAAAAGTAAAAAGGAAGGAAATTTCCCTTCAGGAGAGAAATTTCAGTTATTTAATCACAGTGTCTGCTAACTAAGAAAAAGCATGCTCCTTTCTCCATGTATTTAAGAGACAATTTTTTTTTCAGATGTTAACTACTTTGCTTGCTGTGATAAAGGGGCTGGTGGCTGCAGTCAAGCCCTCAGGTAGGAAATATCTACAGTGCTGCTGAGTTCAGGGGCTCATCCTTAGCTCTAAATGGAGTATTGCAGCCTGTGATGGTAAGAGAAAAACACCAGACAGGGAAATTGGAGATGGCCACCATCATGGGTAAGGAAATGATCTTCACCAGTTAGCAGGGAGTTTATCTGCACAACCACAACATTTTCCAGTTTGATTTGCATCTGGAAGCTGGGCTCCACATTATGAGGACGTCTGCCCAAGCCTTTTCACTGGGCCTTTGTCGCTGATTCTAGCAGTATGCGATAAGACCTTCCACCAAGGGGCGGCCAGAGGTAGAACGGCAGAGCAAAAATTTCATTTCCCAACCTAGGGAACATTTCAATTTCTAGGAAATCAACTGAGCTTCTATTAAAAACAAGGACACATCTATACGCTTTCTGCAAATAGGCCTGTTCCTGTTGGAAGGCAGAAAGCTGCCCTCCCCAGAGCCTCCAGATGAGCTCTGATTTATCCCTCTTGCACCAGGAATCATGTGAGCTGAAAGGTCAGGCAGTTACAGATTTATGCTTTGTTTTATAAGATTGCTCAGAGAGAGACTCTTTTCCCTCTCTTGTTTATTTTTTATCCTCCCCCAGCCTGTCGTCCATTTTTCTGCCCAAACTAGACCATAGAAAGGGAAATGGGAAAATGCCCTGTAATGTGAGCCCAGGACCTCGCTGTCTCCCCAGATGGTAGGATGTGTGAACCAGTGAGGGCAACCCCTGTGGCCAGCCACTGCAACCCACCCAGAGAGGGCCGCACACATCAGTGCGCCTTGTAAATCTTTTTTAACCTCAGTTCTCAACTGGGATTTATTTGTTTTTCTAGGCAGATGGATCTGGCTCTCTCTGGGCCCTCCAAAATGATCTGTCACTGTCTACCCTAATAACCTACAGCAGTCCGTAGTAAAGTCAGCTTGCCAGGTCTAGCAAATGGACGCCATATCTTAGATCATGTTAGGTTTTTTTCATTCATTAGATTTCTATCTTGGGCCACCCAGACATTGGTCTTTTCTCTAAAGTATGCACTTGCATCTCCCACCCTGGGACATCTGTCTGAGGAGGATGTTAGGGAAGATAAAGGCTATGTGTGTCTGTCACTTGCTTACTGGCTGTGCTCTTTTATGCCTCTTATTGACATGATGATATACCAGGACACAATTAGCCCATAACTTGATACACGAGAACTAGAAAATAAAACATCTTAAGAGCCTACTAATTTTTAACCAGCTTGCATTTACCAACCTCATTTGCTTCTTCCCCAAACCTGTCTCATCATAGCCCTGTGAGCAGAACTGAAATTTATCAGCAGGAGAAATTTTCTCCTTTCTTCTTGGATCCAATCAGTCCCATTTATTACTGGATGAGCCTAAAAAATGCCTCTGCCAGTTTTTTTTTTTTTTTGAGAGAGCATCTTACGCTGTTGCCCTAAATGCAATGGCATCATCATAGCTCACTGCAACCTCAAATTCCTGGGCATCAGTGATCAATCCTCCTGCCTCAGCCTCCCGAGTAGCTAGAACTACAGGAGCATGCTGGGGCAGTCAGCTAATTTTTCTATTTTTAGTACAGATGGAATCTCACTCTTGGTCAAGCTGGTCTGGAACTCCTGAGCTCAAGCAATCCTCCTGCCTTGGCGTCCCAGAGTGCTAGGATTGCAGGCATGAGCCACAGTGCCCCGCCGGCTTCTGCCCTGTTGTAGTGTCCCATCCTGTCTTGGTGGCCTATCTCTCTCTACCACAGTCAGGGATGGCAATACACTTCCCCTCTCTAGAAACTCTCAGTGTCTACCCTTTCACACGTATTTCTGATATAAAGTCCCAGACCCTTCGAATGTATCCTCCTTACTTTCTAGCTTCATGTGCTGTTTATCAAATACCCCAACTTCAGTGTCCCAGTACCCACCTCAATCTTTCCCATCACCACACATTTATTTCAATACTTCCCTCTGTCTGGGCTGCCCATACCCCTTCCCTTAACTCAGAAAAACAAAACTAGCCACTGCTTTTTTAGGATCTTCCTGAAAGCCATCTTCTCCCTGGAGCATTTCTCAACATCTCTAAGAAGAATGAATCTCTCCTTTCTTCCCCTGTGATGTCTCTTTGTCCATTTTTCTGGGGAGGCACCTATACCTCTGTATTAAAGCAAGTTGCAAACATTGCTTATTTCCCCCATGCTAGGCTAGGAAATGTTTGAAGTCAGAGCCTAACTTATTAACACTCTACCCCAGCAATGTACTTACATTTAGCTATTGAAGCAAGAATACTCTGGGAAGCTGCAGGAGCATGACAAATAATTTGATTAAGGCCCTGAATGTATTTGGTTTTGCAAAAGATCACTTGAGGCTTGGCACCTGTAACTCAGCGGCCAGGGTGCCAGCCATATACACTGGAGCTGGTGGGTTCAAATCCAGCCCTGGCCCGCCAAACAACAATGACAACTACAACCAAAAAATAGCCAGGCATTATGGCGGGCACCTGTAGTCTCAACTATGTGGGAGGCTGAGGCAAGAGAATCACTTCAGCCCCCAAATTTGAGGTTGCTGTGAACTGTAACACCAGGGCACTCTACCCAGGGCAACAGCTTGAGATTCTGTCTCAAGAAAAAAAAAAAGAAGAAGAAAGAAATAAAAAAGATCACTTGAGATCTAAGTGGGTCTCTCTATATCCCTATCTTCTAGTTGTATAATGTTGAAATATAATAAATTTAATATATATTAAATGTTATATCGAATCTCAATATCATGAGCCTTGCAATGAACTTATACAGGTCAGTGGTTGCTCGGTGGGCTTCCCAGCATCTGGTGCACATTACTCATGGTGTTCTGAGTATTCTGAGTCCTTTGTCAGACTCCTCTTTTACATCCATTCTGCTAAAATTGTTATGCAAGGTTGTGGGCCTTATTTTGACCAAAGTGGTGGCAGGTGACTCCACCCTCCTAGAATTTGAATGTTCAGCCCTGGAGTAACACAGACTTAAAAGTATAAAAGATGGTTCATTTGAACAGTGCTTACAGAGAACTTAAAACATTTTTTTGCCGCCTAGATACAGGGAACTATTCCTTTTGTTTTGAGCCAAGTTGTACAGAATTCCTGTAATTCTGTGAAGTGCACAATATCTTTTCTGTCCTCATTTTCAGCCCATACCCAAGTTAGCTTTTGTAAATGCTCCGAAGAAAGTACAGAAACAATCTCTGATTCATAGAAGTAAATTAAACCTGTACACTAGTCTAGGCATTAAATGTATTATGTTATATTCCTTGGTTATACTCTGACTGGTAAGCAATGTAAGATAGGCAGTCTTGGTTGGAATCCAATTATTAATGTAGCCAAATAAACCTTGCTTAAAAATGAGGTAGTTTGAAGAAGTCATAATAAAAAGGTGTATATTAAGTCTTTGTATTCCAATCGTCCCATCCTCCAGGAAACCAATATCGGTAGTTTAGTGTAATTTTGTTATTAATGTTGTCCATGGAGGTGCTTTAATGTTGACTCACCTGCCCTTTTTCCTGTATAAGTTTGCGTTCCTCCTACCCAATGCAGCAGTGATATTCAGATGAAGTAAGGCGGTATGACAGCATGATACATTTATTTTATTGACAAAAGCTATGAACCTATTATGGAACGAGTGGAATTCTGCAGCACCCACAAAGTTCTAGAACATGCAGGTTTAAAAATGTTGCTTTTATTCATATTGCAAGTCCATCCCATTGTGACCTCCTTCTGTCAGAACAGAAATTTCCAAACTTCTCCTCAGACTCCTCTCCAAGTAGGAGACATCTAAACCTTTTGTTCTTTTACACCTGGTATGTACTTTACTTGTATGAACATTTCTCAATAAAATGATTATGAAGAGTAGAGGTTTCCTACTGTCAGGGAAACCAAGGAAAAGAGGCCCCTATTATTCTGTTCTTTCAAACTAAAGTCTTGTTCTGGGATTTTACTCTTGTGGTTACAAGAATACATTCTTCTGCAACACAGACCTTCTTATCTTGTCCTTCTCTATAATTTTTTTTTTTATGGGACTAGAAGTGCTCTCCTAAATTCATTGACTTTAAACACATGTATTTCTAAACCAAACTTGACATTCACCAGCCCTTTGAAATTGATTTGCCTTCTGATTTAACTACCCAACATAAGTCACTGTGTTTATGATCATAAATGCTGATGTGAACCAACCCTCAGTTTAAATCCAGATGCTATTATAAACTAGCTGTGTTACTGGGGTGGGGGAATCACTAAAATTCAGAGTATCAGTTTTCTGATCCGTAAAATGAGTCTAATAAGTATAGTATGCCTCATAGGAATGCTGTGAGGATTAAATGAGATAATACAGATAAAGCTTAGCACATTAATTGGTGAGTGATAAATTTTGATGATGAATGAGGATTATGGTGGTGACAATATTAATGGTTAGTGATAAAGTCATAATTTTGATGGACTCTTTTAGAAAGTAAAGAAAGGTTCATTACCATGAAAGATGGCAACACTTAAAAAAAACAAACAGCAATAAATAGAAAAGTCATCCCCAATATAAAATAGATATTGCATCTTTTCTAAAATAAACTTTTCATGGAGGGTGCTACAATGGTAAGTGTTCTCTAAAGTAAGTCCAGGCATCTTAAGTAAAACCTTTCAGTCTACTTTACAACATCTTTTGCCTTTCCTTAGCCTAGTGTTTTTATCTAGTTTCAAGTTTTTGTATTGGTGGTCTACTCTATACTGTGCTTTAAAAATAGAAGATATATAAAAATGATGGTTAAGAGTCCAACTTTGGACAGTGTTCCAGGTATAAAGATCCAAATTCAAATACATAGAAGAGCATTAAGAATAGAAGATCCAAAGCCTTGGTTCTAGTCTAAACTCCGATGCTACCTTACTGTGTGACTGCAAATGAATTCCTTAAACTATTCTCCATTTGGCTCAGCGCCTGTGGCTCAAGCGGCTAAGGCGCCAGCCACATACACCTAAGGTGGCGGGTTCGAATCCCCA
>NW_003852401.1:39037687-39096572 GCF_000181295.1 Otolemur garnettii
TGGCGGGCACCTGTAGTCCCAGCTACTTGGGAGGCTGAGGCAGGAGACTCGCTTGAGCCCAGGAGTTGGAGGTTGCTGTGAGCGTGATGCCATGAAAAAAAAAAAAAAAACTATTCTCCATTAAAATGAAAACCACAAATGAGTTTTGATTTTAACTGAGTTTGAGCAAGAAAACCAGAAACAATAAAACCAAAGCAACCAAAACTACCAAATATAGCAAAACAAATTCACTAATCAGGCAGCTCTTGGAATCAGCACAAGTTCACCAGAACTCCAGACAATAATATAATCTGACAGCATTTATAGAAAATGGAAGTGAAGCCAGAGGCAACTTAATGGGTTACCACTTGATTGGTTAACTGATTACAGAGCCCCCCCTGTAATTAAGTAAAACTCAGTTGTTGTGATTAAACACCATATTGGTTCAGTATGTTAACCTTAGTGCCAGACCTAGTCCAAATCAATGGCCTCCCACAAGTTTATTTAATAGTTCATCCCTTTTAGTCAGACTCTTACCTATGAGAAAATCTGACTGAGACTTAGAGTATAAGCACTACTCAGTCACCATTATCCTGAATGATAGGTCTTCATAGATTATGATGTCTCCATGATCACAATTCTTTGAATCCTTAACATTCCAGCTGGAGAGAGATTATTTAGCATTCAGAAGATGGCTATGTATAGACACTTAAGATTGAAAGAACACAGTGTGCCGGGGAACTATTGTGACTGTCAGAAGACTGATACCAAGAGTTTGCGTGTACTCCTTCGCCAGGGTCCTCTTGAACCAAACCAAGTAAAAAAATCAAATACATCAAAGAATGAGCCAGATAAGGAGCCTCTCCATTTTAACCAAATAGCGTGTTCTTTAATTTTGTATAACCAAGTCTCTACAATATCCAATGTATTTATCTGTGTGCAACAAAAGTAAAAGTATTAAACTGGGCAAACTTCCAGTTCCACTCATAAGTGATCTAGCACTTCATAACTGGGCAAAAGCAAAACAGGGAATAAGAACAAATGAGTGCAGAGTGTAGTTCCAGCTCATCCTGCCAAGTGAAAGAGGTAGGCATAAGGAATACTAAGGGGGGAAGAGTCTCATTCTGAAAAGTCTTGTTTTGATATTTTGGGGGAAAAGCTGTCCACACTCAAGATATCCCTATTTATAAGGGAAAAAGCCTTCCCTGTAGGGAAAGGTCTCCAATATGGTCTTCAACAGATGTACACTTCTAAGAGTCTGAAAGTGTCCTCCTAAGTTATAAAATGGAGACTCAAAGTTGAAGGCTCTGAGGCTTTACTGCTGTATGAATGATGAAAAGAATCTGATATCCTCCTTCTCCAATGCTATTTCCAGAAGACCCAATATCCAGCTTTTAAATCACAAAAGGTCTGATTGGCCTAAGTTGGATCACAAAGGCTTCCCTCATCTCCCTTCCTTCCTTCAGAAACCCTTGTACAATCCAAAGCTCTACAGCAGTGATTTTCAACTGGTGTGCTATAAAAGGATCTTAGGTGTGCTGAGAAAAAAATTTAAAGATCATTAATTAGGGCAGTGTCTGTGGCTCAAAGGAACAGGGTGCCAGCCCCATATGCCAGAGTTGGCGGGTCCAAACCCAGCCCCGGCCAAAAACTGAAATAAATAAATAAATAAATATTAATTAAATTATTTTTGAAAGAAGTTCAAATCACAGTAAGTATGTTCTTTATTTTAACTCTCTTTTTTGAACAAAATACATTAAGTGTCCTGTGAGATAAAAAAGGTTGAAAAACATTGCTCTACAGCATTGAGTCATGAGAATTTAGGCAAACAGGAGACATAAGTTTACATTATTAAGAGCATAGAACTTTCAGTAACCATTTCAATCATGAAAGCTAGTGATACTACCCTGGGCCAAATCAATCTATATTATCTTGAAAATCTTAATTTCCAAATACTACAGGGTGTCCATAAAGTTTGTGTGCAATTTACTATGTTAAAGTATTTTAAATTGCACAAGAACTTTATGTCTGCTCTGTATTTTTCCTTTCAACCTTTCCAGAAGGCTGAAAATGACAGGGAAAATGACAATGCCATTGTGTTCATACACCTTGTTGAACTGTTTCACGATGTGCCCAACATAGAGGTTCTCTCTGTTATTGGAGAGCTTTTCAGAGGTGCCCCAGAAGGAAAAACACATTTTTCAATAATCTTTTAACTACTTTTATAACATTGGTCTTCCTGCATGCAAAGCTTCTATACAACCAGAGAATATAAACTATTATAAGGACACATTTATATCTCTTCAAAGATGGCAACTGAATGAAATTGCTTTGTAAATGTTCAAATAATCTGTCAGGTAACAGAAATGTAAGACCTGAAGTCTTAATTGTCCTTCCAGGATTATGGGTTTGATAAACCGAAGGTTGGCCATAAATCAGTTTAACTATTTTAGCAATTTTTGTTCATAATTTAGATCATCTTTCTTGCCTATGAGTTGTTAAGTACAAAACTCTTAATAGAAGCCTCAAGGACTAAGAGATGACCAAGCAGCCCTCTGGGGCCTCTATGATCACAATGCCTAGCATTACGTTTATATTCTTTCAGATACTAATTTTACCTTTCCAAATCAAGTACTTTATACTGTTTATTGAATAAAATCATAGGAAGGTTTACTTGAATTAATCTTAAAGAGTTCATTAAAATTGTACGTCTGAGTAATTGGTGGGACCACACCTACGGTGCATCCTGTAAGAGTACATGTGAAATTTACTAGGTGTAGAATATAAATGTATTAGCAAAATAACAAAGAAAATGCTGTGAAGTCTAATGTTGACCAGTTTATGAAAGCATTTCAGATTGTATGTAAAACCAGCATGTTGTACCCCATGATTGCATTAATGTACACAGCTATAATTTAATGAAAAAAAAGTGAAAAACAAAACAAATTGTACATCTTAGCAATTTCAGCACTGGCTCACCCAGCATGAAAATCTGCCAAAGCATTCCTTGGCATTCAATCAATTCTTGTTCTGCTTGACTTTGGCTTAATTTCATGAACTGATCATTAAGAATTTCAGGAATTCTGACCCAGGCCAGTTGTATGATCTGACACTTATAAAAACTTGTACTTCAAGTTCTTCCCATGAACTTTCTTGAAGATGAAACAGTTTTTGGATTATAGTCAATTGAAAATGCTTTTAGAGGTGAATCAAAACTATAACTTAATGACAAAGACTTAGAATGGCCATGTTAAAGAATAATAAGCAGCATTTTACCAGGAAGCTTGGACTTTTCTTCATAGAACCTAGTATAACTAATTTTTAAAAAATTTCTTATACTTGATTAAACTGCAAGAGAAAAATTACATTTACCTGTTTGCTATTTATAGCCATGGCCTGAGTAGAACATGGTACATGTGGTAGTCAAATATCTTTTAAATAAATGAATATGGCCATGCATTTGTTATCAGCCTCAAGTAGCTCATCATCATATTACTGTTTTTTAAAAGTCAAGATGCATTGCACATTCTCAAGGAAAGCAGAGAACAACTGTTTTCTCTTTAGAACAGCTTCTATCAGCCTGTCCTAATCATTGACGGTAATTGGGAAGTCTACTAATCAGAATCACATTTATCCTATCTTCAGATTCTCCTTTAAAACACAATAATATCAGAATGGTTGAGGAAAATATTCAGTATTTTAACTTACCTAAAAATGAATCATACATTTTATAGATACCTATCATTTAATCCAACATAATTGTAAGACTTCAAGTTACTGAAAAAGATTCCCAAAACTCATTTACAAGTTTCCATCCCATTTTTCTTGATTTACTTATTTTTAGCAATTATGCTTAAGTTGCTCACATGAGAAGTAGCTATGAAAGAACTTCAGGAAGTACTTCCCCAAGATCTATCCCTGTTATATTGATTATCAATACATAAATGAGGCTTTTGGAATTCCCATTATCTGTCTAAAGACAGAGCCTCCAAAGGGATTCAACTGTTATCAATCCTCTGAAAATTAACTTTCATCGCAGGAGGTTTCTCCACACCCAGACAGACCACATTATAAACCATCATCCATTCTACTAAAAGCCCATTTACTTTCTTTAAAACCATTCACGGGGGTAAGAATATTTTCTTTACACCTTGACCATTTTACTTATTTCAGCAAGGGGGTATAGTTGAGGGATCGTTGCTCTTTTCTTGATTGACCTACTTATTGCCCCATGTTACTGTTAGCTAGGTTACTCACTGTAATCCAATTTAAAGGCATAAGTAGGTACCTAGTTAAGACAAAATGGTCAGAAGCAAGGCCAGTTATGTCATCCCAAGTCTTTTTGCCTGCTCCATTTTGAAAGCCTCTAGTGAATTAGTTCTTTCTCTCTTCCTGGGGCAGATAAGGAGAAACTCCCATAAATGAAAACACCTTCCAAGATGTAGATTTTCTTCACTAATGATAGCTCTCAAAATAACTAACCAACTGTGGGGACTGGGAAAAGTGTTTGGGCTTTCTCTCCCATGGGAAAGTTCCTAGACAGCCATTACTGTGTACAGTGAAGTCACGCTTATGGAACTGCCACATGGCATGCTGCCACTTTTGTTCCCCTAGGTATAAAGGTCCACAGGACTTTCCCTTGCAGATTGTGGACTGCAGATCGTGTGGTGTAACTTAGTTCCCGGGCCACCAGGAGCTAGAGAGGACACTCACCAGCTGCCTGTGAGCTGAAAACAGCATGTTACACCTGCCCTCCTTGCCTTATCTTCACTCTGGCTGAATTAGAACACTGGCATTATACCAACCCAGGCTGTATTATTTTTAACTAAGTTACTAAGTTCCTGGAAGAAACCTATTAACAAACAGGGCAAACAAAACATCTTACATGGAAGACTAGGATATCTTTTACTATTGTTCTGCACTTAAAATTTGAACTTAAAAATAAACACTATTGATATAAGGGCTCAACTTTTATAAACAACCTTTTTTCTCCCCCACTTTTTTAGTCTTTTAAAAGCCTCAACTAATTAAAAAAAATACTTACATGGTTTCTTTGGAAACTTTGGTCCTTTTCTAGTGTACTCCACAAACAATTTTAGTCATATTAATACATTCTCACTGTGGCCACTGTAATTCCTAATCACTGTTAGCAAAGTTCACCCATTTCTCTTTAAAGAAAAAAAAGAAAAAAGAAAGTACAGGTTCTGGGAGTTCTTATCATGAAGGTGGCTGGAGTTCCAAAGGGAGGCACTTTAGACCCTACTAGACCCTGCCCAGTTTCTGTCTGATGCCAGCCAGCCACTACAGAGCTACAGGTCAAACTAACCCTGGATGGAATTCCAGTAGGCAAGGTTTTAGACTCTCTAGTCCAGATAAACTCATAAACTCACAGATTTCTGTCTTTTAGTAGCCTTACTACTAGAAAGGCTGAACCCAGTTTGGTTTTTGTTGAGAATTCCAAATGCAGTCTAGATCAAAAATTTGTTCAAACAAACTAAGATACCTTGAAATACAAATCCATGGAGCTTCAGAATTTGACCAGAAACATATCCATAATCCCAGATCCAGCAAGGATACAGCTGACACAACAGGCTCAGCGGCTACCTACTCTTAGCTATTTGGTACTCCAGGGGTCTTTGGAACTCTACTTTGAATCCTGCCAATAACACTGAAAGTATTAAAGGAAAAACCATGGACAAGGTTAAATTTTAACCAAGTTTATTTGAGCAAAGCAAAAACAAGTGACAGACTGGGTAGCCCTCCAAACCAGAGTAGGCCCACAGAATTCCAAACAATAACTTGATCTGACACATTTATAGGAAATGGAAGTTCAGTGTAGAAACAACTCAACTGGTTAAAGCTTAATTGGTTACGGAGACTCCTGCAATTAACTAAAGCTCAGCTGCTATAGTTAAACTCCATGTTGGTTCAGTCTGCTAGACTTAGTTAGGGAGTCTAATCCAAATCAATGGTCTTTCACAAAAATTATTTGACATACCATATGGTAAATTGGGTATAGTTAAGCTTGTAAATGCTTCTTTCAGTGCTATAATGAAATCAAAAGACCAGTTGTGTTTTCTACTTTAGGTAGCTTTGCTATTCTTAGTTGGCTCAAAAAAAGTTGAGGGTACTTTATTCTTGAGTCAGCTCCTAAGTAAGTATTATTTAAAAAGAATCATTCATTATTGTGGAGGATAAAACCTGCTCAAAACCAACTATATGAAATAGTGTTGTGTTAATAGAAAAGGACATCAGTCAATTGATGTTTTGCCTCCCTTTCTTATGAAAGAAAACAGCAATATTCTTACATGCTCCTAATGCAGACCTGCAAACTTGTTTGGAGATCAGATATAGTGTCAAAAAAAATTGGAAAGAAGAAAGATGAAGGAAAGAAAAAGAAAAAAGGACGCAAGAGATAAAGAGAAGACAGAAAAGCTTGAAAACAAAATAATCCACTTCTTGCCACTGTAAGTATGGTCTTTGGACTAGCAAAAATGCATTACCTTAGAGCTGGTGGAAAGCCAGACTGTCAAGATCTACCCATGATCTACGATATGGATGCTGTTCTGGTGCACTGGGTAGCTAGTTTCCACCTCCCAGGGTACCCATTCCCTAGATGCCCTAAGTGTTGACTGATAATAATAACTCATAGCTGGCACCTTATCTGGAGAATTCCCTTGTTCAAATAGGAGGTTCCTCTCCTAGAAGGTTATCACAATACCCATCACTCTACCCAACAAACTTCAGATAATAATTAACTGGTACTGAGAAATGGAAGATTGGTCCTTCAACTCAGGATGATCTCTTTGTTACAATGTGTGTTCTAAAGAGTCTCCATGCATTCAGACTGAAGCTAGCCTTCAGATGAGATTGCATTCAAATAACTTTCATGCCCACTCTATTAGGCTTCCCTCATTCCTTTTGTTCTGAGAATATCCTCCCACATCATTCAACCCCTTCCCCATATAAATCACTTGAATAAGAATCCCCATCTCAGGTTCTGCTTTTAAGGAACTCAGCCTAAGTCAGTTTGTACCAGAAGTGAACCTAAGAATCAGGTTCTAAAGATAGAATTTTGTTGGATCTGACTTGCTGTTTGGGTTACTAGTAGTACAGAGTGTACTGTATTGTACTGTAGTCTTTAGTATGCTACAGCATACAAGTAAGACTTTCACCTGTGGAGAATGGAATGGGATACAGGAGAAGAGGATATACTAAATAGTGTGATTTCTTAGGCTTTGGAGAGGTATAGGAAATAGCAACTATAAAGACTGAAATTGAGTGGCTGTTGCTAAGCGCCATTGATTTATTGAAGAAAGAAAATGATAGGCTCAGACCTCTTAATAATTTAAAGCCAAATGTGACTGTCTGAGTCCTCCTTGGCAGCATTTAAAAAGACTCTAATCTCCTGAAGACAGAGAGCAGAAATAGCTAAGAGATAGGGACAGGACTTGAGTGTAACATGGTCAGGGAATTTTTGACTTTAGTAAGTCTTGTGTGACAGTACAGAGCTCTGAGAGGGAAAGAGCAGGACCCTCATATTTGAGATAGTGATATGTGGGTAAACAGATTTGTAGACTCAGTTTCTTAGAACCATCCAGGCCAGCAGAAGTGGCCTACTCATTCTGGAGAGAGAGAAATCATTACTACCTTATCTAAGATTTATGTAGAGACCAGCCTGAGCATAAACAGGACTTCATCTACATAAAATAGAAAAATTGTCCAGGTGAGGTGGCACACACCTGTAGTCCCAGCTACTCAGGAAGTTGATGCAGGAGAATGTCTTGAGTCCTAAAGTTTGAAGTCACAGTGAGGTAGGAAGAAGCAACTGCACTCTAACTGGAGCAACAGACAGAGACTCTATCTCCAAAAATTAAAACAGTTACATGCAGATTTTCAACTGCATAGGGTAAAGGATTATGAACAATACTCCTAACCCCCATTTTGCTCCAATGTCAACTGTGTAAGACTGGAAAACCCAACAGCTGTTCATTTTCCTCAGGAGAGCCTGGAGAACACTCCATCTATTCATTTATAATAGAAATAAGAAATGAACTGGACTGAACTTCTGGTAGGAGAGACGTTACTGCAGAATTTGTTTCCCTAGACTAAGCAATGGGGGATAATAGGAACTTGGAAGGTATGGTTAGCAAAATCAGAATTGCAGCCAAGAGGGTCTGACTTGCAATGATGTAAAGTGATGGTTTGTATTACATGGTATTTCTAGAGCAGTAGAGCCTCTGTAAATTGATCACCCAAGTGACCATAACAAACTGGTTACATACAGAGGTGGTCAACATAAGAAATTAGGCCTCCTGTACTGATATGTACATGTGGTGCATGTCTAGTCTATGAAAATTAGGTCAACTTAAGGAGATGATTAACTATGGACATTCTACCATATTTAGCTGTTGGTAGAAATTTCACCTGGGTTTTTTGACTTATAAAGTAGGAGCAGTTGTAGTAGGAAAGCCAATGGGAGCCCCCAAAACTAATCCCAACCTTCCAGCAATTAGAGTAAATACAAATATCACCTCACAATACAATAACAAGGCTAGTGCTATCCTAAAGACTTTAGATATACAGAACTGAAATACCCCAACACATCTTATTTCATTCATTTGTCTGATCCTTGGAAAAACTAATTGAATCTACTGTAGCATGTGGTTATTTTCCTTAGGAAAGATTAACACAGCCTCAGACACATAGTATGTAGGTATTGAACTGGCAAACCATGCTATCCACACTCACACTAAAAAGTGAGAGTAGTTTACATTTATATGGGCTATTCATCTATTGTCATATCCTGAGATTGTTTTAATTCTCATTCTCTTCGTCATGATAGGGATTGAAGGACTCGTTGAATAATATTTTGGAAATTAATATCATTAATTAAACCTAATGATAAAAAAGTGGCATATACTGTAGGTGCCTTGGAAACACATGTATAATCCAGAAAGTGGGAAAAAACCTCACATTTCCCACTATAAAGAATGAAATCCAGCAGTTTGTAGTCTTCTTGAGTTTTGTAGGCAGCATATGCGGCATTTGGGACTACTGAAACTCATTCATCATGTTGAGTTGAAAACAGTTAACTTTTACTGGGACCAAGAAAAAGAAAGTGTTATGCAACAGTTCATTCTGTGGTTCTGGAAGTACTGGCATTGGATCTTGACCCAGAAGATTCTGTGATGCTAGAGGTAACTGCAATAGAGAAAGACACCATGTAGAAACTTTAGAAAGGCCCAATATCATAGTCACAACAGAAAGTCCTATGATTTGGAAGTCAAGCCATGCTACATGCACCAAAGAACTATATACCATTCAAAAAGCCATGGAATGCTACATGGTCCTTATAGAATCTAACCATCTAAGCTTGGGAATTAAGTGACCACATGGTCAGATCTACTTATCATAAATTGGATCATTTTAGATCTACCAAATCATAACATTAGGCAGTTCTGGCAGAAATCTATAATAAAATGGATGTGGTATAGAATCAGGATCACAAATAAGGTACATGGACTGAAGAATGCAAATAAGGTAAATGAACAGCTTGCTCAGAACCCACATTTCTCTTGGTGCCTTGTCCTCGCCTCACATTTCAACTGCAGGGACATTTTCCATGACTAACTGATGGCAGAGAAAAAAATACATTCATGGATCAGTTTAGTATGCAGATGAAAGGAAAAAAATATATAAAAGGACTGTTGCTGTACCATGTCTCCATCTCTCAGGGACAGCCCCAAAAGAAAGAACTGAAGGAAAAGTCTTTCACTGGGCAGAACTTCAGACATATGGAATAATACATTGGGAATGTAGAAAGAATGGACCAAGGCAAAAATATAGATAGACTCATAAACAGGGAGAAATGGCTTATCTGGTAGGTTAGTAACTTGTAATGAATTGAATTAGATGACTAGTGACAAGGAGCTCTTGGGAAGTAGCATGTGGGTGGATCCTTGAGAGTAACCACAAAGTATGAGGACCTTTGTATCGTATGTTAAAGATGACCAGAAAGGGTCCACTATAGAAGGGGCACTAAAACCCCCAGTGGACTAGATGGCTCAGCTGGTAGATATCTTCCAATCTTTGTCTTTGACCACTCCCCAGCATTTATACAACAGATTCATAAAGGAAGTGGCTAAGGTGGCAAACAGGGAGGCTGTGCATGAGCCAGACAGACCTCACTCTTAATGCTAATACAGCTCCTGCTCCTCCTGAATAGTCCACCAACCAGCAAAACAGAACAATGCTGAGACCTCAGAAGAGTACTGCTCCTTAAGGAAACCAAGCAGCCACTCATAGCAAGTGGATGTGACTGGGTTTCTCTGCCCTGGTGGAGGTAGCAATTTATCCTTATCTGGAATCAACACATACTCCAGCACCACTATCCAAGGAGAGACTAGTGTCTGATCTACCAACACAGTCTAAGGTAAACACAATTTACCTAAAGAAGTGCTTGCAACCAGCAACAGCGATTGAACTACAGTTTATCCCAGTAAGCTTCTTATGCTTTCCTAAAAGTAACCACACAAAATCCTAAGGAAGATGTCTTTAGAAGGCATAAGCTTAATATGGAAAAAAAGTGAAGAGAAATGAATACTAATGGTTCCCCAACTGAATTACCTCTACCAGGCAGTGTACCTGTGGATATCAGCCTGTAGCAACTAATGGCTTCCACCATTGCCAAAGAATTGCCTTTGTTCAAATAAGAGATGCCCTTAACCAGTAGCTTCTGCCTTCTCAGCCCCTGGGCTGGATCTCAGCCAATGAGTGACTAGCTATGGGTACAAAAGGGCCACATTCTTGACTGGAATGACTTTTTGGGACAATGTAGTCCTTAGACATTAGCAAAAGATAGGCTATGAAATCACAGGCAAATGATTTAATAATTCGTTAAACTTCAGTCATCTAATCTATTAAAAAATTATAAAATTAACTACCCCTATAAAGATTTTTAAGGATTGCATAAGCAAATTTAGTTAAAGCACTTAGAAGAGTAACACTCAATTAATGATGGGCATGGTGTTACTATTAAGGCTAAAAAGCAAATCAAGAATTTATTTTTATCAATAAATACCATCCTGTATCATTCTGCAACCAAAGCATTGAACAGGAAGTCCCCACTAGAATTCTTCAAGTCTGTAATTCTAGAAGAGTAAGAGTAAAAATATGTGTATGAGAATACATGCATCTATGTGTGTCTACATGTGTTTATTATGATGTGGATATTTGTGTATGTTGGGAGAGAAACTCTCCTTCTGCGGAACAGGTGCGTGAGAGCAAATAGATGGGCCATGAAGTCAAGACTAGCTACATAATTTTCAGGCTCCAGAACAAAACGAAAATGCTGAGTCCTTTGTTCAAAAATTATTAAAGATTTCAAGATGGTGACATTTAAGTAGAACATTAAACCAAATGTGGGGCTTTTTGAGCCAGGGCCTTGGTGACTACATAGGTCCCACACTCATTAAGATGGCCCTACTTAGAGAACATTCAAGATTGTACATTTAAGGAGAAAGGGTATGACTAAAAATATGAGTGGAACAGCCTACATTTTGTCAACAGCACAAACATTTGGCAAGTATACATAATTCCTCAAAATATTTGCAAAGTTATGCTGTAAAGTGATTATTGGCAAAGTTCAATTCATTAAGAAAAATACATATGTATATGTAATATACATATGTATGTGTGTCTATCTCTAAGAACTCATACATTCGGAGCAATGTCACTTCTCAGAGATTAGACCTCTTTTATAACTGTAAGCACAGACCTAATTAGCCACACATACCTGTGGCCCTTTAACACATGGCACATTTTGATCTTATTTTCTTTGTTGGACAATAGCTTATTGCCTCCTGATATGGCTTCCAGATAACAACTTATTAAAAAATTGTGAAAAGAAAAAATGAAGCAAATATCAATGATAAAGTGAAATCTCTATCTCTCCAAAACTGAAGTTTTCTATGGAAAAACATGCTTCTGAGAGTTATAAATAGTGTATATAGTACAAGGTGCCACATCAGTGGGCACATTAGAACATGACAGCCAGGTGGAGGGTTTAAAGTCAGCCATTAATAGCTTTTATGTCAAATAAAATCTTCCAACGGGAGATTTTCTGGTGACAGAATATTCTGATTAAAGGTGACTGGGAGACATAGGAAAAAATCAATAGTTCTTATAAATGATGGTTAGTGTCAGCAGCACACAATTAAGAGTCAGTAAGGGAGAGCCTCCAACTTAGTAACGAATCACAGATTAAACAAAACAGATACAGGGATTTCCTTCTCAGGAGAGTTCTTCTAGGAGGTGGTTAGGAAACTCTGCAGTATTCCTTCTGAATCATTACAACAGCCGTTTATAAATATTCTATTGGTCCAATTTGGGCCCATTCTATTGTCCATCTGTGTGCAGGATAGATGATGTAATTCCTAGTTAATACTAATTGTAAAATTGCCACACAAGAAAACATCCAAGTAATTGCAGCGAGAAGTGACTCAGCACACCTATGGCTTTGGTTTACCTGGAGAAAGCTGGTGACAGGTGCAAAACAAAATAAGCTTTATCTGTAGCCAAGGGGGACAATTAGAGTGGGCCTAGCAAGAAACTGCATTAAATATGTTTCTTTCTGCAGGCACCTGAGCACCAGGGAACATCTCATCTCTTTTCCTGTCTTCTCCTTCCCGGCTTCTTCTCTTTCTTTTAGACACACAGACACTCAGACACACACTTTTAAAATCTGATATTTTTCATTTAAAAGACATGCATCAAGGTCTAAATGGAATTATTTATGTTTACTCTGGCTTTGACTTGTACCTGTGAATCAGTCCTATGCCAATAAACCTAACCTAACAGTAAGGACCCAAAGCTTCCAGCAGTAGGAGTCCTGTGCTGAGCCTTCTGCAATTTTCTTATAAGACCCCTGGTGGTTGTACAGAGTTTAGTAGAGCAAGGTAACTCTTGCAAAAATAAAAGCATAAGGGGAAATAGCTCTAGGGAATTTTGTAGTTCAAAGTCAGATTGTTTTATGTGTTTTTTGGAGGGAAGGGGAGAAAAGTGACAAAGAAGAGCACGAAGGCAGAGATAGTGATAGCTAAGGACTTAGTTCACTTGAGAGTCCTGGCAGAGTACACAAATATCAAACAGAAAGCCAACGTTGAGTAAATACACCCAGTGTCTCGTGCCAGCCATTTTACAATAAGTAGGCTTCAGTTTTCATGTTGCTTAGAAAAGATTGCAGTTCAGAGAGGTTGAATAACTTGTCCAAGACTTGCAGCTAGCAAGTGGCATATCCCTGGTTCCGTTCCAGAACTGTCTTTCTCGTAA
Organism: Otolemur garnettii; assembly: GCF_000181295.1. Taxonomy (NCBI): domain Eukaryota; kingdom Metazoa; phylum Chordata; class Mammalia; order Primates; family Galagidae; genus Otolemur; species Otolemur garnettii. The sequence continues at coordinate 39,050,999 of NW_003852401.1, forward strand.
CATCACCCTGCCGAGGGAGAAGTCTCACAGGGAGGGGATGCCACATCTCACACATCGATGGTTCCACAAGAAAATTAAGACATGACAAAAAGTGCAAATGGACCTATTCTCCGTAATCTTCCTCTGCTATGAGGCTGGGTTTGGGGCCTGGAGGGAAAGTGTGGATGATGGGAGATGCTTGCTCTGTGCAATGGCTGCCAAAGGAGAGACCCCTGTGAAGAAAAGACTATTAACAATCTCAGCTCCATTAAATTTAAAGCAGCTGCTAACAGTAGGGGCCTTTACATTGTCAATTATATGAATTTTCCTATTACTATGTCATAGCAAAGAGCAATTATAGCACATTCATCAAACACTGCTTCCGCCTCTCTGGTTCTGTCCATTAATGCCACAGTGGCAGGCCTTAGAAATCCTTGAAGACAAATCTGACATGCAGACTTTAATTGTTTCAAGGATTTGTGGTCAGAAACAACACTAGGTGAGTAGTAGGGGGTCAATTACACAATTACATAGTGACGGGCAGCGGCCAGCTGAACCCACACAACACACCAAATATTTATAGATCAGTCCACTTTGCAAAGTGCTCTGACACCTACTATTTCACTTCAGGCTGACATCTATCCCATTAACTGGACTTAGTAATATTTGATTATTCTGCCTTTTTTACAGTGGAAGAAATGAAGACCAGACACTCTCTGCTTCTCAGTCTCTGGTAGCAGAGACCACAGCTGAGAGAGATGATGCCTGTGTAATTTGAAACCCAGTGAAGGGACAGAACAGCAGCAAATGACCAGTCTTATCTCAGGGTCCCACATTATGACAAAAGGGAATAAAGTGGTCTGACAAAAGAGAGCAGTGTACAAGAGGAGAGCAGGAGAAAAGAGACAGAGCGGAGGAGGGGTGAGCAGGCCGCTGATCTTGAAGATGGCTGTGAGTTGGCATTAAGTCATTCTTCACAAGGCGTGGTGTGGGTACAGCCACACCAAGACAGAGACATGAACTTCCAGGGGCATGAGGAGGACGGAAAGAGAATTAGTTCTCTTCCTTCAAATTTGACTTTAGATGAAGCCAACCTACTCTTCAAAGGCAGGTTCTCTATAGTTTCAACACAGCTTTGAAAATCTCAGGAGAAACGTCTCTGCGTAAGGTCCTTTCCAGTCCTGCACAGGAGAGCGCTCACTGAGCACCTCTCTCTTTCTCTTTCGCTTTCTCTCTCTCTCAACCCCTTCCACCACAGCATCTTATTCTCCAGGGTTTATTCACGTGGCTCAGGTTTCCCACCACATCATAGTCTTAAGCTAATCTTCCTTCCTGCACAGCAGCTGGCTTCAGGGAGCAAGGAAGAAACTGACCATCTTCTTTTTAAACATGAACATCACTTTTGTCACATGCTATGTGTCAAAGCAGTCACTGACCATTCTAGATTTGAGGGAAAGAAAGATGGATGCCTCCTCTCAATGAAAGGACTATCAAAGAATCTGTGGCCATCTCTAATCTGCCATACTAACTCAATAGGTATTTAGTCAAAATTTAACTTCATTTAACTGGGGCACATTCAGAGCACTCGCCTCCTGACTTTATCTTTTATCGTGATGAAACAAAATGCAAAGGTTACATCATAAGTTCCTTCTCACAAGTGGTTGCAACCACTTAGTATAGTGGTCCCATAGGGTGAAAAGGAGACAGAGTATTAACTACAAAGGAAGCTGTATCTGTCTCCTTTGGGGCTTGAGGATTAGATGAAAACCAGAGAGTCGTTATGAGCTCCACAAAACCCCCTCACCCACCTACCTATAAAATAATTGTTAGAACTTTGCCATTAGGCTAACCTGCTTAGCCAGCCAAAGTGTATAATGTTGAATTTGAATCCTGTTTCTCTAGTAGCTTCCGAGTCACTGGCAGAGAAATCCAAGACCGATTTTCAGTATGTCTTTACAAGGAACTGTCCATCAGAACCATTCTCAGCGTTAGGTTATAATGTGATTAGGTGGAATCAGTATTGAAACCTGCAAAGAAATGCTTTAAATATTCTGCCATACCACGTAATAGATGGAATTGAGACTGGAGACCTGGCCATCTCAGCATCTGACTCCACAACCCATCTTTCTATTATCATGCAATTAAAAAAAAATTCTCAAGAAGAGGACAGGGACAAAAAATGCCATGGCTGCTGAGAAAGGCTGGGAGCTGCCACTGCATGCAAATCCTTTCCAGTTGCTAAAAGTGGCCTTGACAGGTGAGCCGACAGCATACCTCTAGGGAGCTGCTAATGAACACAGAGCCTGGAGGAGGTAGTGAGGATGAAAGTGAAGCAAGCTACACTATCAATGGTTGCTTCCGGCGTCTGGCTGCTGCTCAGGGGCACTTAGGGTGGCCTTAGGCAAATTTTCAGAGGAAGCTTGTCTTCTAGAATTCAAGCTCCTCCTCCCCCCCCCCCGCCCCCACACACTCCTCTTCACTTACTCTGGAACTCTCTCTTTCATTTATGTGTCCCCTAACCGTTGTCATCACAGCTTTTTAAATGTCCAGCTACCCAGTGTCCTCACGCTCCTCCCCTCACCAAGTCACTGACGCGTCCTCACCCCGGAAGAGAGTGGCACAGAGAAATGGCTCACACATCTGCCATTCACACTGGGGCTAGCTTCCCCCTAGAGGGGCACTTGAACTGTCCCTGCTCCTTCTTTCCCTTCACAGCCATCGCCCAATCTGAGTAATGGAGGCAGCGACCTTGGGTCCTAACTCCACGGCAAGACATGTGTTATTTATTCAAAAGATACTTATCAAAAGATTTAAAGGAAGGAGAGAAAAAGAAGAATTAAATAATTTTATCTCATTTTAGCCAGTAAATAGTTTCTGAGAGCAAGTAAAATTTTAGTGTATCTTTACAAGGCCATGGAAGTTCATTGTAAGAATCATTCCACACACTGTGAATTACTTTTCTAGGGTGGAATAATATTTTTTTAAATTGAATTAATAATGCTTTATGCATTCAATTTATTTTATATAAAAGGTGAATAAGACTGAAGATAGAAATAGGACTGAGGTTGTCTGATTGTAAATCCCCTGTTTTTTCTCTTCCTCTTGCTCTGGCTCTCAACACTATCTTAGGAACAAAAGGAACTTTTCAAATCTCTTTATGGTTTAACAAGAACTTGGCATATGCATGTTCTCACATGCTCCAAGGTCATGGGGTTTAGTTAAAGGATTCTATTTTGTTTAAAAATAGAAACAAAATGGTGAGAGAACTCCAAAATCTTAGTGGTGTAACTCAACGAAAGTATATTTCTCATATACATCCAAGGCCAAAGTGGGCCAAAAGACAAACTCTCTTCTTCATAATCTCTTGGGAATACAGGCTAGGAGCACTGTCTTGAGTATACCTTCACAGGTTCTTCGGCAATTAAAGGGGAGATGCTAACCTGTACACTGACTCTTAAAGCTCACACCCAGAAGTGACACAAATCTCCACTCACATTGTATAGGCCACAGCAAGTTGCACAGCTATACCTAAATTAATAAGGGAAGTACAATCCCACCATGTGACTGGAAGAAGAGATGGAATATTTGTGAACAACCAAAATTACCAGCACATACACAAAACAGAAATAAACACGAGTGAAGCTTATCTTACACATGAGATAATTTAATAACTGATAATTCCCTTAAAACCCATTTGTGTATGAGTAGACAGCAACAAAGATGAGGGAAAACCTAGGGATGAGAACAGTATACAAGAAGGATGAAATTGAGGGTAAAAACCACTTTTCAAATAATCCCCCTAGTGGGTCACAAGGATAACGGATGGTTAAGCATATGTTAATATTTTGTGTACCACCGATTCCTGGTTCCTAGATTTAAAAAGTACCATAGGAAAATCTACAACCAAGAATACCAAACTGATATTCAACGTTTCTAAATTATTTCAAGGGAAAAGTTATCCTAACTACCAACTAAGTGAGGGAGATGGATGGAGGAAATAATTAGGAAAATTTAGTTGAAATGTCACCATATAACAACTCATTTATCCAAGGATATTGAAACTTACATTTTTTAAATCTCTACAGCGTGAGTGAGAATTTTTCACTCATCATTCCCTAAGTCTCATGTAGCCATCAGGCAATGACAACTACAACAAACAAATAGCCGGGTGATATGGCAGGTGCCTATAGTGCCAGCTACTTGGGAGGCTGAGGCAAGAGAATCACTTAAGCCCAAAAGGTTGAGGTTGCTATGAGCTGTGATGTCAGGGCACTCTACCAAGGGTGACATAGTGAGACTCTGTCTCAAAAAAGAAAAGAAAAAGAAAAAAGAAAATAAGACATAGTTCCTTACCTTACAAGACCCTGCAGAACCTTTAATGTGCTTTAGTTTTAACATGAACCTTTAATGTTAAGCATTGTGAGTTTTAATGAGGGGAGGACAACTAGACAGAAGGTACTCCCCAAAGATGCTCACGGCTTGGTTCCCAAACCTGTCACTATATTACCTCATGTGGGAAAAGGAGGCTGAAAACATGATTAAGTTAAAGATCTTTAGATGAAGATGTTATCGGCTATCCTGGATTATCCAGATGGGCCCAGTGCAATCACCAGAGTACTTATAAGGGAGAGACGAGAATGTCAGGGTCAGAGAGATGTGACAATGACAGCAGAGGTCACCAGCCAAGGAATGTTGATACTCTAGAAGCCAGAAAAGACAGGACAATGTCTTGCACTTGAGACTCTCTAGAATAGTAATTTTTGATCTGTGTGCCAAGGCATGCTGGTGTGCCGTGACAGCGTCTTAAGTATGCCATGAAAATTTTTAAAGAAAATTAATTAAATTATTTTCTAAAGAAGTTCAAAGCACAGTAAGTATATTATTCTTTTTGCTTTTCTTTTGATCTACCTAATTTACGTGTGCTGCACACTTAAGATTCAAGTGTGTCGTAAGATAAAAAAAGGTTGAGAAACATTCACTGGTCTAGAAGGAACATAGCCCTTCCAACACTCAGACTGCAGCAGAATTCGAATTGTAAGAGAATAAATCTGTGTTGTTTTATGCTGCTAAAATTGTGGTCGTTCGTTACAATAGTGTCAGAAATTAATACAGAGGGACAGTAAGTCTTTGTTCTTAAACTCACTGGCAGATGAAATTTTGTCTTCTGAAATACCTACCTCACAGAGCACAGTTTGGAGAACACTGGTATAATCCAGTCCTCTACAATTTTCCCAAGACATGGATAATCACACTTTACGCGTGCTGAGAACAGAGTGTTTCATCAGGGTGAGAAAAAATTCATAGTAAATAGAGTAGCTAGCAGGATTTGATAACTGGAGCTTGGTGAAATAACTCATTTTGTCATCCTTCAATTTTAGTCCCAAAGGTTTCATCTCCTACATGTGAAATGTTCCTGCCTCCCTCAGCTGCCTGGAGTGAAAAGCAGCCCTCCCTGCCCGTCTCTTTTCTCTTCCACACAGACACCTTTCTTCCATGCTGCAGGCAAAAACAATTTGAAGCAGGTGACAGCAGAGCTTCTCTTTTTAATGCCCTTTGCCTCAGGCACAAGACTGGATCTTTCCAGATACTAGAAATGTTTTGAGCGGACATTCACCCCTTCTCCCCCTGGCAAAGCCAAAACATACTTTTCAATTGGTTCTCAGAAATGCTGATGGGGATCAGAGGCCTGACAGGCTGCTTCTGAGGGGATTGTCCCCACATCACTCCTTACCTGTGTCTCATCTGGAGCAGCGGCTGCACGGGAGAGAAATGGGGGGTAGGGAGCAGCTCTCTCCAATCTCCACCCCTGTCTCAGCCTATCACAGATAAGAGACCGGGGTGTTGAAAATCTATCCTGCTAACGCAATAGGCTTAATGCTGCTGGTTTGAAACCAGCAGAACCACAAAATTGCAAACCTTCTCAGAGTGCAGCATTTCAGAATCATAGAGAAATATAAATCATCTCTCAAATAGTAGAAACCTGGGCCCCCAGCCTTCACGGGTTTCTACAAATCATTTTTACCTCTTACCCAGGAGAACTGCTCATGATGCATTGGGTTTAGAGAAAGGAGAAAAAATTCCTGGTGATCACAGCTCTGGTTATGTCACTATCATTGAGGGGCCAGCATGATTGAGCTGTTCTGCCAGGCCAGTAGCTTCAATTCCCTGAAGGCAACTGCAATACTCCAGTAAATAGAAAATGAAGGCCTGCACAATAACCTAGAATGATTGTTAATGTGAGTTCCAAAGGCATTAAATATGCTTTATTCCAGCCTGTCAGAGGACCATTGTTTATTCCTTTTTCATAGCCTGCCCTACTTCAGCCTGATCAACATTTGTTCATTGGGATTATGGCCAATATCCTATGGGCTGGAAAACAAGCCACTGTGAAACAAGCAAGCTGCTGGCAGACTGCTACATTTTTCTTTATCTTGTTGGAGGGCCCCAGTGATGTACAGATGTCTTCCAAATGAACTCTGCTTCTTTTTACAGAAGCAGTGATATGGCCATAGGCTATTAGTTAATATTTTCAGCTGTCAAAACACTTTGGATGACTGAAAGCATTCACCTTGCTTCTAGGAAGATAATGGGTTGATCTTCAAGAAACATCTAGTACAAACACCACTCATCACTGTTATTTTTTCAATGATTCATTCATCAAATACTTGAGAGTCTTCTGTGTGCGAGGATACAGCGAGGACTAACTCCTTATCCTCAAGGAGCTTGTGGTGTTTTGCATGAATAAATATGGAAAGAAGAGTAGTGTGATCACTCTGTCTAGGGGTCAGTTCAAGGCATCATGTTGGTATTTAAATGAAGTCTTGAGATGATAAGTCAGAATTCAAAGGTAGTGGTTTCCCAGAAAACTGGCAGAAACATGGAGGAGTAAAACAGTAATGCCTACTTGGGGAAGTTCAAATGATTCTGAGTGACTGAATTGCAGAGCAATGTAGGATGTGTCAGAGGAAGGTTGACGAAACTAGCAGAGGTCATATTAGTGAGGGACTTGTGTAAAATGAATGTCTCATCAAAGAGAATTAACACATTTGTTCAGTGCCTTTTGGGATAAACATCCTGAGCTGAAATTGAAATGACCTGTGTTCTCTTTGTTTACCCAGTGTATTTACTTCTCATATCAGTTAGGTCCAGATATTTCAACCCCACGTATTTCAAACAAAAGGAATTATTTTTCAAACAAAGACAATTTGATACAGGGCATTGTTTACATGCGTGATGACGGAGTTAAGAAATCCAGTTGAGACAATGAGGTGATCTTAGCAACAGCAAAAACCATTAGGTGGTGTTATGAGAACTCAGAAGCCAAGGATGTTTGGCTGGAACTAGGACAATGACAGGAACTTCTCCTTACAGGGATAGAAGATGGAGCAAAACAGGATCCCTGGAAAGAGCTGAAATCATTAAGGAGATGCACTTGCTTCAAAGATGCCACCAGGGAGAGCAAGGGAGGAAGAAATCCTGGCTTCTTTCTTTTTCTCTGATTTTCCCCTGTTACTTCTCTCTCATCAAGCATGTCCAGGAATTAATAGTCAGGGCAATATGGGAGATGCATTTCTCTGTGACACAGACGAGAGTTGGAGAAGTATAGAGGGTGAATACAAGAGAAACATCAGCTGATTGACCCACTCTACCCCTTTTCTGCTATTCAGCATTCATTGCACTCTTTGCTCACCTCTAAGTCCCACACATGGCAATTTTATTCTCCCATAACCACAGAATCCATAGAATAGCTATCCTGAAGTATACACACATATTATCATCCTATTCCCAAATGGGGAGATATAAAGACCCATCCGTCCTCGTATCCATATTGAACTACAGTATCTCCACATGATACTTCAGATTATCCCTAGTCCACTGACCTCAGAACTAATTATAAATGTAATCACTACCAACAATTTTGAAACAAAATAGTAGGTGAAAGGAAATGAAGAACTACATGATAACACATACTTAAGAAATATGCATAGCTGCCATAGTTCTCCACAGATCATGAGGCACAGTTGGTATCTTTTCAACCACTTTATTGAGTTATAATTTATATACAATAAAAAGTACATATAGTTAAAATATGCAATTTAATACATTTTGGCATTTCACTATACCATTGAAATCATCAGTCACCAAGACTTCCTCATGCCCCTTGCTTGGTCCCTGTCTACCCCAGCAATTCCAGTGAATCACTGATCTTATATTAGTATAAATTAGGCTTCATTTTCTAGAATTATATATTAATGAAATCACACAGTGTTTTCTCTGGCTTCCTTAGGAAAGTTATTCTGATACTCATCCATGTTGCTGTGTTGAGCAATAATTTATTCCTATTTATTACTATTCTATTATATCAATATGTCATAATTTGTTACATATGTATCTACCAATAAGCATTGGATTGTTTGCAGTTGGGGCTATGACAAAGTTGCTATGAATATTCATTGACATGTCCCCATATGGGTATTCATTTTCTTTTCTCTTGGATAAATACATAAAAGTATAATGGCTACATCTTATAGTAGGAATGTATTTAAGAAACTACCAAACTCTTCTCCACAGTTGTTCTACTATGTTGGTATTTGATATCAACAAAGAAGAAAAAATAGTTGATATTGATTACTTCTTTCCTCAAACACAATGTTATCCTTGCCCTAAGCAATCATTTCAGTCTGTATTATTTGACTGGTAGGGTGTTCCAAACAGTTATTCCTGCAATCTCTGCATATTTAGGCTTTTGCTATTATTGGATTAATACTACTATCATTATTTTCCAGTGACATTTACTATTGGATATGAAATTACTAAGAGACACTGTAGTGAGTTTATTTCTATGCCAAATCTGAGATCAGTCTTTGAGTGTCTGCCTACTCCCACTGTGTAGACACAACTCAATTTACCCTTAGTATTCAGAATTAATTACCCAGCCAGAATCAATCACCCTTCTCTGCCTATTGGCTTAATGATATGAAAAGCCCAAAATAGCTCCAATTCAATGAATTAAGTATTGTGTCCCCTGATGGAAATAATCTTCCTTAGCAAACTAAGGCATCTAAATGAGAGTAGGGATGAAAAACAAAAATTCTGTAAATGTGCCATTAGGTGTTCTAATGAAGGTTCCACACCTACTTATACTTATTACCAAGACTTGCAAATTCTATCCATGGGAGAAAAAGGAGCATTTATTGGTCTCTAGTTCAAAGCAAATGCTACATATTATAGGAGTGCAACTTAATCTTACAGAATGCTGTCCCCTACCTGGTGCTCATACTATCTTCAGTTGATGAAGGCCATCATATAAGGCCATCTGCTTTCAAAAGAGAAGGAACAAGGATAAAACGAACAAATTTCACAGGCACTTATTTTGTTGTGACATAAATTTCTCAGTGAAAAGCCATGTTGTGTGTAGAGTACCATCATAATCAATAAGGGCCATGGGTTGATAATGATTACTTCATGTAAAATATTTTAGACATGTAAAACAATTAAAAACTAATTGGGATAAATTTCAGTAAGTAGAAATTACTGCCCTGACCATGATGGGGAAAGGATCAAATATAATTAAACTACTACCAGGTGTCTGGCTTGACCCCTAGATTAAATGTTCAGGATCAGGTAGCCACATCAGCCTTAAAGAGTGATAGTCCATCTTATTGCATCTACACAAAGTTCCCTTCTCTGCCATTAGGGGCCATCCTATTGAGCTAACTAACATAAAAGTGGCTAAGCCAAGAGACTAACTGATATCCATAGAATGTGTCATCTCACCCACCTGATTATTAAAGGATACTTCTGTATATATATCCTTTGAGAAACATTCACATAGAAGACAAAAATGCTCACACTATCACATGGGATCTATGTACATATTGAATCCTAAACCTCATTTTCAAAAATCTTCCATTTATATTTGTTCTGAGTTCCTCACCAGTAGGTCAAATTAATAACCACTGCTAATGTGATAGTATAGATCTATACCTCCAGTCATACCCACTTATATGCAAAAGAAATAACTAGATGTACCATCTGAAGTTTACCCCAGTGATAAGATTTTCCTGAACAACTCTCTTTAAGGGCTATCTCACTGATTCTTTAGTATAGCAGCAATAATTTTTGGACTGTTTAAGCAAAGTATAAACATCTATTTGTAAACCAGCGTTGAGTTAATTTATCTTTCATCAACTGGTCATAGAAATTCCCCTATGAGGCCAAAAGTAGATTCAGTAATCTGAGGCCCCTACTCGTGCATCTTACTTGTGACTTCCAGACCGATGTAAGCCCTATTTCACATATAATTCTTTTATTCGACAGTGTTTTCTTACTACACAAATCCAACCATATGGTTTGGTAAATCAAATGGTACCTACTTCATGATGGGTAGCTCAGAAGATATGGTCATTCGGTGTTCCATGGTCAAGTAGTTAAATCCTAGAGCTCAGTTATAAGTGAGTTCATCAATAGAGAAATACATTAATTTACTTCCTAATTGTAAGGGCCTATACTATTGTTTTTTTTCTAATTAATTTGTAAGAGACTTAACTCAACAACCTTAGTTGCCACAATACAGTAAGATCTGCTAGACATTAAGTTCCAAATGACAGGATAATTTGTACTTGTATGAAAGCCTAGACCTGAAACAGAATCTTCTCTTTCTTTGAGCCTTACTAAAAACTAGTAATCATATAAGATACTCATTGTATAATCAGAAAAATACACCAATTGTAGTTTATATTGCCTCCAAATTCCATAAAGACCCACAAGGTGAACCCTTTTCTTTAGCGAGGAATGCAAGGCACAGAAATTTGTCATCTATTAATTTGAACATTTTTCAATAAAACTGAAGACCACTGGGGTTTATCTTGCTACTTGCTTACCAGAACCAATCAGTATAACGTCTTTATAATGTAGTGACAGAATGATATGCCATGAGATGTGCAGATGATCAACACCTTTATTGCTTATATTATTACAGAGGATAAGAGTTCCTATGGCCCTGGAGTAAGACAGAGAAGGTACACTGCTACTCCTTCCAAACAAAACAATTTTTTAAAAATAATCCTTGTTCATTACATGGGAAATAAAAATATTTATGAGATTAACAGGTGCATACCAGGTGCCAGGGGTTGTGTTGGCTTGTTTCAGCCAATATATCACATCTAGAACATAGCTACAATTGACATTACTACTTAATTTTATTAAAATTCCTAGTCATTTTTACAGATACATTAGCCCCATTTAATCTGGGGCAAGCATGAATGTGATAGTAACCATCACTTGCGTCCTGCAAATCTTATTTAGTAGTACTTTACTCTGCAGTCCCTGCAAGTACCACTTCTAGGGGCTTTTACTAGGCTCTTTGTAGTATAACAGTCATCATTCCATGAGTCAAAGATAAACATAGGGATTCAGCCTGCTTCGAAGTTTGTGTATTCTAACTCTACATTTGGGACTGAGAAAAATAACCACAGGTTGGGTATACAATGAGATGAATTAGAGGCAAAACTTTCCATAAAGTTCAGTTCTGATCACTGAACCAGAGTTGCTTTTTGGAGTAACAAAAGTACCAATTAAGAATCCATGTCTAAAACATTTTAAAATTCTTGGATATTCTTTCTTTCACCCTTGTGGAGTCATTTTAATAAATAATTCCAAGACCTTTTAGGGAAAGACTTGGAGATGAGAACAAGTTACATTATGTGTATATATTATATATCTATATATGGGTGTGTTTGTGTGAATATATATATATATACACATATATATCAATACATACAGTAGAACCTCCTTAGTTGACCACCCCCTTAAGTTGACCTAACTTTTATAGACCAGACCTTCACCACATGTACATATCAATACAATATACCTAGTTCCTTATGTTGACCACCTCCATATATTGACCAGTTTGTTACAGTCCCTTGGGTGGTCAACTTAAAGAGGTTCTACTGAATACACATACACACATACATGCACACATGCACACTCAGAATATACATTTGTAGCAATATTCCAGAATCCTTCAAGAGAACCTAGCCTCCTCCTTACATTCTGCATCTGTGAACTGGCTTATGTTTGGGAAGAAGAGAGGTGGTGACCTTCCATTGCACTTATGCAAGACATTTTCTAGTCAATATACCTTAAGCTTTCTGGTTATGTAGATGAAGTAATTCTTTGTTAAGATGTCCTTCTATTTAATTCCTAAGGAAATTATAATCAATTAGCTACCATCATATATCCCTGCAGGTAAAAACATCTTGATTGCCACTCAACCCTCCTGCCTATTGTGGTAACTGTGGTCATCTTGTCTACCATTAAAGCGTTACTGCTACCTGATCACTGACACTCTAATATCCCATCTGCCTATTGAAATCAATTCATTTGAAAGGCATCAAATCATACTATTATCCACAATCTACAGAGGAACATCACCATAGACATTTTAAAATGTTAGGGATCCCCTCAATAATGCATTTATCAACAGTTTAGCAAAAGAAAATTCTCTGGGTTCTCTGGAATTGTATGAATAGTCGGAAAGAGAGTAAATAGATTGCATGTAATAAACTCATTCCATCATTTCATTTGCATCTCCTTATGCTTTTGAATCCTTCAGCATTGTTCTAGGGAAGTTCTGGCATCTTGTCCTCATTTCAAGCAGGCCATTATTAACTCCATGTTTCAGTGAAACAATCAAGGAATTTTTAGTACAATTTTCAGCTGCTCAAGCTAGTACATTTAATCCAAACTTTCAAGTAAATATGTCTATATTGATAAATCTGACCAATACTACATGATTGTCTGCACTACATTCTTTCTGATAGAGATTCTATTGTCTATCTTTGCAAAATATTGATATGTGTTTTACAAAGAACTTCTAATAAAAATTAGCAAATATTTGCAATTTTTGGTATATAAGTTATTTTTTCTTGGAGAGACCTTTATAATTTTCCATATAGGATGTACTAAAATTTGACATTAATTGTGGTTCTGGAAGTGATGAGAAATTTTGGTAAGTCTTGAGGAAAACAGATATCTTCTTTCAAGGCAACCTCTTCAGATTAAAAGATTATAGGCTCTTTAAATTAAAGAAGATGAGTCTCATTGAACATAGTTACATTTGCTGGTAATAGCAACTTGGGGATGTATTGGGTACCAGTTTCTCAAATTCAACTGCATCTGCTCAAATATCCCCCATCCTAATTCTCTGAGTTCCACTACTTAAAATTAATGGTTTGGTACTAACATGATAAATTGGTGACTCTGTGTTTTTAACTTGCATAATAACTCTGTACACATGATTCTGATGCCCAATCATGATTTCTCTCTTAATAACACTCTAAAAATGACAAAATATTCTATGGCTGTCCCTTGAGATAAGAGCCTAAAGCTTATCATTTTCTCTCTGTAAGTAGTCCATCATAGTCAGAAACAGTCAGTTAATTTTTGTAGTCAAATTGAATAGCTACTTTTTCCCCCAAAGCTTTTTTTCAATTGGTACATTATCCCAGATAAACCAGATGATAATTTAAGTCATTGTGATATTATTAATGACATACATAATTATAGTATCCCATTTTCACCAGAGAGAAATTCTTTACTGTGTTCATGTTAATAAAAGCAAGTAACCTAACTTCAGAATTCCTTCTTGGGGGAGTAATCCTTATATATAAATAATTATATCACTCAAGGTCTAATCAGGAAAGCCTAAATCATTTTAAGTATTTCAAATAAATAAAGTTTAATACAGGCAAATAGTTATACAACTATTTTCAGAGCTGAAAAACCAAACGGGAGATGGGGAAGCAATCCATAGATTAGCAACAGCAGAAAAGAGAGTATTGCCTCCACAGGTCTAGAGAAAAAAGAATGTGATTTTATGGGAGACCCATAGCCAGGGGCATATAACGAGGGCAAGAAGTACAGAAGGAACTGCTTTGCCGAATGAGAGGTTACCTGCCAACAAGTGTAGTTAAGAAGGTGGTATAGCTACTGCCAGAGATCTGCCTAAGTCAGCATGAGAGAAAGGGATGACCTTAAGTGCCTCCTTCCTCTTATTCCTCAGTCTTCTCTTCCCATTGGCTGATCTTGCCTAGCAGCTAGCAGTTCATTGCTATACAAAGTAGAAAAAGGAAGGAACATTAAACAATCTGACAACAAGTAAGACAATTGCTGGCATGCTTCCACAAGGAGTATCAACAAAGAGAGCTGCCATAGCCCAATTTAGAGTTCTAGCCAAGTCAGTTCAAAAATAGCTAGGATCTCTTTCATCCACATTCACATATTTTAATTCAATCCAAGAGAGAACATTTGATGTCACTCAAGAAAGTTTATAATCTACAAGAATTTAGACAAGAAAATTTGGATTTGGATCATTGTTTATAAAGCTAACTAATTAAAGTAAGGATTAAATGCAGGCTTTCCCTGTAATTCTCCCAGTGTCACTACTACTAAAATAATTAATACTAACATCACCCAGATTTGCATAAATGTGTAATGAGGACATAAATCATGTTTAGAAACATAGCATTGTACCACACATTAGTCCCAATACTAGAATTATGGAACTTGGGTTTTGATTTCAGTGATTTACCTTTCTGGAACCCAGTTTATTCCTCTCAAAATAGATGCAAATAAACTGTAAGTCTTTTCCATATATTTATTCAACAGATATATTCCCCAGGCATTTTATTAACTGACTTTATTTAAGCACAAAGGATATAGTGGGTTAGCATTATATAACTTGTCTTTTTCATGAAGCTAAGAACTATGGTTATTAATCAAACAAATATGAAATTATAATTATTCTATGTGTTATGAAAGAGATTTACATGCTTTCGTGAGGAAACTTGGGTGTCATCAGCAGAGTCTAAGGAGTCAGGAACTGATAATCCTTGATACATAGGAGTTTAATGAAAAGAGGCATAAAAAAAACAGTGTCAAGTATGTACAAAAGCCCCACTGCTGGATGAATATGGTTTGTATATCAGGCTAAAAGAGAGACAACATTCCCTGAGTCAATTAAGGAGGACGGCAGGGGGTGGTGGTGGTGGTGGTGGTATAGACTGTCTGACACTGCAGAGGTAGAGAGGGGCTGCAATTTAAATCATGATAGAGCGTGCAAAGTAGCATTGTTTTTATGTTTAGAGTGTTAGCAAGTCATGAAAGAGTTTTAACTGGGAAAGTAACATGTTCATACTTGCATTATGAAAAGATCTCTCTAGCTATGTTGCATAAAATGCATTAGAAAGGAAATAGTTATTATGTGAGCTTAGACTAGGTTAAAGTTAATAGAGATGATGACTAGTGGATCTATCTGAGTGATTATTTTAAAAGTAAAATATGACAGGGCTTAGTGACAAATGGAATTGGGCCAGTGAATTAGGAAGATTTGTCAAAGAGGATTCCGAGCTGCTGGCATCACTGATGGCACTACTGATGGCATTCTCCTGAAACAGAACGAGGTATAGGAGGAGGATAAGAGTGACTGTGACTATATTCCTGTATGTAATTGGTTTAGGTAACTTTTAACTACTTAAGAGAAAGTACTAAGTAGGTGGATGTATATGTGGATGGATATTTTGGTATGAAACAAAGAAATAGTTTGGGCTAGGGAAAGATCTTTGGCATCCATCAGCTTAAAGATGATAATGGAGGATGCGGGCAAGTGTTGGATTGCCAAGAAAGAGTGTATAGACTAGGACGAAAGAAGGCCAGAAATAAAACTGTAACTTCATGAACCAATGATTAGGTACAGGAGGTTGTGCCTACAATGGGAATAGGAAATGAATGAATAGATTAGTAGGAAAAAGGCCAAGAGAGCATTGTCTCACAGAATTTAAAGAGTGTTTGAGAAGGAGGATGTATCCAAAGCTGCTAAGAGGTCGAGAAGTGGAGAATGAATGTGTCTCTTCAATTTCATGAAATAAATGAGAGCAGTTTTGGAGAATCAGGATCAAATGGCAAATTGAGGTGAACTCACAAGCAATATGAAGAAATCTGGCTGTAGAGAATGCAATTATCTGAAGGGCAAAGAGGATACTTCTTGTTTTTAGAAGGAAAAAGAGACAAAGCATGCTTAGAAGTTGATGGGAAATGTCTCAGTTGGTCTGCATTGCTATAACAGAATAGCTGAGACAGGGTAATTTATAAACAACCAGAAATTTACTTCTCACGGTTCTGAAGGCTGAGAAGTCCAAGATCAAGTTGCTGTTATCTGAAGAGGTCTTTTTGCAGCACCTCATGTGGAAGAAGGCAGAGAGCAAGAAAAAGCAAACCCCTAACACAAACCCATTTTATAGTATCTTTAATCCATCATGAGACAGAAACCCCTGAACCTAAACAACTCCCAAAGACCCAACCTCCTTGCTATTCATACCATAGCAGGAAGTACCCAATTAAGAAGGGAAGCTTTATTATACCCGAAGGAGAAGAAACAGTATAGTATAAAGTTCTGGAGCAAGTCATAGTAGGTGGAAGACTACACGATGTTAGATAGTAGAGACATCTTTACTGTAATGAGAAAAAGGACAAAGTAGACACAAATTTGTGTTCGTTTGCTATTGGGAAGATGCTAGTTATTGAGAGAGATAATAGAGTTGTTGTGAAGGCTTTTCTCTGCCAAGTCAAATTTCTCTTCCTAGAGAGAGGAGGGAACCACTCGGGATAAAAAGGGGTAGAAAGTGAGGAAAAGCAGCAAGCAGGAGATTTCTAACTCAAATTCAGTATTATTTTGCCGTCTATCTGGTGTACCCTGATATCAGATTAGAAAGTATTTCCTTTGAATAGTATAAGAGTCTTTTGGAAAGATTATTTTGTGTCTTATGAGGGATTCTCATCTCTCTCTCTCTCTCTCATTCCCTCTCTCTATCTATCTCATTCTCTCTCATACACATACATACTCTATTCAACACATTGCAAAACTGAATCCTAAGTGAATGCTGTTGTTAAAAGGCAATCTACTGCCACAGATTTTACAGTTAAAAAAATCTCATTTGAACCTAGATCCTCCCCCAACAAGGAATCTAAAGAACCACTGCCTGACATTTGCTAGATCTGTACAAAGGTCTCCCTGGAGAGTCATCATCTCTGTTTATCACAATTGAAGTTACGGCAGAGGCAATGGCTTAACCAAAAGCCAGCACAGCGTTTCCAAAACCCCATTTATAAAAAAGAAAAGAAAAAAAGAAAGGCAGCCACAATTTTTTTCTTTTCTTAGTTTTCCATACATCTGGTGTGAATGTCTACGAAACCTAAGAGGTGTCTAAACTTCATTTTGTTTACACTATATTAGCGATTACATGAAATGCATGATCGATTAAATAAAGTGCTTGAAAAACTAATATCTATTAAAAAACTAATATCTATATAAGTGAATCTTGGTTTTATATTGATTTGTAGCTTCCAATTAGTGAAGTTGCCAACTGAATTATACAAAGATTTTCCTAGTCTCAGACACAAGCTTATATTTTCCCCCAAGAACTGGCTTCCTTTTTATATAACATTACTGGCCATGGTATATTCACGACAGCACAACAGGAGAGGCATCTTGGCAGATTTCACTCTTGGTATACAAATTAAGGGAAGTATTGCTAATATAAAAGGAAGGAGTGTAATATCTCCTATTTTATCAACTGTTATAGAATCCAGGAAGCCCTATCTAGCTTGGATCTTCTATCAACTGACAAATGTGATTAAAATTAGACTTAAGAATAAGTAGGAATAAAACTGCCCAAATAGAAGCATGTTGCCAGTGGAAACTGACTTTTAAAGAGGGCCTTTTAAAAAGGCAATGCAGAGACTCGGTGCCTGTAACTCAGTGGCTGGGGTGCCAGCCACACACTGGAGCTGGCAGGTTTGAACCCAGCCCGTGCCTGCCAAACAATAATGACAACTACAACAACAACAAAAATAGTCAGGCATTGTGGGGGCACTTGTAGTACCAGCTACTTGGGAAGCTGAGGGAAGAGAATTGCTTAAGCCCAAGGGTTTGAGGTTGCTGTGAGCTGTAACGTCATGACACTTTACCAAGGTGACATAGTGAGACTCTGTCTTAAAAAAAAAGAAAAAACAAAGCAGTGCAGAGAGGGAAGAAACCTACTGTCAATATTGTGTCCTCAATTATAGCATCAGATAGTGCAATTGAAGGCTAATAAGTTTAGGATTCAGCCTATATTCAGAATATTTGGTGAATTAATTTTCGATTGCTGCTATGATTTAGTGGTTTAAAGAAATGTATTATCTTTCACTTCTAGAGTTTACAAGTCTGACACAGGTTCCACTGGGCTAAAATCAAAGCGTTAGCTGGTAGGTGCTCCCCCCTAGAAGCTCAGAGGGGACAATTTGTTCCCTCATATTTTATAGACATGGGCCACATCCCTTGGCTCATGGTCCCTTCACAGCCAACAGCCTAGGGTTGGGCACAGTGGCTCATGCCTGTAATCCTAGCACTCTGGGAGGCTGAGGTGGGTGGATCCCCTGAGCTCAAGAGTTTGAGACCGATCTAAGCAAGAGCAAGACCCCATCTCTAAAAAGAGTCAGGTGTTGTGGTGGGTCCCTGTAGTGCCAGCTATTTTGGAAGCTGAGGTAAAGGATTGCTTGAGCCCAAAGAGTTTGAGTTTGCTATGAGTTATGACACTACAACACTCTACCAAGGGCAACAAAGTGAGACTCTGTCTAAAAAATCCAGCAGTGGAGCATCTTTGTGACTTTGCTTCCATCATCACACGCATTTCTATGATCTCACTTCCACCTTCCTTTTCCTCTTTCAATTTTAAAGATCTTTGCAATTATAGGGGACCCACTCATATTATCCATGGTAATCTCTCATCTTAAGGTCTTTAAATTCATTACATATGCAAAGCCCCTTTTGCTACCTAAGGTAATGTATTCACAGGTTTTAGGGATTAGGACATATATACCCTTAGGCGGAGGGACACTATTCAGCCTACCATATTTGTGAAAATGGAAAAGCAGGTTTCCAGAAGGAATTTCTTATTGAGATGTTTCTGTTTTTAAGCCTACTATGTTCAAAGAAGAGAGTTTAAAAAATCTGAAGAATTTTTTCCCGGTAACTATGCAGCACATCAGATAATCAGACTACTCATTTTAGGTGACAAGAATGCTAAACATGAAAAGGATTCTTCTGGCAAAATGAAATAACTCAGAAGATATGAATGGATGATTGAAAAGCTAGGGGGGATGCCCAGAGGACGTCATGCATCTCTTTTTCAGGAAATTACAGCAGGAGAGAGAACAGACAGTGGCAGTAAAAGGGTAATAAAAACGTATTTTAATTAAATTATTCCACAATAAAACTAAAAGGAATCTAAAAACAACGGCTGATTATTATCCTCATCATGCTTCCTGAATGGCCTGTGCAAGAAATTATTTTGAGATGAGAGCTGAGATGGATACAAACTATTTCACCCTGGCTTGCTCTCCTCTCTCCTTCTCCAAGTGGCTTTGTCTCTTTATCTCTGTCTCCCAACACTCTGCCTTCTTTTTCTTTCATCTCCTCTTAAATGAAGTATGACCTGCATGAAGACTCCCTTTGTACATCACTCATACCTTCTCAAGCACAGAGCATCAATGGACTTCACATGACCATGGGTTAAAGTTGGCATTAAGGCGGACTATTGCATTAGCCGCAGTACATTATACCTTTAAAATGGGTCAGATTCCAAAAGATACAGCTGCCAGGAAGGTTGGGTTTCTAAGAAACAATAATTTTCATATTTTGTGTTTTTTGTCATCGTAATCTAGATCATTTGCTTAAAAAAATAACTACAGCATTAAGCATACACATTTTCCAAATAAAATATTAGGGTATGGGCCTAACAAAGGATGTTTCATCATTTATAAATTTAAATGAAATGCACTACAAACTCATAAAAAATAAATTGCATTTAACTACATATTGAATAAATTTACTTTATTGAAAAATAAAATAAAATTATAAGAAACTAAGACTGTCCCAGAAAACCTAGGATGCATGGTCACCGTTATTTCTACGAGGAAGTGCAGATTCCTATTTAGTTGCAAAGCCTACAATTTATTTTGTGAAGTGTCTGCCAGTGCCTCAAGAGCTGAAAAGGAAAAAAAAAAGTTTTTCATTCCACATGAAATCATGTGAACTGAGTATTTGGCTGGCTTAATTATCCCAAGAGTCTGGTTCAGTAGTTTGGTGTCTGGCACACTAAACGCTCAATAAATGTAGATTGAATAAATGAACAAATGCATGAACAATTTAAGATTAGCCATATGGAAAGCAGGCCAAGTTTCATCTCTGCCAGGACTAAGTGAAAAACTCATAAGATCCATCTGGAGGAACAACTACTCAGGACATTGGGTCCTGTAAGGAGAGCAATACAGTAGAACCTCTGTAAGTTGACCACCCAAGGGACTATACAAACTGATCAACATATAGAGGGGTTCAACATAAGGAACTAGGCCTACTGTACAGATAAATACATATAATTCATGTCCCAAATGAAAATTAGGGCAATGTAAGGAGGTGGTCAGTGCAGGGAGGTTATCAACTACGGAGGTTCTACTGTATTTATAATAATTAGTAACTAACTAATTTCATCAAAGGGCATCAATTTATGGTTACACCATGAAAACATGATCTGCATTTTTTCTACTCCCATTGGATTTTAGGCTCCCTAGAGATATCTTAGTCCAATTTTCTAAGTTGTTTGATGATTTTGTTGCCTATTTAAAATTTCAATCTCATATTCAGTCGCAGGGATCTTCCTCTACAATCCCAGACAGGCTGGACTGGTGGCTCCTGTGGCTGAGGCAGGGGGAAGAAAGGGGAACAGTGGGGTTTCCCCTCTCATGCTGTTCCCACTTTCTTTGCTATCATTACTTTTCCAGGGTTGTAGGGATGAAGGAGCTAAAAGATTTTCCACAAGTGACTGCTCATGGGAAATAAGACTCTCTGTCACTCCACCCCTGCCTGGCCCTCATTTCCCTTTCTCCAACACATGCCACCTTCCTCATGAGAGGCATTTATGGGTTCTGGGATGGACCTTCAGGTGTCTTTCCCTGCACATCTCCCCTGACACAGAGTAACTGACGAGGGCTCAGCCTCTTCTTCTGCTCCTCAGGCCCTACCCCAGGTGATCCACTCCCCATTTTCTGTCTGTCAGCCTCCCTTTGCCCAACAGGTGGCACCTAGAAGGGGACAGTTATTAAACAAACTTAATCCTCAACCACCTACTCACCTTCAGTCAAATTCCACTCAAATATCCTTACTATGCCAGACATAGGCATGCAGGCTGAACCCTGGAATTTCCTTCTTCAACTCTATCATGTCCCTGTGGCCCTTTTCTCCATGTTCAAACTTAAAGAACAGATAAGCCACCAGTTCAGTAGCCCAGCATTTTCTAACAAGTCATCCTTGGTGACTTACACAGGGAGAGGTAGGGAACATGGAAAATAATTCAGGCACTCTCAATCTTGTGGGAAGGTGGGTGAACAAATCACATTATTTCTTCTCTTTGGGGGATGGAATGGCTACTACTTTACTACAGGCAGTGCCCACTTACAAACAACTCTTATTTACAAATGAAGGCTATTACAGGTAATGTGTAAATGTACCTATTCTGACTTATTTATAAATTCAACTTAACAACAAACCTATAGAACTTATCTTGTTCCTAACCCAGGGAGTACCTGTGCAATCCATATTTCCCTAAAAGATGACATCTCATCCTCTCTATAGACTATTTTAAAGAGATAAAGAAAAGGTAGATATACCCATTGTATTATGGAAAGCAAAGGCTCTTGCCCCCTCTAATTTTAACTGAAAAACCACTGACATGAGGCAGATTTATCAGTTGAAAAAAAGAGATACAAATTTATTTTACATGTTTTCTTGGAAACCTTCAGAATTAAAACTCAACTTCCCAAAGGAGATTAGAAGCTTATGTGAATTTCTGGTAAAATGGATTATGAGAGGAAGAAGAAAAGAATTTGTTTGAGGGGTAATAAAGGATTACTGGTGAGGATGAATGGATGGGCAACAAAGATTAACTAGTAAAATGTTGTTTCTTTAGAATTTGAGTGAGTATGAGAGACCAGGACATTATCTTCTTAAAAACTCGGTTCAGATGTGGTCACATTCCTGCTCTTACAGGAATAGGAAGAACAGAACAGTCATTCTTCTAGGTGGATCTGGATCTTAGGTAGATAAAGTAACTTCAAGTTTGGGGGAGAACTGCTAGTGGAGAAGTGAACTTGAAGCTTCTTCAATTAGTCCAGGATATCAAAATGCCATATTGGGGGGTATTGGTTTCTCAGCCCTATTATCATTAACCTGTTGCCTTTGGCCTCTCCTGGGCAAAAGTAGCTATATTCTCTGATTAAGATATGTTACACTTACATGTAAAGATAACCAATGCCTGTTATTCTCACTTGCAGCCACTAGGTAGCTAAGTGGTCTGTGCAAAACAGAATCAAATGTAGAAAGCTTACCAAGGGGCCCATCTTCCCTCTCACACACAGTGCTCTACACAAGTCAAGCCACTTTTCTTTTCACAGTAACTCTAGGCATGAAAAAAAAAATGACTATGTTACAGAAGTTCAGCGCTTGTCCCTGAAGGTGCATCAAAGAATGAGGACAAGGGATTTAAGGAGAAGGAAAGAGAAGTTTATTGATTTGCCAGCAAATAAGGACGTTGGCAAACTCCTGTCTTCAAGTACCAATGTCATGCCTCGGAGCAGAAATACAGTCTTATAAATGGGAGGTTTTCAGTGTCAGACCATTGCTAATAGATTATAGTTGCTGTTTCAGATTCATCCCATCTTTGGCTAAGACAATCTGGTGACCTCCCCCTTGGATAATTCCCTTGAGCCATTTCCTTCCTGTTTTGTCCAAAGAAAAAAGGACACCCCTCTGCCCCTCCTGACCATTGGCCTAAAGCACGGAGGCAGGTTTTAATTCTCAAAGTGTATGGGAGAGGCTTTAGAAAGACAGAAAATATTTTTGCCCTTTTTCAGACCATTCCCCTTGTTACAACTATGCTCATTTTATAAATTTTAAAATGTATCTCCACATATATTACTATGCATCAGGTAACTATACCACTCAATATTTAAAAAATGGGTCATATATTTTTTAATTCATTTGGCAAAATCATATTAATTTAGAAACTATAGTCATCTTACAACATGATAGGATTAGTTTTGTTATTATCCCACTTACAGTAATTTTACACCTTCTCCAAAATTGTGTTAGAATTGGAGTGAGTATTCTAATTCCATGGCCTACGTTCCTCCTCAATGCTGTGCTGTTAAGGGTAACTTGTACTTTTCTTCTTGTTAAAGTTTGGGTCCAATTGTTCTTTTATTTTAACACATTTGTATATGAAGATCTATATGATAAACCACACATACACTTAAAATAACAAAAAGGCAACTGAGTTTATTCACAGTGAGTTCATCCAGAAAAACCTTGCTACTAGTAAAGCTTCTTCATAAATAAGAAACTGCAGTTGTCAACATATAAAATATTTTGAGGTTTCTGGTAGATAATTCTCTGATGTTTCCACATTGAACTCTTTTTAAAGGGCAAACAACTTAAATATTAAAGATCCAGACTAACTGGCCTTGAGAGGAAATCCCAGTTGAAGTACAAATATATTCACCCTATTGTTATCAAGATTTATAAATATATTTTATTGTGTATTATTGTCACTATTGTAGTGCAGAGTATTCTGTAATCCAATAGATAGTCTATCTATACATTTATTATTTAGAAAGTATTCAAAGGAGTACTGAAAGCAGTTCAGGTAGCATCTAAACCACTCTTGGAATATTAACACTAAAACAAAGACTCTCATGGAGACCTAGGTTTCCAAGATATGGAGGAGAAAGTTCAGCTCTATCAGATGGATAACAGAAATCCTGAAAGCACTGGGAATATCTCCTCCCCCTACAGCATCTTCAAATCCACCCCTTCCTCCTAATTTCTTAAACTCTTCACATAATCACTTCAACCATTACAGGTTAAATTCAGCAAACAAGTGGGTCTCTTAAAAAGCAAAGCCCAGTAAAGTATTAAGCTATTATTATCAATCAGATATTGGTGAGAAATATTTAGCCACTTCATCTTATCAACTGACAAAAAGCACTGGTGAAATAGCAACATTTGAATTAGAGAGGAAAATGGTGTTAATAAAGAGATAACCACAATAGTGTTCATAGTGACAGAGCTTGGGACAGAGAAAGCTAGAAATGCTCTAGATACCCATCCAGGGGAACACAGCAGTAAATTACGAGTCATATTTCTGACAGAATATGGTATAATAGTAAATATTAAAAACATAACTACTAAAAAAAGAAAAAGAAGTTGAAATTTTGTAAATGTATATTTGAACATTTTGAACACTGTAAAAACCCACTGGCTCAATACCACTAAAAGCTGCGTAACCGAGTGGTTAAAAGCATTAACACATGGTTAAGCCTACTGGTTCTAGGGTCAGAGGCCTGACTTCGAACACCAACTCTGCTGCTTATTAGCTGAGGGACCTGGTGCAAGTTATTTTAGTTTTTAGTGCCTCAATTTTTGCATGTATAAGAGATAAATAATAATATCACTTATTTTCAAGAGTCCAAAGAATGCCTATAAATAACTGAGAACACGGGTGGGTGCATACTAATCGTTTAGTAAACGTTAATTATTATTCATTATTTATAGAAAATAGATGTAGAAAAATAAAATAATATCAATTGAAATTCATAATATCGAATGCCTCTAGGGAGAAAAATAACAGAGAGTCTAAGTGGGAAAACAAAGAGGACTTTACATTTATTCTCTTTTTTTGATTAAAACAAAATAAATATATAAAACCAAAATGCAAATGATGATACTTTTAAAATCTGACTGTCAAAGACTAGAAGCAACACAAAGTGACGGGGGGAGGGACAGTAAGAATTAAGACAAACTCCACAATTTTGCCCTATTTTAATTGAGCTCAGGAATGGGAAGGAACCCAGATTAAGGAAGGCAAGAAGGAAGACTTTAGGCAGCACAGTTGAATGAGGCTAAAAAGACAAGTTCTTTGCAGGGCAGCAGAGCAAGGTGATGTGCAATGCAAGGCATAGGCCATCTTCTCAGCGAGCCCCAGTTAGACAGAACAAGGCTAGTACCATCTGCTTAAGAGTCAAGGCCTGGAGAGTTTTCAAACAAGATCAGGACAGATGATGAGGTTTAGCAGGTGCTCTTAGACTTAGTCTTGTATCACCCATGAGCAAAGATTTAAGAAGGCTATGGTTAGCCTGAGAAACAGCTGGCAGTTTTCCTCGACACCCTCAGTCCCTGAGAGCCTGATTTTCAGGAATAGGACGAGCAGCCATAGGAGAATGAGAAGGCCAGACACTGAGCAGCCACAGGATCAAGGTCAGAGTGGGGAGAACTGCAAGGCCAACACAAGCCTGAAACACCACATACAGCTATAGCTGCAGAAGCCTGTTTGCCCTCCATGGTGCCAGAGTATGTCTGGAGCTTGAAGAAAGCTTCAGGTTACACAGCTGACGGGATCAGAGGGCAAGTCTCAGACAGTTCCTGTAAGAGAGTAGCTCAGAGAGAGGTCGCTGCTTCCCAGCATCCCAAGTTCTTCCTTCCTCCTCACCCATCACGCCACTCTCTCTATAGCTCTCCATCAAAGGGACTAATTAGCACCTTGTGGACAAATCTGAGATTGGTTCCAGGAACCCACGTCTAAAATGTTTTGGCCAGTTAATTTACCTCTTTGTACCTCAGTTTCTTATTGGTATTATAGCATCTATTTTAAAAAGTTTCTGTAAGGATTAATCACAATGATATATTTAAGAAGTTTAGCATAAGGTCTGGCACAGAAAATAAGTCACATCAGTTATTCTTAGTATTCCCTCAGCACTTAGGAGGCATTAAAAATATTTACTTACCTAATTAATCCAAAGTAATGCTAATTAAGTGAACAGTTCTACTAGATTACTAATAGAAATATCTGAGCTAAACCAAGTGTCCTTCCCCCCTACCATGTAAAGATCAGCTGTTGAGGATAAATTTTAATACCTAGGCTTTCATGAATAGCCTTTTACTCATGACACTTACCTTGAAATTTTCCCTCTGCTTGCACTATTCTGTACTTATCATTTTCAATGCCTGAAAAAGCATGGAACGGCAGAACATCATGGTACTTTTCCTCTTTGTCAGGTGGAACAAGGGGACCGTACTCCGGGTTTTGACAAGGATGCTCAGACACTTAGTGACCCCCGTAATATAATATAAAGCTTCACACATTTAGTGTATCAATTGCACAATGAAATGATAGAATTCACTCACTTCTAGCATTTTATATTTGTTGATTTTCTTGTTATCCACCTGAATTCACATGTTGTTAGTACCTGCTTATATATGAGTTTTCAACCAGAAACATCCACAATCAGGACTAAGTGAATACAATTCTGAGTGATAGTTCTAAGTGGTCTCCAAACACCTTGATTGCATATCTGATTAGTAAAAGAAGTGGCATCAACATAGGTATGCTTTTAAATTTATTATACATGCATAAGTCTACATTGTGATTAAATTTTATGATACATTGTTTCTTATTAAGAAAGACATATATAAACCCTCATTTCAATGAATTTTCCCTATGATTTTTAAAAATTACTTGGCCATGTTGTTGACAGACATAATCAGAGAGTCATTATTTTTACTCCCTGGTATAGTTGCCAAAGAACTACTTTTTTATTTTAGATAAAAATTGAAATAGAAGTCCTTAGCTGTACTCTCCTCTTCCCACTTGGAGACCACTGTTGTGAATGTTTTACCTAAAGTAATATATACTTTAACAGTATCACAAACATTTTGAGAGCAATACAATTAGTCTTATAGGAGTTTACTTCTTTTTTTTTTTCTTTTTTTAAAAAATGATAGCTGTGTACATTAATGCAATCATGGGGTACAGTGTGGTGTTTTCATATACAATTTGAAATGCTTTCATCAAACTGGTTAACATAGCCTTTATGTCATTTCTTATTGTTATTGTGTTAAGACATTTATATTCTACTCTTAGAAAGATTCAATTATACGCTTGAAAGACAAACCATAGAAGTGATCCCTCCAATCATCCTCCCTCCACCCATCTCCCCTCTCCTCCCCCTCCCATATTCTTAGGCTAAAATTAGGTTATAGCTTTCATATGAAAGCTATAAATTAGTTTCATAAAAGGGCTCTGTACATTGGATACTTTTTCTTCCATTCTTGGGATACTTTGCTAAGAAGAACATTCTCCAGCTCCATCCATGTAAACATGAAAGATGTAATGTCTCCATCTTTCTGTATGGCTGCATAGTATTCCATGGTGTACATATACCACAGTTTGTTGATCCATTTGTAGATTGATGGGCACTTGGGCTTCTTCCATGACCTGGCAATTATGAATTGTGCTGCAGTAAACATTCTGATACAAATATCTTTGTTGTAATGTGAGTTTTGGTCTTCTGTGTATGAGTTTCTGTGTCCAGTCAGCCCATCTATGCCTCTTTAGAGGACAATTTAAGCCATTCACATTGATTGAAATGATTGATAAGCCTGGTAAAATTTTGGGCATCTAGTTACTCGAAAGTCCAGGGGACATTTTTAATCCTTTTGCCACTGTGGAAGTTGCAATTTGATCCAAAGTTTCTGAGTGAGTTTACTTTTGTGGTGGAGGATTGCACTGGTCATTATGGAGGATAGGTTTGAGAATTTCCTGTAGAGCTGGTTTAGTTATGGCAAATTTCTTCAACATGTGAATGTTGTTAAAGTATTTAATTTCTCCATCATAGATGAAACTCAGTTTAGCTGCATACAGGATCCTGGGTTGAAAATTATTTTGTTTTGGGAGATTAAAAGTTGATGACCATCCTCTTCTAGCCTGAAAGGTTTCAGCAGAGAGATCTGAAGTCATCCTAATACTCTTCCCCTTGGCTTGGCGCCTGTGGCTCAGGCAGCTAGGGTGCCAGCCACATACACCTAGGGTGGCGGGTTCGAATCCCCAGCCCGGGCCCACCAAAAACAATGATGACTGCAACCAAAAAATGGCCAGGCGTTGTGGCAGGCACCTGTGGTCCCAGCTACTTGGGAGGCTGAGGCAGGAGACTCACTTGAGCCCAGGAGTTGGAGGTTGCTGTGCGCTGTGATGCCATGGCACTCTACCCAGGGGGATAGCTTGAGGCTCCGTCTCAAAAAAAAAAAAAAAATACTCTTCCCCTTGTAGGTTATGGTTTTCTTACATTAACTACTTTCAGAATTTTCTCTTTTATGTTAACTTTAGTGAAGTTAATTTTGATGTGCCTGGGTGATGTCTTGTTCTGGTTGTGTTGTGCTGGGGTTCTGACACTATCTGCTATCTGAATTTCAGAATTTCTTGGCATGTCTGGAAAATTATCTTTCATAATTTCATGAAGAAGAGACTCTGTTTTGTGAAGCAAGTTCGTTGCCTTCAGGGATTCCTATAAGGTGAAAATTAGTTTTCTTCAAATTATCTGAGAGGTCTCTGAGAGAAAGATCCATTTTTGCTCTACATTTCTTTTCATCTTTGAGCTCTTGGGCTTGTTCAAAGGCTTTGTCTTCAGTGTCAGAGATCTTTTCTTCTGCCTGTTCCATTCTGTTACTGAGGGATTCTACTGTGTTTTTCAGATATTTGAGGGCTGCAAACTCTTGCCTCAATGTTTCAAAATCTTTGAAATCATTGAATTCTTGAGACATATTTTGAATAATTTCTTGAGATATCTTTTGAATAATTTCTTAAAATTCTAATTCCCTCCTTTCTTTCATTCTGTTAATCTTATTTGCTATCCAAATTCTGAACTCGATTTCTGACATCTCAGCCATCTGTTTATGGATGGGGTCTTCAATTGCATCCACCCCATTTTTCCTTGGGGGAGTTGATCTACTCTGGTTATTCAAGTTGCCAGAGTTTTTCTGCTAATTCCACCCCATGCCGAATTTACACTGTATGGAGTCCTTGACAGAACCGTTCAGTCAGTGGCTGCCACTGGAAAAGGTGTCAACTTCTTCTGGTTGTCCAGAGAGACAGGGCATGTCTGTCATCTTCTCCCAGTTCTCGGGTGCTTGGGCAACCTGGGGGCAGGGGAACAGCAGCAACTGCGTGGGAACATGCACAGCCAGATCAGACCTCTTTCAGCGCTGGGCAACTGAAGAACAGCAGCGGCAGGATCAGTCCTTGTTCAGCCTGCCAGGGTGACTGGGGGGCAGGAGAATGGCAGCAGCTGGGTCAGTCCTATTTCAGCCCTGCCAGGGCAACCGGGGTGCAGGGGAATGCCAGCGGTGGTGGGGCACACCATGGCCAGATCAGTCCTAGTTCAGCCCCACTGGGGCAATGGGGGGCAGGGGAATGGCAGTGGCTGGATCAGTGTTGGTTCAGCTCCCGCTAGGGTGACCAGGGGGCGAGTTTGCTTATTTAAAAAAAAAAAAAAATGTATCTGCTAAGACTCTCAAATTGAGGCAATCCTGAATTGAACAAGTATACACTTTTAAATATGATTATAAAGTAGATGGACCCACACACACAAGCAAAGAGGACCCTGGAAAAATAATATTGACTTGAGCCTCATTATTAATGGAAAATAAAGTTGTTTTCTGGGGCAGTAGCAATCAACAACCTCTTTGAACATCCTCCATATACATTATACTTAAAATGATATATTGGTACCAGGGTTTGTCTTGGCCAGTTAGGTGAAGCTTTGTGTGATATTTAAGGTGTGTTTGAAGCCGATCTGTTTATTAATGTCACCTCCTTAAACAGGTTGTATGGACTCATGATTTTCACAGAAGTTATGGTAGATTGGTAGATGGTGCATCAGAGAAGAACCCACTCACTAACTTCACTGGCACTTTTTGATGAGAGAAGCCAGTTCTGAAAAGGCTGTTGTGACCATGTCCTGAATATACCAGAAAATGATGTTTTATTCATTAAACAAAAGGTTATTTTGAATCATTTTGTTGATTTGGAAAATGCATTTATATAAACAATCAACCAACACAAATTTTCAGTCATCAAATCCTTTCCCCAAAAATACTTTATTTACATTTTGGGGAAGTGAATGCCCTACACATTTTCCACTTTCCCCCACCATTTCTGGTTTTATTATGAATACCCATAAGGTATCTCTGCAACATATATTCTCCCCATTTAAATACTATATTCTATGTCTACAAGGTTCAACTATGGTAAAGATTTATTTGTAAGATTCTGGGAAAGCCAAGTAATATGTATCTGGAAAAAGGAAACTCTATAAGTTATTAATAAAGTAGTAATGTGTGTGTGTGTGTGTGTAGATGTACAAAGGACCACTGGGAGAATTTTAACTTGTAGTTAATAAGTAGTTAGAAATGAGTTACTCCCTTTGGTTGTAAGTTAAACTATAAACTGCCAGAATTAAGACTGTCCTCCTATTAAACTATAAAATGATGAAAAATGAATCAGAGCAGAAAAATGAAAATCATTGTAAAGATAAAACGATCCTCAGGCCATATCAATATTGACTACATTAACATAAACAAAAACCAGAATGTGTCAATATGAATAAACTTAGGTCAAAGCAAAATTTTAAATAAATATAATCATAGAAATATATTTCTAATTTCTTTTTTCTTTGTTCAGGATAGCTGTAGCTGGGAAAACTTTTGAGCAAAACATTGCTGTGGGGGTGAATGTTCCTTGTTATAGGGATCAGCTAAGTCAACAGTGCTCAATGTCTCAAAAATTTTGTTTGGCAGTTCACTCTCTTGCCCTTGAATTTTTTACAGATTTATTGAGCCATAATTTACATATCATAATACTCACTCATTATAAGTATACAGTTGAATGATTTTTAGCAAATTATGCAGTTGCATAATCATGATCGCAGTCCAGTTTTAAAACATTTCCATCTCACCAAAATTCCCCCTGGGTTCATTTGCAATCAATTCCCACTTCGACCCTCAGTCCCAGGCAACCATAAATCTGTTTTATGTTCTATAAATTTTTCCTTTTCTGGAAATTTTAGGTAAATGGATTCATACAATAGTCTTTTGTGTTGTATTTCTTTCACTTAGCATAAGAAATCTGAACTTTGACCATGTTAATATAAGCACAATAGATTGTTTTTTAAAAAATTGGCAAATAGCTTTCCATTTTATGGATATAACTTTTTTTAATCTTTTCACTAGTTCTTAGACATTTTGATTGCATGAATAAGCTGCATGAACAGTCATAAACAAGTGTTTATGCAGAGACATGTTTTGATTTCTGTTGAGTAGATAGCTAAGAATAGAATTGTTGGAGTAAATACAGTATATGTTAAACTTTTTAAGATGTTGTCAAGCTCCTTTCCAAAGTGACTATATCATTTTATAAATCCATGGGCAATGTCTTAGGATTTTAGTTTCTCCAAATCATCACCAAAACTTAGTATTGTAAGCCTTTTGAATTACAGCCATTTTGTAGATATGTAGATATGTAGAGCTATTTCATTGAGGTTTTAATTTGCATTTCCTTAATAAATAATGATATTAGACATCTTTTCACATGCTTATTAGCATTTTGTGCGTCTTCTTTGGGAGTGTTTTTCAAATACATTGCCCATTTTTAATTGGGTGTAATTGACTTTAATTTCTCTTATTTTTGAATAAGTAGTCTTTATACACTCTGAAAAGAAATCTTTTATCAGGTATGGGTTTTGCAAATGTTTTCTCCCAGTCTGGTATTGGTATTTTCATTTTCTCTCTTTTTAAGAACAGAAGTTTTTTTTTTTTTTAAATAAAGTTAAATTTGTTCAATTATTACATTTATCTAAGAAATCATTGACTAACCCAAGGTCACAAAGACTTACTCATATGTGTTCTTCTAGAAGTTTTATGGTTTTAGATCTTAAATTTAGGTTTATGATCTATTTTTGAGATAGCCTTTGTGTTTATGCATGAGATGATGGACTAGAATCATTTTTTACATGTGTATATACAAATTTCCCAGCTAAAAGACTATCTTCTCTTTCACTGAATAGCCAGCACCTTTGTTGAAAACTAATTGGGTAACAATATCCTCCCATGATAACCTGACTCCCCACATAAAATTAGCCTTTCTCTAAAGAAAACACTGCCGAGGCTAGTGTAAACCTTGATGCATAATTATTACTTTAAATATGTTAATTGGAATTATAAATCATATAGAAGTTTGTACATTCAGTTAAAATGAGTTTCTGAGACCACAGAGCTGAAAACCTCACTGGGATAAATTTTCTAAGATCATCATGAAGTTGGGAGAATATTTGTCAGCCAAGGATCTTCCCCTGACATTACTTTATAGAAACTTCCAAATCTTAATCACCAACAGATACACGTTGACCCTCTTTTATGTGTAAGGCGCTACAAAGGATTCAAAGAAATATAAAGTGGGTCGGTATTGTATGTGCCACTGTGACCAACCAGGTTGTCCATGTCCAGAATCCACTGTGATTCATGGTGTCATACTGCACTGGTTATAAATGTGTTAAACACTAGCACTGCATAAAAGATATGGTTCTCTGTCTTCCAAGAGCTTACAGTCTATGGACAGATAAGATAGTTATACAGTTAAAATGTTCAAGGCAGTAAGTGGTATGCTAGATTTAAAAGACTAAAAATGAATATCACAGACAGCTCCTAGTATTGTTAGCAGAAAAAGAGAAAAATGTCTCTAAAGGTAAATTGTTTTTAAAAGAATAATATATAAAATTTAGGCTTTGTAGACTTACAACTTATTGATGTTCCAACCATCCTAAGCAGTAGTATCTGATAACATTAATTTTTTAAATAATAATAGATTGCTACCACTTATTGACCACCTACTAGATGTCAGGCTATGAACTATATTATGTAACTATGCTAGCCTATGAACTATATCATCTCTAATCCTTACACCTAATATATAGAAAATATTATTGTAGCCATAGGCTTAACTTGGCCAGCTTAGAATAAAACAAAAAAGGGACAATAATATTTAAAATTAAATATTTCAAGTGCCATGCCAATGAAAGGTTATTCTTCATCAAGCTTCCCCACACTAAAGGATTACTAGAAACCTAGAAAATGCTTATGTAGATTGTGAATTAGTCCTTTTTGTTGCCTCTTCCCTCTAACCTTCAGCCAATAGAGGACTACAGTTCAGTACAGATTAGTCACCACAGTGAATGATCTCTGGACAGCTGATGGAGTAGTTTCTGGTTCTCCCTATGATGTCCTACCATCACTGATGAAGCTTACTGTGATTTTGAATCTTCAGCATTTATCAGAATACAAAAATGGATGCTCTACTCCCCATTGCTATGCTGGTTCTGGTTACCACTGCCTGCACATATATAGCTTCTATTAAGCACAGCCAAAAGCATTCTCATGCCTATGGCCATGGTGTCAGGGTCATAAGAACTTAACCACATTCTGGTTAAGATTTAAGCCTTTCCCAAGACCTCCTCATCCAAGCCCTTGGGAGCTGAAGAAGTTCATACTTTTCTCAGTGCTAAAGGTTACAACAGTTCTTGTTCCAGGATGAATTGCTGAAGTAACCAATATTTGCTCTAGGGGAATACTTTAAATTTTCCTATCCTCATTTAGGAGTTAAAAAACAAGAGCTAAGAGAGTTTAAGTGAGTTGTCAAAGATCACAGCAAACAAAGTCAAAAGTAGCAGTTTCCAAAACCCCAGCTGATGATTTTTAACTCTGCTTTACTGTTTACAGAATCCCTGATACTTGAAGATAAGTCTGTCCTGGGCAGATTACACTGAAGAAAAGAGCAGCATAAATGTCTTCTCCCATCCTCACAGACACACCTAGTCAAATAAGATTTAAAAGGTACCTGGCAGCAATTTGCAAGGCTTCTTATTCTCTCATAGTTACTAGTCTGAAAGAATCTTTGTGCAAACCAGAATGTGTACTGTTAGTAAACAACCCAAAGCTATTTATTAATTGGGAGTAAACAAAAATGTAGTTGGGTCTGATTCTGCAAACAAGTTCATAGAATCTAACATATAAAGACAGTATTTCAGGCTGGGGGTGGGGAGACGAAGGGGAAGAGAGACAAACATTCCTATGTTACCTTCCCTCATGGGAAAAGCTCTCATTAGGATGACAGACACAAGGTTTATAAGTGTGGCTTTATCACTAAATAGTAAGTCATCTTACTATTTAGTAAGTCACTGATTCTCCAGTAAGAGTGCACTCTAGTAAGTCACTGATTCTCTGTGGACACCTCCCACCCAGCTTGTTCACCTGGGAAAGGGAAGATGAGTATAAGGATAAAATGATATAAAAGAAACATAAGGAGAGGGGTGGTGCCTGTGGTTCAAAGGAGTAGGGCACCTGCCCCATATACTGGAGGTGGCGGGTTCAAACCTGGCCCCTGGCCAAAAAAAAAAGAAACATAAGGAGAAAAAAGATGAATACCAATGTAACTTCACATTAAAACATTTCCTTTGTTGAACAACTCAATAAATGTAAATAACAGCATAGAGTATTGGAAAGATGAGTTGTAACAATTAAATAAATGAGTCAAATATAGAATCTCTTATTGACTAAACATTTGGCCTTGAACAAGTTATTTCTCTTCAACTCTGTTTTCTCATCTGTACACTAAGATAATTTTCATAGACAAAAATTGGAGTAAGGGGCAGACTAGTCACAATACTGTGTACAGTGCTGACCTATATTCCTGCCAAAGATCAACAGATGGATTTCAGCTTTTGTGCTAATTGACTCCAATCTCCATCCTTGGCTTCTGATGAAACTGGTAATGTGTCCTTGGTTTTCTTTTGACCAAAGCAGTCAGAACCCTCTAGTTGACGTTAAAAACCTTCTTTATATATAGACCTAACTCCAAATAAATAAAAGTACAAACATATAAATAATATCCACTTGAAGGGAAACTATATTAGTGAGGACAGTTAATCGTATAGTGTAGTAATAAATAACTCTAAAATCACAGTGACTCAAAAAATAGAGGTATATTTCTTACTCAATGTCTTGGTTGGCCATTCTCCAACTTGAATTTATGTCATCTGAAATATATGGTTAAATATTTCCAGGCTTACTATGGCAAGGGAATAAAGAGATGTAAGGTACACACTGGCTCCTATCTGCCCTATCTCCAGGTGGCACCCATTATTTCTGCATCCGTATCTGGGAGTAAACAGTAGTATGGTTTACATAACTGGTAAGTGTAGGGAGCATTAACTATGCTTCTGATGTCACAGCATTTACCCACCTGAGTGCCTAAACATCTGTGTGTAGCCATCCATACTCACAGGGTGGTTGCAAGGATTATGCAACCCATAATAAGACTGTAGCCCAATGTCTGGCACATACTTAATATTCAACAATTATTAGTTTCTTTTTCCTACCACCAATCTCAAAGGTGAACTTTGCCAATTCTACAGAATCAACCAGCAACTAATGTGCTCCTAAATCTATAATCAGAGCATCCTCATGTCTTACTCAGCGCTCCAGAAAGAGGCAGGCAGTTTGCAGACATACACCGAGTACATGTCAGATCCTGCACTGTCATGTGCACACCAGCATCACAAATTACTGAATTACAAACATCAGTGCCAGGGTCTCCCTCCCTCTCAGCCAGAAACTCACAGAAAGCAGGAGCTATGTTATCTTTGATGCTGGATCCCCAGGACCTAACAAGGTGCTTGGCACATTGTAGGAATACATAAAAGTTTATCTTATCAATAAATACCAACTTTATCCTTGTGTTTTCTTTGATATATCAATCCACAACTCTCCTTGTGCCCTGATTCTACCACAACATAGTGTACTAACCACAATATGATCATAGCAAGCTACTGGGATACCACTGTGCCCCATTTCTAGATTTTCCAGCAAATTATTATTTTAATCCAAGTATACTACCTCCCTCCTAACCATGAACTGTAAATGCGTTCAGTCACTTCTAACACCAGCTGAGCGAGGCCCCAGTCTCTGTTTAATGACTGAGTTTTAGGGGTGGCAGTGGATTGTGTAAAGCCATAGAGCTCTGGAATCAAAACCTAGATTAACCACTTAGTAGGAACACAGTCACCACTTTGGCCTACCACTTTCTGATGCACCAAGCAAGATGAGAAGGTGCTTTGGCTATAGTATTTAAGCACACATTAATTGGTGGGGTTGATTCTGTAAGATCCTTTACCATTTCAATTGCTTTATAAGGAACTTAGGATAATGCACACATCATACAATTCACTATTTAATGTGCACAATTCAGTGATTTATTCACAGAGTTAAGCAACCATCACCACAATCAGTTTTAGGAAATTGTCATCACCCCTCAAAGAAACCTCATACTCATTAGTAGTCAGTGCCCATTACCCCCAATCTTCCCAGTCCTGGGTAGCTATACATCTACTTTCTGTCTCTATGTACTGTACCTGGCCCCTCAGCCAAGCCAAAAATAGTGACCTTCTGCCTACTTCCAACAGACTTGCCATAAAAATTAGAAGTTAAAAGAACTTGAACATGCAAACAAATGTACCATAGCTAAGCTGTGTAAAGTAAGTTATAATATTTAGCAATTTAGATTCTTAAAATAAAATGAATATTTAATGTATTTGTCTCCAGGTGCATTAAATTTAAAAGCATCTGTTCTCTCCAAGAAT
This sequence comes from Otolemur garnettii, assembly GCF_000181295.1. Lineage (NCBI taxonomy): Eukaryota > Metazoa > Chordata > Mammalia > Primates > Galagidae > Otolemur > Otolemur garnettii. The sequence continues at coordinate 39,087,650 of NW_003852401.1, forward strand.
TCATAATTAAAATGGCAGTAATCAGAATGAAGAAAATCTTTTCTGAAGAGTGAAATACATCTTGGATTATCGAATGTTGACAAACTATGCATTGTGATGGGTGAAATTCACAACATTCACCTGAGAACCTTGCTCAGTTGACCTAAAAAGTCAGAGATTTCTATTTTACTGAGCTGAACAACCTCCATGAAGATTTTTTTTTTCAGGTTGGGTGGAAAGAACAAAAGGAACATTTTTTTTTATTCTAATGTTTCAAAATTATTTGATCATGAAAAGAAGAATTAGAATAAGAAGTTACCATAAGTGTTCTTAAGCACATATACAAATAAGTATTTAATGACTACATTAGTGCATACGTATAATGTTTAAATGTGTTTTTAATCTATGAAAGTGTATCTTTATAAAAGGCCTTGTATTTTTTTCCCCTGAAAAAAATGTTTCTGCTAATGCATTTTTAAAGATGTAACTTAGAGAAAAGTAAAATGCGTCTACCCTCAGCACAGAGAATGTCGAGATTACTCTGACCTTAGAAAATGTAGATGTTCTGCTCCAGCAGGAAAATGGAAAGTTGTTCTGGACAAGCAGGGTTGAATAAATCCGCATTCCCCAGCAAGATTTCTCTCTGGTAAATGTAATCACCATTTTGATCTAAGTCATGAATCCTTTTCTGCTTTTCTTTTTTACCTTTCTGTTTCTACATGGTTCTACAAGTTAAAAGCCTAAAGATTGTGGTGATGAATACCATCTCCTCCACTTAGACAATATATTTATTCCTTAAATCTTAACATTAAAAATAGAGAAATCCTAATAGCGTCCATTTCCAATAATATTCTCTATATTATTCTCATGCTATTCATTGTCTACTTTAGGTCTGCTTACTAGAAAAGAACACATATATTTTTAAACTGTTTTTAGAAACTGATGGGGAAACTGAGGCGCAGAAAGTTTACATGGTTTGCTAAAGTATACCTAGCCACTGATAAAGCCAGATTTAGAAACCAAAGTCTTCTGACTCCATTATGAGAAAAAAATATTAGTGAAATGAGAGTGTTAACATAGAAACTAGAAAACCAGTTGCTTAAATAACTAGTAGACCTTTCTTACTTATATTAGTGCTAAATATATTGTAAGGTGCCACCTCCATAGTTTACTCAAGAAATAGTCAATGTAGAGGTTATAGTCTCTCCTTAGGAAATTGCCAGTGTTGTAAGAGAATATTACTGATGTGTTTCTGCATGATCATAGTAAATAAGACAAAGGTAAATCATGAGAAATATAGGCAAAGTGGTATGATAATTTAGGGTGAGTGCTGGGGACATGCCAGGATACTTCCTCATGGTATCTAGATCAGCACAAGTGCTTACATATATTGAAGTTCCTTGAAAGAGACACCATGTTTTTTTTCCAAAGCTGTATTTCCAATGTGTAACAAGTGTCTTTAATGGTACATAGTAGGTATTCAAAAATTATGAATACATGAATGAATGGATGAACATTTCCAATATTTTCTGTGATCTGTTCATCCAGAACAAGTTTAGCAGGCAGTCTTGGTTTTAGACACCCAAAATAAGTATAAAAACTAATCTTCCTTACAAGCCCTTGTCCATCAAGTCCCAGTGAATAGCTTGGACCTAACACAAGAATAGTTTATATCTTGGGATCCCTAAAATGTCACAGCTCTATACCTAGGGAATATGCTGTAGCTCTTTTATCTGGATGCACTGGAGCTCTGAGGCGTGGACTGATAAATCCACTAGCATTATAAATGCAGTGAATTTGGTATTCACCAATGAGTTCCTCAATTTCATTATTCTACAAAGCAAGCTATATACAGAGGTTGGATTTTAGCAGTTTATTCATGACTCTCCAAAGAAGCAGTCTGAGTTACATAGAAATTTGTTTGGTTTTATATTTTATTTTTATTTATTTGTTTATTTTGAGACAGAGTCTTACTCTCACTCTGGGCAGAGTGCCATGGTATCATAACTCACAGCAACCTCAAACTCTTGGGTTCAGGCAATCCCTTTACCTCAGCCTCCTGAGTAGCTGGGACTACAGCTATGAGCCACCTGTAGTTTTTCTATTTTTGGTAGAGATGGGGTCTCGCTTTTGCTCAGGTTAGTCTCGAACTCCTGAGCTCAGGTGATTCACCCACCTGGGCTTCCCAGAGGGCTAGGACTACAGGTGTGAGCCACCGGGCCTCAGACGAGAGGTTTATTAAAGGTTAGAGTCATACTGAATATCATGAAGGAGGAAAATAATATATTGCAAAGAGTAAGAGAAAAGTCAGGTTGTTGATTTATCAGTATTAACAAGAATAGGGCCTATTTTCTCAATTGAAGCCAATATGTGAAAAAAGATCTTTTTTTGCAAGCACTTTTTTGTGGCTCTCTCTTTCTCTCCAGTACAATCAATCACTAAGAAATTCATCATTCCGATGGCTAAGTGCAAAATACATTGACCAAACCTGTTTTATGACAAATTCACATGGCAAAAATAGCCTCTGTGAGCCTCTGCTACTCTTGGTATTTTGCATGCCTTTTAATAATTCCCCATCTCTGTATATCTCAAGGGATTGGTTTTGGCTGAGCATTGAGGCCTACAACATTAGTGTGAGCAATGCTACAAGCAAACAACGACGGACGTGAGAACAATCAGGCTCAGTGGTGTGAAATGTAAAGGATCGGGAAAGCAGCCATGCTCAGCTGGGTGAAGTGAGGCAAAAGCACAAACAGGAATGCATCTGGATAACAACCCCGAGGAAATGAAGAGTGACCTCCACTGTTCCGGACTGCTTCCAAACGGGTTTCCCCATACCATGATTGCAAGCTCTGCTTTGCCCACAGAGGTAGTAAGGCTAGAATTAAATCATTCACTGAAATAAGTTGTCAAACGTCTTAGCATCTAATTACATGCTTCCAAAAGGAAAAAAAAAATTAAAAAGGAGGGAAAATGAAATAAGAATCCACTATTGATGACCTGTATTCCTTAATAAAAATCAAATTCTACCCAAACCGAGGGTGGGTCCGTTGCCTGGAGGGAAATAATTCATTCATTAGGGGTTCACAATATCTTTAATAAACTTCACCAGGACACAATAAATAACACAAATATTGCTCTTTGTAATATTAAATTCATCATAGCAAAAAAAAAAAAGTCAAAGCAAGCAAAAATAATTTCCCTAATTTCATTAAAATGACTATGTTCTGTAGATGGCAGATTCACTTGGCAAAGAAAATTTTTCATCATCCAATTCAAATATGAAGGACTCAGAAAAGTATGTATTTTTCACTTTAAAAATGACATTCAAGAAGGCAATAAGTCAGGATTTTAATGCATTGCTAGCCCAATGAAAACATCAAAAGTGATATAAAAAATGTGTCTTGCCTAAGAGAACAATAAAGTGAAATTGTAATCAGTTGCTAAAGCTTAATCGATATTATCACAGTGCAGTTTTTAGAGTGTTTTCTCTAATGTAAGTTGTGAGGTCACTAAACTCTTTTGGTTTCTCTGAAATGCATCATCAGATCCTCTCAGAGGCTGTGTTTATTCCTTTCATCATCCTAAATATAAACTTAGTAATTTAAATATTTCTGGATAACTCGGCCATTAAAGGAATCAAAAAACAATCTCATTTCCAGTTTCTCTCACGTCTTTTAAAATACCAATCTAGTGCTTCAGTATGTTGGAAAAGGAGTTACATCATATTCCTAAATAAGTATTTATTTCTATCTCTCTTTTAAGAAAAAAATAGTCCCTGATCCCCAAAAAGATCACAAATTCAATTTTAATACTCCTGATTCTGCTAGTTAAAGATGAACTTTGACTAGAAAAACATCCCTATTAGAAAATACTCTAGTCATTTTCGTTTATAACCCTCTTGTGGGGTGATGCTACCACAACAAGCAGCATTTTGAAGTAAGGGTAAGGAAAATAGCTTTCAATTTAAATTTTTGTGCTCTAACAATTATACTTCTGAAATAACTTCTCTCTATAAAACTCCCTTGAGCTCATGGCTCCAATGTTAACCCTGTCCATGAAAAATTCATGTCCTCATCAGATGTATTTGCATAAAGCAAATAGAAGAAGAAGCAAAGCTCAAAGCACTAATAACAGAAGATATGGAATATTCTAGGCATAATAGTCTTTATTTTTTCTATTCTGATCTATGTATCTAATCCATCAAATCCAAATATACATTGAGCAAACGTATAGCCCGTGAAAATCCTATGAACCAGACCAGGCTGCTACCATGCTTCTGCTTAAATATTTGAAAGTGTTCTAGGTGGGTCCCAATAGTCATGAGCAGAGCGATGTAAGGGAAGTCACTTAACTTCTCAGAGTCTGTATTCTCAAGTGAGAAATTAGGATAATAACCAGGGTTGTTTTAAGTTTAAATAATGTATGTGAGGGATCTGGAACCAAAGAAAGTACTCAGTATATCATGGCTAAATGTAAACAAATAAATGAATAAATTTAACTTACCACTTTTGATGAGGAGTAAAGAACAATTGTATAACCAAGCCAAAACTATTCTCAGAGATATGTTCATCAGCTCAAATGTTTCTATAAGAAAAAATAAAAAGAATTAAACTTGTACTATGCATTCATTTGAATAATTTATTTTTAAAAATCAAAAGAATTTGTGAAAAGTAGTCAAGATAAAATAGAGGTAGGAATAATAGAAAATAAAGATTGAACAAATCTTTTTTTATTTTATTATTTATTTATTTTGAGAAAGAGTCTCTTTTTTTGGAGACAGAGTCACTATATTGCTCTCAGTAGAGTGCTGTAGCATCACAGCTCACAGCAACCTCCAACTCTTGGGCTTAAGCGAGTCTCTTGCCTCAGCCTCCTGAGTAGCTGGGATTATAGGTGCCCACCACAATGCCTGGCTATTTTTTTATTGCAGTTGATTAGCTTGCCCAGGCCAGGTTTGAACCTGTCACCCTTGGTGTATGTGGCTGGAGCCATAATTTGCTAGTTATTTGGGGAGAAAATAAGCAATATACAAATAAAATTCTAAAAACATTTGGAAGAGCTATCTATACTCACTCAAGACAAAGTAGGTCTTTTTTAGCCCTATAATATTGATGATTAACAAACTCATCAATATAATTCACTGCATGAATTCACATTATATGAGAAAAATCTATGTCATTTGAATAGAAGCCAAAGCTTTTTTCTGTTAACGTTTAATACCCGTTCATATCAATGCAAAAGAAGACCTGAAAGATTAATGAAAATAAATAAAAAGGTGGCTTGATTTTCTACTAAGCCTGTCCAAATTAAACCTATAACAAGTACCCTTTCTTACAGATGACATATTTGACACATTTCTCACTAAATGCAGAAACAAAGCAAAAGTAGTATAGGAATGATTTTTACTTTTTGTTTTACTGAACATTGTACCTACTCAACACAATAGACATAATAAAAATGTATGATATGAAAATTATAAGGCAACAAATATAAGACATGAAATTATAATTGTTGACAAATAATATGTAAGACTTCATGGAAACCCACAGATAAACTATTCAAATTAATACAAATGTAGCAAATTGGTAGTACAATATCATTATTAAAATAAAATTTCTTCTCACCAACAAAAACCAATTATGTAAAGAAAATGAAAACCATTTCTTCTAGTAACAAAAACTATAAAGTACCTAGTAATCAATCTAACAAATATTTTAAAATATTTTTAGAGAAAATTTTATTTAAAGGCCTCATAGAAGCCCTGTCTTAGTCTGTTCAGCACCTTATACTGCACTGTGGTGTGAATGATTTTGGTTTCTCCAAAATTCATGTTGAAACTTTATCCCCAATACCATGGTATTAAGAAGTGGGACCTTTAGGAGTTGATTAGGCTCTCATTAAGAGCCCTGCCCTCATGGAATTAGCTGTCTTATAAAAGGGCTTGAGGGAGGGAGTTTCTTTTTCTACCTCTTTTTGCCACTTCCTCCATCTGAGAATGTAGCAACAAGGGTCCCCTTGGAAGTAGAGAGCAAGCTCTCATCAGACATGAATCTGCTGGAATCTTTATGTTGGACTTTTTAGTCTCCAGAAGTGGGGGAAATAAATTTTTCTTGTTTATAAATTACCCAACCGGAGGTATTTTGTCATAGCAGTATAATCAGATAGATTAAGAAGGAAACTGGTACCAAGAGTGGGATGCTGCTGTAACAAATATCCAAAAATATACAAGTGACTTTGGAACTGGGCAACGAGTGGAGGCTAGACCATAAAGTGCTAATCTGGTGAATGCTCAGAAGAAGAAAATTGCTGGAAGAAAAGCCTATATCCTCTTAGAAATTACTTCAGTAATTGTGATCAGAGTGCTCATAGGAATATGAAGGATAAAGGCAATTCTAATGAGGTTTCAGAAAGAAATGGGGAACATGGTATTGGAAATGGAGGAACAGCTATCTTCATTTCATAGAGAAAAAAACATTGACTGCATTATGTTTGTGTCCTACTGTTTTACAGAAGGCAGAATTTAAGGGCAAAAACTAAAATATTTGGTGGAAAGAAGATCTCTAAGCAATGCAAAGGGGCTGTACGGTTTCTCTTGACTTTCTCTAGTAAAATGCAAGCAGAAAGAAATAAATTAAATATGAAATATATAATCAAAGGGGAAGCAGAACTTAAAGAGTGAAAAATTTTCAGGTCGTAAAACATAAACAAGCATATTCTTTAAGAAAAAACACCAAAGGTATAATCTAGTGATGGATTGATAAGGAGATTAGTATGGATGGAAGGAAGCTAGATGCTATTCATTGAGACCATAGAAGCACGACCTTGATGGCCATTCAGAGATCATCAAGGCTGCCTCTCCATCACAGGCCCAGCCTGGCAGGGCCTGGAGAGCAACATGGTTTCAAAGGAGCAGCCCAAGGTTTGTTCCTGTGTGAACTTGAGGTTCATTGCCCAGTACCGCCTGAACTTTCTGCTGCCCTCATTCTGGTGCAGTCCTCCTCAGCCATTCTAGATGTAGCTCAAGGAGGCTCTAGCAGGTAGTGGCATACTCAGTAAAGTCTCTATGTGGCACTAACTCTGCAGACATACCAAGTTCTATGGTCATGGCTACCTCTACCTATTTTCCAAAGGATTCTCCCCAAAGCCTCAGTGCCCAGCCAGTGAACTGTTACAGGAGCAGGGCTGTCACAGAGAGCTCCCACTGGGGCAATGTTTAGTGGAACCATAAGGGCAGGGCCACTCCCAATAGCCCAGACTGGTAGAGCCACCAGCATGCAATGCCAGCCTGGGAGAGACAATGGCATCTGACTCCAATGAATAAAAGCTACTATAGGGTCTGTGCCTAGCAAAGCCATGGGGTTTGAGCTTCCCACAGCCTTAGGAGCTTAACCTCAAACCCAATGTGTCTGGAAGCCAGATATAGAGTCAAAGATTATTCTACAGCCTTAAGATTTAATATTTGCCCTGTTGGGTTTGGAAATTGGTTGGGACCTGTTTCTGCTTTTTCTCTCCTTTCCTATTACTCCTATTGGGAATGAGAATGTTTATCCTATCATTATATTTTGGAAGATAATTTGATTTGGTAGGTTCACAGCTAAAGGGAAATTTATATCAGGATGAATTGTACCTACAACTCATCTATATCTTATTTAGATGATACTTAGATAGAATTTTATACTTTCACTTTAAGGTTGATGCTAGAATGAGTTAAGATTTGGGGAGCTTTGGGGATGGACTGAATGTATTTTGTACATGAGAGAGAGATACCTTTTAGAGGGCCAGTATGGAATGCTATGGTTTGAATACTGTGTCCTTCCAAAATTCACACTCACATAATTCCTAATGCAATAGTATTAAGAGGTGGAGGATTTAGGATGTGATTTGCCCATAAGGGCTCTGCCCTCATCGATGGGATTAGTGACCTTATAAAAGAGCTTGAAGGAACAAGTTTATCCTTTTCATCTCTTTCTCAGTGTAAGGAAACAATAACAAGGTATCACCTTGGACACTGAGACAAAGACCTTACCAAACATCCAGTCTGCTTGTACCTTGATCTTGATCTTTCTAGCCTTTATAACTGGAATAAATATATTTCCATTGTTTATAAATTGTTACAGAAGAACATACATACCAAAACAAGGGTAGTTTATAAGCCACAGGGATGTTTTATGCACAGTTCTGGAGCCTGGGAAGTTTAAAATCAAGGTACCAACAGATTCAATGTCTAGCATCTTGCTGTGTGTGCTTCAAAGATTGCACTTTATCACTGTGTCTTTACACAGCAGTAGGGGCAAGGCAGTTCCCTCAATCTCTTTTATGAGGGCACTAATCCTTCTCACAAGAATAAAGTCCTCATGACTCAACATTTCCTAAAAGGCCCTACCTCTCAATACTACCACCCTGGTGATTGGGTCCAACATATACATTTGGAGTAAATAACATTTATATCATAGCAAGACTAGAACAAGGGAGAGATACTTACAGAAAAGCTCAAAAGTTTATAATTTTTTTTAATTTATGGTTAATGTGAAGGTACAAACAACCAAATCACAATATTTGAATTTGTTAGGTAGAGTATCTCTTATAGATATGTCCTATACCCAAAAGTGTGCCATACACCCCTACATTGTACCTTCTAAGTGGGAGCACCCCAAACACCCCCTCCCCTCTCCCTCATTCCCTTTTCCCCCAACTTGAACTAAGTTTTTCTTCTATGTGAACATATATAAAACCAAGACATGAAATCAGTCCCTTATAACTATCTGATCTTTGATAAACCCAACAAAAACATATACTGGGGGAAAGAATCGTGGGAGAACTGGACAACCACACTGAAAAGACTGAAAGATGGAGACTTTACCTCCTTCATGTTTACATGGATGGAACTGGAAAATGTTCTTCTTAGCAAAGTATCACAAGAATGGAAGAAAAAGTATCCAAT
>NW_003852401.1:39108850-39120992 GCF_000181295.1 Otolemur garnettii
CCATTCAATAAAAAAAAAAAAAAAAATTGATTCAAGATGATAAAAGATTTAAATCTAAGGCAGGAAACAATTAAAATCCTAGAAGAAACTGTAGGAAAAACTCTTGAAGATATAGGCCTGGGCAAAGATTTTATGAAGAAGACTTCCATAGCAATTGCAACAACAACAAAAATTAACAAATGGGACTTAAACTGAAATGTTTGCACAACTAAGAACACAACAATCAAAGCAAAGAGACAACCTTCAGAAGGGGAAAAGACATTTTCATATTACAAATCTGATAAAGTCTTGATAACTATAGAGAACTCAAATTAATCAACAAAAAAAGAGCTAATAATCCCATCTATCACTGAGCAATCAACATAAAAAGAATCTTCTCTGAGGAAGACAGATGAATGACTAAGAATCATATGAAAAAAAGCTCATCATCCCTAATCATCAGAGAAATGCAAATCAAAACCACTCTGAGATATGACCTAAGATTATCCCACATCACAAAAATCTCAAAGCTGCAGATGCAGAGAGAGGGGAATACTTTTATACTGTTAGTGGGACTGCAAACCAATACAGCCTCTTTGGAAAGAATTATGGAGAATCCTTAAAGATCTCAAATTAGATCTCTCATTTGACCCTGCAATCCCACTACTAGATGTTTATAAATATTTTTTAAGTACAAATTAATCTACAAAAGCAAAGTAATTCTAACCAGTTCATATAGTTGGAAGATGACAATATGGCTCTAAAATTCATATGGAAGAGCATCAAATGTTAAATACATTAGTTAGAATGTTTTTAGCTTCAAATAATAGAAACATATCTAAAATTAGCCTAAACCAGAAAGAGGTTCAAAAATATAGAACTCACCTTTTTCATATTGCCCTTTTGTTATTCTCAGTATGCTGGCCTATCCACTTAATTGGGCCATGATTATGCTCAAAAAATGATTTTGTCACCTTCCCAAGAGAGGAATTCACATGAGAAGAAAGCAAGCAGAGGCTGTCAAAGTATAAAAATATGTTCTCTTTTTAAATTGAGAGGAATACTTATTGGACATATTTCATCACATGTTTAATCCTGAACTAATCATAGGCAATTGCACAATAATTTAAAATGAGTATAATTTTACATTCCCCCATTAAGATTTGGGTGAGGGGTCAGATCCCCAGAAATACTTCACTGACCAAAACCTAGAAAAGAACTAGAGTTCTATTGGCAGAAGAGAATGAGGGAGGAAGACGACCACTGGCAAACAACATATGACCACTGTCCAGCAAAATGAGTATTCAAAACCCATATGGAGTTCATTCAAATCAATTTTAAAAATAGAAACATGAGCAAGATTTATAAACAATAGGCAATTTACAGACAAGGAAATACAAGTGTCAAATGAGCATATGAAAAGATGCTCAATTTTGCTAAGTAATCATGGAAATGCAAATTAGAACAACATTAACACACACCATTTAATATACAGGAGATTAGGGTTGGCACATTTTTTGTTAAAGGGCCAGGTATTAAATATGAGGGACATGACGAAAGTTTGGAGATACACAAAAATTAAGAAATAATCTGGTAGGCTAATGCCCCCGGCCTTGTTTTTATTATTAAGAGTTGCCTTAGCTATAGGGTTCTTTTCTGGTTCCATACAAAATGAAGAATTATTTTTTCCAAAGCTTGAAAGTATGATGTTGGTATTTTAATGGGGATTGCATTGAATCTGTAGATTGCTTTGGGAAGTGCAGACATTTTAACAATGTTGATTCTTCCCAGCCATGAGCATGGTGTGTTTTTCCATTTGTTAATATCTTCTGCTATATCTTTTCTTAGGGTTTCATAGTTTTCTTTGTAGAGGTCTTTCAACTCTTTGTTAGGTATGTTCCTAGGTATTTCATTTTCTTTGAAGCTACTGAGAAGGGAATTGCGTCCTTGATTAGCTTCTCATGTTGGCTGTTATTAGCATATACAAAGGTTACTGGTTTGTGGACATTAATTTTATATCCTGAGACATTACTGTATTTTTTTTGTCATTTCCAGGAGTTCTTTGATAAATGAAACAAGAACATTCAATGGGGGGAAAATCCCTATTTAATAAATGATGCGGGGAGAATTGGATAACCACATGTAAAAGAATGAAACTGGACCTGCACGTTTTTCCATTCACAAAAATTGATTCAAGATGGATAAAAGATCTACACCTAAGTAATGAATCAATAAAAATTCTCAAAGAAAGTGTGAGGAAAACACTTGAAGCTATCAGCCTGGGGAAAGACTTTACAAAGAAGACTTCCATGGCAATTGCAACAACAACAAAAAATAAACGAACAGGACTTAATTAAATGGAATAGCACAGCTAAGGAGACAACAACCAAAGCAAATAGAAAACATTCAAAATGGGAAAAGTTATTTGCATATTATGAATTGGACAAAAGCTTGATAACTAGAATCTACAGAAAACTCAAATTAAGCAAAATAACAAAAAAAAGCCAACAATCCCTTATATCAATGGGCAAGTGAGATAAATAGAACCTTCTCTAAAGAAGACAGATAACTGGCTAATGAGCATATGAAAAAATGCTCATTGTCTCTAATTATCTGAGAAATGCAAATCAAAACAACTCTGAGATATCACCTAATCCCAGTGAGAATGGCCCACATCACAAAGACTCAAAAATGCAGATTCTGGTGTGGATATGGAGAGAAGGGAACACTTTTACACTGCTGGGGGACTGCAAACTAACATAACCCTTTTGGAAAGAAGTATGGAGAATCCTCAAAGAACTCAAACTAGACCTCCCATTTGATCCTGCAATCCCATTACAGGTCATCTACCCAGAAGAAAAAGAGTTCTTTTATCATAAGGACATTTGCACTAGACTATTTATTGCAGCTCAATTTACAATTGCCAAATTGTGGAAACAACCTGAATGCCCACCAATCCAAGAATGGATTAACGAACTATGGTATATATATAGCCAATAAAAAGGACAGTGACTTTACATCTTTTGTATTAATTTAGATGGAGTTGAAATCTATTCTTCTTAATAAAGCATCACAAGAATGGAGAAGAAAGAATCCAATGTACTCAATTCTGATATGAGAACAATTGATGCTAGTACATGGTGGGGGGGTGAAGAATGGGGGACAGAAAAGGAAGGAGGGAAGGGCTGTGGGGCCACAGTGTGTGACACACTTCTTGGGAGCAGGACACTCACCCAGCAAATGCAAGCAATGTAACCTGGCTCATTGTAACCTCAATGATTCCCCGATTAAAAAAAAAAAAGTACAATCATTTAGATCACTATATTTTCTCTAAGTAATAACCACAACATTCCATGTACTTTTGCATTCCTGTAAACTATTTTTGAAAACACTCTTTTCATTCAATTTATTCAAGTTTGTAAGTTCACTTTGATAGGCTTGAACAGTATCCTCAAGGTTAGAGAAGCTTCTTCCATGCATGTGACTTTTTACGGTAAGGAACAGGAAATGATCACATGGGGCCAGGTGGAGAATGTAGGGTGAATGAATTTTAAATTTAATCTCTGTGGACTCCAGGAGCTGAATGGTGATGTTGGCTATGTGGATGGATGTGTTGTCATGGTGCAAGATGGTCCCCCATAGTCCTGTCCTTGGCCACTCTTCTTGAAGTTTCCCAAAACTTTTGGTAGGCATACTGCTGTGTACCACCACTGAGCAGCAACAGTTCTTTGTTCATCAAGAACAGTTGTGACATGAGCATTTTTGGAGAAGAAAGTGTCTACCATTTTCTTTCCAATACTTCAGGTCCTCTAAACTTTTGTTGGTGGATTTTCATCAGGAAAGATCCATTCTGTTGACTGACACAAATTCTCTGGACCAAACTGGTAAATCCAAGTTTTATCACCAATAACAATGTCAGAAATGTTGTCTAGACTTGCCTCCCTCAAATCTGACCAGTATTTCTTTACGTGATTCAATACAGATGCACTTTTGGTCTTCTGTCAAAGTGTGAGGCACCCATCAGGATGAAACTTTCCTGACTCAAACATAACCAGGGAGGATTTTGGACACTGCTGGACATGCAGTTCATAATGCCACATCAGTGTCCTTGAATGTCATTTGATTGTTTTTGTGAACCATTATTTCCAAAGCGATGATGTTTTTCTCAGTCGCTGCAGTCACCAGACACTACTCACTCCTCTCCTTCATCTTCCAGTGAAGTTTGACCTCTTCCAAATTCTTGAACCCCCCCCCAAATTACCACACAAGAAGGAGTCAGGTCCTCAAAGGCTGCATGCAAATGCTCAAGGCTTTGAGACTCATTTTAACCCACTTTTAAAATCACAGAATATTATTGTGTAAAAGTGCTCTCTTCCCAGCTCCACAGCTGGTGCCCACTGAGCGCCCTAGTCGGAAACAAATGAAGCCCTCCCAGCAACACCAATGGGCAGAGCAAGTTGACACTTGCATGGGTGAATCAGAAAGGACACCACTGTTAACTGTATTTCTTGGAATTGAAATAATGGACCATAACGCAGTCTGTCTCAAACTTTCATAGTGACCTTCATATTTTAGGATTTGTGGGTTGAAAAGAAAATAGAAGTAAATAGGCATGTGTATAACCACTTAAAATATAAACATTTACAAATATTAAACTATTCTTAGCTTACAGGCTTTAAAAGAGCAGTGAGCTGAATTTGACACATGGGCCACAGTATGCTGACTCCCCCATTAGATAAACAAAACTTCAAAAGCTTAAAATATTAAGCACTGGTAAAAATGTAAGTAAAAGAGTATCCTGCAAGTAGAAAGGCTATTACAACCACTCTGGAGAATAATATAGCATTATTTATAAAAAATTAAAATGTTCACACCTTAGGATCTAACAATTTTGCTACTAGCTCCATAGAGAAATACCTATACATGTGCCCAAAAAGTATGTGCAAGAAAAATATAAAAGTTAATGTTATATGTATTCTGTAGAATACAAATAGATAGTTGTCCATATAAGGAATATATTTCAAATGACAGACTAATCTCATAATGCTCATTACTTTTAAGCAGAAGAAAAGCACCAAGTTTTCAGAAAGCCTTCAGAGGATCTAAAGCTTTTTGATATTTTACAAGAAGAAAATGTTCATATTTTCTTCAAATTACTTGTGTTTAATGAAAAATTAAAAAGCATATGTAAAACATCTTGAGAATTGGACAAAGTAGAATTACAAAGAAAAAAGATGGAAATATTTAGCTTAAAACATTTAAATATAATGGCTAAAGATTTTATCTGAACATTGAAATGCTTATAAATTTTTAGATATAATTTAAGGATAAAATTAATGAAACATCTGGACTCTTCAGTAACGTCAAGTCCTAAATTTTATAGTGTAGCGAATGAAAGGTTCAGAACTCCAAGAACTGAACATAAGTCATTTGGACTTTTCAACCAAGTTCTTTTATTTCATACTAAAGATAACATTAAAAAATAATCAGATATTATCCTTGCTGGATTTTCAATATTCGGTTTTTAAAGCCTTCTTCCTTGAATTATTTCAAATGAAAATCAGAAATGAATACACCACACACACACATACACCCAACCTTGGGTGAAGTGTAACAAAGAACATCGTTTATAGATGAGTTCTCAGACACTACCTTTCTCACTGGAAGGGAGAATGCATTTTTAAATGCTTATACTTTCAGTGGTTATACACATATTCCCTTTCCATATACTTTTGATTAAAAGGAAAGATATCCAATTATAACTTTTCTTTTCATCATTTGAATATTGGGAAGCCTCTTCCCCATGATCTGCCCAAGATTCTTTTATTAACATAAAGCTATGCTTAGCTAGCTCTGAGACTTCTCTCACAATGGGGACAAACAGAAGACAAAGATTAACAAAAGGCAAGAGTTCAAACATTCTTATGATGTAATGCTGAGTAAAACATTAAAAAAAAATTATTGGACCATAATTGAGTTCTTGGCAAGATGTCTCAATAACTTCATGCCCTGATGCGTAGCTTTCTCTATGAAAGACATACATCTTCATCAGATGTAGAATTCTGTGTTGATTATTTTAAGGGTTTTTTGTTTTGTTTTGCTTTTCCTTTCAACACTATGAAGATTGTCTTTCACTTTTTTCTGGCCCCCATGGTTTTTGGTTGTTTGTTTTGTTTTTTTAAATTGCCTCCATGGTTTTTGATAAGAGAACTCAGCAGTGTTTCAAATCATGTTGTTCTGTATAAAATGTGTCAATTTTTTTTCTGGATGCTTTCAAGAATTCCTCGTTATCTTTGGCTGTTCATGAGTTTGACTATAATTGCTCTGGCATTTATGTCTATGTTTGTTCCTGTTTGAGTTTCCTTGAGCTGCTTGAATCTGTAAAATTGAGCCTTTCTGCAATTGGGAAAATTGGGGGGCTATTGTTTTGTCAAATATTTCCCCTTAATATGTCCCTCTTATCTTTTTAATAATACCCCATGGATCACTGAAAAAGCCTGTTTATTTTCTTTTCAATTCTTTTTCTCTATGTTCCTCAAATTGAGTAATTCCTATTAAACTGTCTTCAGGGTCACTGTCTTCTGAGACAGTATGCTTCCATAGTAGCTCTTCTGATATTTTAGTCTTCAAGTCTAAAATTTACATTTTGATTTTTGTATACATTCTATGGGTCTGAATGAATCCTTTCATCCTTTAACTCACCCTGAATTTGTTATCTTACTTTACTTCATTGAGCATAGTTATAAGAGTTTTAAAATTTTTACTGTATCAACTTCTAAGTCATCTTGGAGTTGTTATTTCTTGATCATTCTTTTCCTTAATAATGAGTCACAATTTTCTAATTGTTCGTGTGTCAAGTAATTTGAGATTGTATCCTGAACATTAGGAATGTTATGTGGTTTCTGTTTTAGACCTCATAAGAGTGTTAAAACTTTTTTTAAGTAGGCAATTAACTTGAACTTAAACCACCAACTTTGTCTCTTAGTTAGTAGTTCAAATGTCAATTTAGTAATTTCTCCTTCACTGGATTCCACTGTGCAGAATAGTGGTTCTAGAATCATCCAATTATTTGGTCAAGGTTTATACATATGTTTGGGGCTTTCTTTCTCCAACTTTCTCTTTTCTAGGATTATTTCCTAGAATCTGAGGCTGTGGTTAGTCTCAATCTCTGCTCTCTGATTCCTCAGGCTAGAAAACTGTGGTTTCCTATCAGAGCTTTCGTCACCTGTTGGGCTGTGAACAGAAACTATCGACTGTACTCAGGCTGAAGGTCATAAAATTGAATTTTACCCCGTGATGTCCTTTGTGTCCCTCAAATTTAGACCCCCCCGAAAGGGCTTAATCTTCTACATTAGAAGGAAAGCCCCTGAAAGCTTTCTCTATTCTTGATGGTACTAAGTAGTGCCAAAGGCAAGGAATTGATTTTTTAAAGAGTCTTGAAAGATATAAATTCTGTGCGAGAGATTTCTCTCTCGTTTACTTTTGAGCTTTAAATCTATGGTATGAGTAATGTAGTCTAATCTAAGAGAGGATGTGTCCCATTTAAACATCCTGTTTTATATATTCCTATTTAGAAATAACTAAAACATGGATGGAAGTATATTGAAAATATGAGAACGGAGATTATAAGGTAAGGAAAAAAGTGATATTGCTGTGATAAATTCACCATATGAAGAGACAAAATAATATGTTCCTCTTTAGCACAGAGGCAAGAAAAATACAGCAGTAATGACAACTTCATTTATCCATGAAAATGGGTCATACATAATTTGGCTAAAAATAGAGGTTCTGAGAAGTTCTCGTCTAGTCTTTCTGCCTTAATTCCCCATGGATAGAAGAAATGACTTTGAATGTACTACTCTATACCTAATTCTAACAAACACTAGAGTTATTTGGTAAGGGGGAAATAAAAGTGTTAGAATAAAGTAGTCCCATCATCTTAGATCACAATACCTATCAGAAAAGGTTAGGCAAAGCCTGTTTAGAGTACCCTGCTGAGACATTTAGAGGGGCGTATTCAAAATATTATAACTCATAGTTCCATAGTATGCTTTCATGTATGACCACTAAATGGTTGGATTCAAGAAAGTTGGGAAATTCTTACTGATGCAGGTCCTATTATGGAAGGAAAAATCATATTAGGAGAAAGAAACGCATGAAGGAAGTATACATTCCAGAGTGGAAATAGGAATAAATAATTAAGGATGTGTATGAAATCATGATGTCAAGACCAAAATGAGGTGAGACACAGACCAAAAGCTAACGAGGACAAAACGTGTTTTAAGTATTGTTTTATAAATAATAAAATGAAAAAAAAGAGGTCCAGGAATGTTGAAAGGAATACAATGTGTTACACTGCAATTTAATAGAAAGAAAACAGAATGTCTAAATTCCTATTTTTGCTTCTTATTTTTCTGCCAAATATAGAATTAGCGTTCATAAGGGAATACAAAATCCAAAGGTAGTAAAGTTACTTTATTTAAGCTCAGGTCATTTGGCTTAGATGCATTGCATCCCAAAGCTCTAGGAAAACCTATAAATGAAATCACTCAATAACCATTCTTATTTTATGAGAAATCTTACGGAAGGGAAAGGGAGTCTGGAAAGTGAAAGAAAGCCAGTGTCAGTCCCACTTTCAAGAGAAAAATTATAGGTCTTGCATCCCCTGGATGCAAAGATGGATTACTAAAGCAATGGACTGTGGGCACCTGGAAAAGGGAGCTGCTGCCATAAAATGAGTAAGAATGGCTTGTCACATTCCACTCATGTTTTGCACTGGAAGGATTACAAGACATCTAACATAAAAATCCAGAGCACAATGCTTATGAGGACTTCAGTGAGTCAACTGACAATCAAATAATTCTCTTCTTGTATACTTTTTTATAGAATGGAGAAATATAAAAAGTTAAATGCTAAGAAAGATTATCAAGTTAGTAACCAGTGGAATTACTGTACACAAAGAGTAGTGGCTGAGGAATTGATGTCAATGCACGAAATAACGTTGACAGATGGTATGGGTTGAATCGTCTCCTCTGAAACGACATGGTTAAGTCTTATCTGCCAGAGTCTAAGAATGTGAAATAGGGTCTTTGAAAATGTTTGTAAGTTAATATTAGTCCTTGGGGTGGGACCTAATACCCCATGATGGTTGTCCTGATAAGAAGAGGAAAGTACAATGTGAGGACAGAGATGCACAGGGAGAACGCCAAGTGACAATGTGGCAGAGACTGAAGGGCTGCAGCTACAAGCCACACAGTGCCACAGATCTTCAGGAACTGCCAGATACTAGAAGGACAGAGGGAACATTCTTCCCCTAGAGGCATCAAGGGGGTCATGTTAGATGTCTAGCCTCCGGAACTGTAAGAACGCATTTCTTTTGTTTTAAGCCACCCAGTCTGCGGTGCTCTGTGATAGCAGCCCTAGGAAACTACCACCACAACTACATCCTAGGAGCCTGATTCTGACCTTGTCCATTCAGAAAAGTTGAATGAAGATATGACAGACATACCAAAAAAAAAACCAAAAAACAAAAAACAAAGATCAGGAACAAAAACGAAGAATAAAATATATTTAAAATGATAATATAACCTATGTAAATTTTTGTCACTGTTTAAAAATAAAACTATGCCTCAAGTACATACAGCACTTGTTCATAAAGTTTTCAAATACTTAGTAGCCCTGAAACTAAAGGAAATCATTGTTGGTCTTAATAAATTACAGGTTATTCTACCATTTTAATAAGCACAGCTAGTTGTAGTAAGTTTAGTTACAAACATAATACATTAAAGAGCCCTGAATTATTAGGCCTAGTTTAGAGAAAAGTGGTCAAAAGGAAGGGTTGCAAAGTCATGCTACATTAAAAAGCTGAAAAGAGATAAAGTGACAGTTTAGTGTGTAGAAGGGGTGACTCAGAGAAAACGCCATACTGTCTACAAATGACAAAGGCAGGTGTCACTTAAGGAGGGGATTGCATTCTGAGTAATGCATCAGTAGGTGATTTTGTTGTGCACACATCACAGAGTGTATTTATGCAAACCTAGGTGGTATAGCCTACTATCCACCAAGGCAATACAGTATAGCCTATTGCTCCTACACTACAAATCTGTATAGCATGAAACTGTGCTGAATTATTTAGGAAATTATAACACAATAGCAAATACTTGTGAATATAAACATATCTAAACATAGAAAAACTCCGAGATATGATAATTTCATGAGACCACCATGGTATGTATATGTGTCTATCATTAACCACAATGGCACTACACAGTGCCTGACTGCACTGAAGGGGCGTCTGACTATTTCTCCAGGATGGCAGAAGGCTGTATGAGTCTCAGTGCCTCATTCCTGTAGTTAACAAGGTACAGCAAATAAACATGCTATCTTCCGTGTGTTTTGGAATACAAGTATAACATTGGGGCTAATAACATAAATGCAATAGTCAACTTTGAAACACTTTTTCCTCCACATTTTAACATCCTTAAAATCAGAAGTTGTCTTAACAATTACTGACTGCCAGGTGGCAGTTTTCATCGACTGCACATGGACAAGCTTGGACACAGCTGTTTACACTTTCGTCACTTCAGCTGAGTTACAGGCATTGCTGCTATGTCACATGTGAGTTTAGTTACCATTTGAAATGTCTTTAAAATATCGCACTGAAATTAAATTATGGCATATGAGGAAAGGTATGAAAACAGCAAAAAAAAAAAAGCATACGTTTTAAGGTTAACAGAGCAAATATAATCATGGGAGGAATGACTGTAATTCTGTGTTTTCCTGCAATGCAAGAATCAAATGCTTTACTAGATCTAGAAAAATACAGGGTATTGTGTTATGTTTACTTATTGGTTTACATTAAAAAAGATTGCCCATCTCCTGCTAAGCAACACAGTTGAAAGCAAGAAATATTGCCATACTTCTTAGGATAGCTAAAAGGACGTTCAAAATGAAGAAGGCTGGTGCGACCTATTTATGCATCAAGAAGCATTGCCAAGGCATTGCATCCTAATTTAATGGGCAGTATTTTATAATGTAGTATATGGTACATCTTCTTATAATGTCTTAGATTCAGAAAAATGTGGTACTTTCTGTTTATACAGTACTTGAGAGAGCATTTTCACAAATATCATTTTAAATAACCTCAAAAGTCACAGGAAATAGGGGTAGGTCTATTTTATAACCATTCAACAGAGGAGAAAATTAATGCTCAGAAGCTAATTAAATTGCCTACAATAACATGTTGAACACACAACAAAACTGGAGAGTTAAAGGTTCCAACTTCTATTCCAGGGCTTTTTCTACTTCAAAATATATATATATATATGCAATGGATTCATATTTTTCCAGAAATATTTATACAAATTAAGGTCTAGTGAAGGGAAGATCTATAATATATAAAACTTCAGAAATGTCTTACCTTTTGACATCCAAAAGACAAACCAACTGAACAATTATTTTTTCAAAGCCATTTTCATTTATACCTGATGAAAGGACGGGCTTTAAAAATAAAATTCCTTCAGAAAATTGTTGCAAGCAATACAAACAAAACCTAGCTGTTTCTCGCCTGGGAAGGAATTAATAATGTTGCCATTTTGCTTCCACTGAAACTAACACAATTCTGAAATTGAATATCTTTGAGAAGATTTCATAATCTAGGCTCACACATATGCATGACTACAAATGCAATTTTTCAAATATCTGTCCTCTGAGGCAAAAATTAGGCTGTTTAATATCTGTCTTTGATACAAAGAATAAAAATATTCTGATACCTGAATTTTAAATAAACAGTTATGGTGGTCTACCATTTTAGATATCATCACAAATTTCACTAAATCATTTTATTGATACTTTACCTTAACCTTGACAGCAAAGAGACTTTTGACAAAGAAACTGAGGTTCAGAGCAATCATATAACTTGCCCAAAGTCATTCTGCCAACAAGTGATAAAGATGTGAATCTTTCTGGGAACTATTATCATTATCACCATCAGGAGCAGTAGCAGCAGTATCATCACCACCACCACCATGATCATCACCATCTTTATCATCATTATCTTTACCACCATTACCTTCACAATCACCACCTCATTCATCATCAACACCCTCAGCATCACCATCATTATCATCATCATCACCACCACCTTCACACTCATCACCACATC
>NW_003852401.1:39121449-39157218 GCF_000181295.1 Otolemur garnettii
TCATCACCACATCATCATCAACACCATCACCATCATCATCACCTTCACAATCACCACCTCATTCATCATTAGTATCACCATCACCTTCACAATCACCACCCACCACATCATAATCATCACCATCACCACCACTGTCATTGCTTTTTGACAAAGAGACTGAGGTTCAGAGCGATCATATAACTTGCCCAAAGTCATTCTGCCAACAAGTGATAGAGAAAGAGGTAAATCTCTGTTCTTGCTCCAAATCATGCAGCTGGTTATATCTTGAGACCTACTGGGGAGTGACTTTGGTAGGTTATAAGTCACCATGTGACAAAGGCAGCTCCAGCCGCAATTTACTCGATCTAGACAAACACACAAACTACCATGAAGGGGGAAGGAGGAGCTCAGATAAAAAAAGGATAAGTCATCCATTTGGTAATATTGTCTTGGGCAGGTCCTGATTTGAGCCCAAAGCACTGAATTATTGGTCATTTCTTAGGGCCTTAAACTTAATGGGAGCTAATAAAGTATTAGGTCTAGAGACTAAATTACACTTAGATATTATAAATCCAGTGTTATGTGAAGATAAAAGATATTTGTCTAGTAATATGCCAGAGACTGAAGATGTCAAAATGATTCCTCCAAATATATTTGTGGCTAGGTCTACTGATTGCACAAGAAAGTAACTTGTTATAACCTGTCCCAAAGGAGGAAAGCTGTTTCAGTTCTGGTACAATGGCAAGTATAATATCTCACTTAATAACAGAGTGAGACTCTAGCACAAATAGTCAGAAGTCATTTTTTAATGAGAGGAAATTTTGTTTTCATACTATCCAATTGGTCTGAGGTTTCCCCTATTACAGTTTCACAAAGTAAGGGCCTTAAGCTTCCAGTATAAAAATCATTCCTTGGCAGTTTTGTAATGTGCATATCTTCAAGTTCCATCCCAGATCTACTGAATCATTCTTTCCAGGACTGTGATTGGGGAAAGTACATTTTAAACAACGTCTCCAGGTGATTAAAATTATAGGTGAAGGGTTATGTAATCAAATCATTACATAATAATAATCAGGTATTCCACAAAAAGGACTCAATCTCATTCCTCCCTGGAAAGACTCTCCAAAAAGAAGATGGAGAAGGAGAAGAAGAATATGAGGAGGAGAAGAAAAGAAAGGGATCCTCTGTTGGTAGATACTTGGGCTGTTTCCACCTTTGGGCTATTGTAAATAATAATGCTATGAACATTGACATACATGTATTTGTCTATCCCTGATTTCAGTTATTTTGGGTACATATGTAGGAGTGGATTGCTGAATTATATGGTAATTCAATGCTTAAATTTTTTGATAAACTGTCAAACTGACTTCCACAGAGCCTACACCATTTTATATTTCCCGCCAGCAATGCACAACATTCTCCACATCCTCTCTGTTTTCTTTTCTTTTTTAATAATGGCCAACATAATGGGTGTAAAGTAGTGTCTCACTATGGCCATTGCCCATTTTTAATTGAGCTGTATTTCTCTTTATTATTAGCTTGCAACAGTCTTTTATGAATCCTGGATATTCTTTCTGGTCAAACATCTGTTACATATTGATAATGCCCAGCATGAGACTGACATGTGATAAACTCCTCTGTAATAGTTTCCATTAGATACTGCCCCCAAATTATGTGCTGCAAGGGTGATTTACATGTAAGCAAATAGTTTATCTTTACTCAGATTATTAAACAGGGCAGTGTTCGTGCTTAGTATTTAGAGCAAACACACTTGCAGTTTCCATCATGCTTCTTTGTGCATATTGCACATCCATGTACACAAATTTGCATTTTGTAAGATTTGTTACTTTAAGAGCAATTCTCAAACACCAGAAATTACTTTAAAATTCACAGTAACTTCTAATGGATGGGATTAGAAGTTGTCATTTGGTTATTAATGAAGAACTCTGAAATGGCAATTTTAGAAAACCACAGGATGGTGGGAAATGATATTTTATTAAATGCTGCAAACCCTCCAAGCACAAAATAGGCAGGGGAGGGAGCGAGGGACTGTTCCTGCAAATGGCTAAATGATGCCTTTCCTTTTCCTTATCACAGAACGTGTCAGGGCAGCACTAAGGATTCCCATTCAAATCGAGGAGCCGCAGACAGCCCAGATGGAATACAAATAGACGCAGGAGAGTGGAGCAGGGTTAGTGAAGTGTGCAGTTGGCGAGATTGATGTTGATACCCTTCACTGCCAAGTGAAATGCCAATAATGCTTGTATAGCATTTTGTGAGGGCAATGGGAGTATTGATTCCTCAGCAATAATAAAGAATGAAGCCGCTCTCTCAGGTATAAAACTATTGGCAACTGTTACAAAGAATTGACTCATAGGGGCCTGAATGCTGGCCTATCTTAATACAAATAATTCAGGCTTCAGAAGGATTTCAAGAGCAGCCAGGCATGGTTCGCAGGCACCACTCTCCTATTAATCTACCTGTGGCTTTCACGCACCTTCCAGTCTATCAGCCGATTGGTCTTAGTAGGGAAAGAGCTAAATGGATTCCTGCGGTCTCACTGAGAGCTGAGAAAAGACAATAAAGATGGAGAGAAGAAAGGAAGAATAAAAGAAAGAATATAAGATTTTTATATTTTTAGTTTTAGATTCTGTTTGTACTTTTCCTAAAGGTGAAGTAATGCATGTGGCAGCCACCTAAGCAAAAGTAGCCTATCTATGCTTTTAAACATATTTCCATTAGAAGTGTGATTTCTGGGAAGAGTGTTTTATGCCATGGATTACAATAGCTTTACACACTGAAACAAAAAATGGACCACTTGCAAATGTGTAGATCTGTCACATTTAACGATACCATATACTTGGCAGAGAAGCCAAGAACACTCTACATTTAATGTAAAGCTGCAAAATTGGCCTGAGAAGGAATACTTTGCCCACACTCATAGTCACCCATTCCTAAAACAGTGTGACCTTTTGGAGGAATAAAAAGAAATTATCAACACTAGGGTACCTAAAAGTCTTAACAGCTTTTTTAAACAGTAAAATGCACTTGGTCTCATGTGAACTTTAGTACCTGACCTAGGAATTCTCAACCTATTTGAAATAAGGGAACCTTTAAAATACAGAACCATGATTAAAGAAAAAAGTCTTAGTAAGTGTACATATGTGTAATCATGAAATATATATATACACACATAGGCATATGTATACAGATTATATATCAATTGGTAACAAAGCACGATTCCTATTGATTTAGACCTATTATCTTTTATAGGGGAAAGATGTTTTGAAAGTTAGAAAAAAGATGTTGATTTAGGATAATAAAATCTATCCTTTCTAAGATGCTCTTTGGCTTTTCCAAAACCTCTTTGGGCATGAAGAATTTGAGTGTTTGTTTGGTTTCCATGTCTTCCTTTTGTTTTGTTTCCTGCAAAGCCTTTGATCACTCCTAAGGACACATGCACAACTATTGTTAAAATAAAAAGGAGAATTAAAAGATTGTGGAGTGAGAAAACAATATATTGACACAAACTCAACATAATAATATCAAAGAAGTATTGGGAGCCTAAGTCAGCTTGTGAAATTACCATGTTAACCTAAGTCAATTTCTGTAGAAGTATATTTTTCATTAAGACAGTTTAAAAAAAAAAACAAAAGACCTTTGCTAAGTTATTTTTCTTTTTTTAAATGCCCAATATTGTCAAAGGAAAAATTGTTCTCATATGCTGCCGGTGGGAATGGGAACTTTCCCATGGGCAGCTCCTCAATGTATATCAAAGCTTTAACATGTTGGTTAACTTAGATCTGAAATTCTATACATAAACATACATGTTCATGGTAATTTAGCCTTAAGATTTTCACAGCTGTGCTATTTCTGATATTGAAATATTGAAGAAAAAAATCTGAATGTTCAACATCAGAGAATAAAGTGATTTTAAATGAAAGAAGCTTCAAATCTTTAAAAAAAATAATAATGACAAAATCCATAATCACCATAACTGACACTGAAAGTTGTTCGATATCAACATCATCCCACCCCCTTCTTCCTTTGGAATAAATCTATGATTTTATTAATCTACCAACTTCTCCTTCTCTCCGTGTGACTCAGCAAGGGTGACTCTGTGTGGACCCAAGGAGAAATCATGCTTAGTAATATCCAACCAAGAGTCATCTGTTAATCTTTATTGGTGAAGACAGAAAATACTTTTTTTTACTAGTTAGCCCTGTTTGACTTGAAACTTTCTGCTACTTACAGCTAGTAGATCATTTTAATATGTACATATATAACAGATTATTTTAATATATTACTTTAAAAAGCTAGAATACAAAACAGAATATACCCTCTACCTTCACTTTTGTTACTAGATATTATATATATTCTAAAATATTAGTTATCTTGCAGTTAATAGTAATATTACACATGATTTTTAAATTAGGTGTCTATGTATTCTAAATATACTATTGTAAATATGTATTATAATTGAAACAAGAAGATAAGGAAAGCATTTCTTTTAAACCCCTACCAATGTTAGTAAACATAAATAATTTGCTGGTTATATTTGCTTATCTGGTTCCTTAGTAACTTAGAGCCAGGAATTTCTAGTTATATTTTAAGGAAGAGGAGGATAACAAGATTCAAATATTCCAATTTTGCTTTTTTATGAGCAGGTATCCTTTAAAATTAGAGACCCCACTGAATTCTTGGTATGTGCTGCAATAGGTACTAAACAAGAAGATTAAAATTTTTCTAAATTTGAAAACATTTTTCTGCTGCTATTTTGATACAGTAACATAGCTTAATTATTTCACTAATTTACTTTTAAAATGTTTATTGAGCATCTGTTATGTTCTAAGCAACATGCTAGCCAGACAGGGAAACATGATAAAAATAAAGGGAAATGGTTTTTACCCTATAGGAGCTTATATTCTAAAGAGCAAAACAGGCATGTAAAAGTTTATATTATAATATGATGCTGCTGAAGTAGAGGTTTTCAAAAAGTAAATGGTAACAAAGAAGAAAGTGATGAATTTCAATTAAGTGACAGGTAATATAGAGAGGTAATGGCACTTGGATTTGCCCCTTAAATACCTAGTAGAATCTCTCAAGGGACTGGAGGTGGTGATTTTGGTAGAGGACAAAGAAGTATGATTATATCTGGGGTATCCTGGGTAAATCCAACAGATTAGTTAGACTACAAGATAAGAAATGTAGTGAATAATCAGAAGGGAGGAAGAAAAATAAAATGTATTACCACTTTGGTCTTTAAGCAATAAGGAGCTGCTAAAGTTTTTTCTTAAGTAAGCTGATGACATGATCAAATCTCTGTCTTAGATAACATTGGAAGATAGTGTGAGGGGAAGTGTGGATGCAGAGAAATCACTAGGAAGTTACTGCAATGGTCCATCCGAGAAGTAATGGTCCATCCAAGAAGTAATGAGGATGTAAACTTGGGCAGTGACAATGGGGTTAGAGATGAGTGGAGAAGTAACAGAGCTATTTAAAGGTAGAATTGCTGGTGAATGGTGTAGTTCTGATATAGAAGGATATAGAGTAAGAATAGATGAGTTCAAGTAGGTAATTCAAGAACTAGGCAAATTGTGACTACTTGGAGTAGGATAGTAAATATAGGAAGAGGAATTGGTTTGGAGAGAAAAACTTAATGAACAGGTGTTCAAGAATGTGACTCTGAGATTCCTGAAGAGAGAGATAATGCTGATTTAAAAATTTGGCAATTTTTTTTTTTTTTTTGCAGCTTTTGGCCAGGGTTGCGTTTGAACCTGCCACATCTGATATATGGGGCAGGCGCCCTACTCCTTTGAGTCATAGGTGCCACCCAAATTTGGTGATATCTTTATTGCTCTAATTTCTGTCTATCACAAGTGAAGAGTATTATATCTACAAATTATATCCAATCTTTAAATATTATTTAATAGGAAGGTTGCAAAAATCATCACCAGCCACTGGCCTAAAGCAGCAGCAAAGAAACTTGCCATTTATTTTAGGAATTGAATAAGAAAAAAATCTTTAGGGATTAATCAAAACCCAAAGACTATTCCCAGCTTGGGAATGGAGTTTGAATTTGTAGTACTGATTTGCTCCATAAAACACAAGCTGTAACATTAACATAATACTTTGTCTAGAGTCATGTAGTCCTGATAAAAGAATTCTGTGGAAAAACCCTTTGACATGTCAAAGCTCAAGGGACTCCCTCAGAATTTTATCCCCATCTGCAGAATAGTGATGAATAAAAAATTACAGACTGCAATATAAGTGCAATGAGGGAACATCAGTCAATACAGAAAACAGAAAAATAAATACCCCTAAGTATTTAAAATAAAAAAATATTAGGAAAGTAATTGTAAGAATCTATAGGTAAACAAAGAGATAAATGGAAAAATATAAAACAGAAGAAATTAGAACTATATGAGAAAGGAGTAAATAGACTAGAGATAGAATTATTACTAAATATTATCATTGAAACAAAAACTTCCATGGATATTTCAGAAAAACTGTATTGTAAATTGTGAAACTACTGATTATAATGAAAGAATTATCAAAATTTGTGGGATTTAACTGTAGTCACATTTAGCAGAATATTTAGGGTCTTGATATCACACATTAGTAAACAATAAAGATTAAATATCTTAGTTAACTTATTAACAAATGAAGTTTCAAAAGGAAATATAAAATAAATCTAAAGAGAGTAAAAGAGAAGAAATAATGGATTAAGATAGGATTAATGAAATAGGACAAGAATCAGGAGCCAGAATTGCAAAAATAAAATTTTCTATACAAACAACAACAACAACAAAATCTAACCACTGATTTAACCAAAGTAGTGCAAAACTGATAAACACTGAAAAAAATTAAAAAGGACAACTCATGTTCAAAAATCAGAAGACTCACTATTGGTAAAATGGAATTACTTTTCAAATTAATCTACAGAGTCAATGCAGTCACTATTAACCCCCTAGTTGCCTATTAGAAGAAATAAACAAATTGATCCTAGCATTAATATGAAAATTTGATGGACTTGGTACTGACAAAACAATATTTCCAAGTTTCAAAATTTATTTGAATGCTACCATAAGCAATACAGTATGGAATTGATATATGGGTGGATATACAGATAGATCAGTGGAAGAGAATTGTGAGTCCAGAAATAAACCTTCACATTTATCATCAATTGATTCAACAATGATGTCAAACCAATTAATTGAGGAAAAACATATTTTCAAGAAGTGCATATCCAGATGGAAAAAAAACAAAGAAGTTAGATCTCTACCTCACACAAATACATAAAAATTAACTCAAAGTGGATCAAAGATATACATGTAAGAATGAAAAGAATAAAATTTCTTATAGAGCAAAAACATAGCCATAAATCTCTTGGATTCTGCAAAGATTAGGTATGATACCAAAATACAATAAGGTGATCAGACATCCCACTTTTGGCAGGACAGTCCCAAATTTTAACAATTTGTCCCACGTCCCACAATGTTTTTAAAAAGTCCTGATTTTTGGAAAGAATCCCCAACAAGCTAGGGAACGGTGGGAGAATGGCGGGACGGGAATATACGGTTTTCGGGTGCCATGTGGCTATTTCGCCAGGGTATGAGTTTTATATTATTTTTGTTAATTTTATAATGTTAAACTTTAATAATAATTGTTGAGAACTGCTTATCAAAGTTCACATTGTTGATCAGTTGTTAGAATTTGACCACCATTGTTTGGACTTAATGAATGATGGCATTTTTGGCATTGGCAACCATGAAAACATTTTGTAACTGTCTCTCAGACAATACACATTGAACACATGGTAGCATGCTAGTGCTAGTTAAACAAGTGATGTCAATAGATCAGCTATTCAGATAATTTAGGTAAGTAATTTATTTATTTATTTCATGAACTTAGCAGATAGTACTCGTATTATTTATATTTTATAGTGGTGGCAAAAAGTCTAGCGCCGGCCTTGAAAGTGACACTTACGACTTATGAGGTATCATTATTAAAAATATATATTGATAAGGAAAAGATTAAATCTTGGGCATCAGCAAAAATCACAGTAGAGAACAAATGGTTAGAAATATTTCATCATTTTGAAACAAACCATGTTCTGTACAATAATACACTAAAAATTGTGGGATATGAGCTGTCCTTACCAGGAACTAATGCTGCACCTGAACTATACATATTTTTTTAATGTATTATATTTGTAAATTTTACTTATGTTGAAATTAAAAAATATATTACAATACTATTTTTGTGTTCTATGAAAATTTTTGTTGCTCCATACAGACCAAATTTTTAATTAAGAAACCCCACTCCCACCCCAGTTAATGGTGTCCCACTTTACCAATGTTAAAATCTGGTCACCTTAGTATTTGCAACAAAAGAAAACAGAAAAATTGGACATCAGCAGGAGTTTTTCAAGATGGCTGACCAGAGATATCAGCTGCCAGATTATCTCAAGAAAAGAAAAATTTTAGATTAAAAAAAAAGAAGAAGTGATATAATTATGAGGGAAGAGTGCCAGAACCTACCAGGAATCCTATAGGAAGAAGTTGTGGAGGACACCAGAAAGAGCAAGATATCAGCAGAGATTAATCCAAGAAGATTAGCACCTGAGAGAAAGGATAGTGGGGCTTTTATTTCTCCTGCCCTCACACATCTGGCAGTCAGGGGGCTTGCAAGCTTCTGGAGAGCTTTTCTACCCTCCCAAGCCCAAAAGCCGAACCAAAAGCTTCTTGAGGACAAAGCACCAAGCTGCCAGCCCCCCTGGGGTCACTTCCCATCACCACAGATCCAAGCTGAGTTGGCAACACCATATTGCTTCCTCAACCCATCTTTGTCTTCTCCAGGGAGCTTCAGGCCCTAGTTTTTGTCCCTTGGTCTTACATAAACTTTTCACAACTCTGGCTCAGAGGGAGAAGCCAAAAGGGCAGTTGGATCTCAGGGAATCTGCATGACCTCAGAGCTTGGACATTGTGGGCTGCCTTATGGACAGAGTGACAGAGACATCCAGCATGCTAACTATCCTCTATTAAGACTCTTTGTCTTCCCTGCTTCTTTTCTACCCATTGCTGATAAGAAAGATGATTCAGGACTCTCAGGAGTGATTACTTTCCCTCTGTTGGTACACCCACCTCATTGAATTTTCCACAAAATATGAAGCTTAACTCTTCCTCCTCTTAAAGACCTGCAGTGAAAGAAGAGGTGCTCAGATTGTAAGCTCCCTGATTACAAGCCCTTCCAGGTGCTGCTCACCCAGCTATGCCATTAGAGCAGGGCATACCCCAAAGTGGAAGGACATTAAACCTTCTTCATCACCCCACAGGCAAATCAGGACTGCACTCTTCTCTCTGGCATGGTCAGGTATTGATCTTCCAGGACCTAGGGAAGGGATATAGGCCAAATCATGCCCCCAGGACTCAATCTGCTACTCAGAGGCATAAAGGG
The DNA here is from genome assembly GCF_000181295.1 of Otolemur garnettii. Lineage (NCBI taxonomy): Eukaryota > Metazoa > Chordata > Mammalia > Primates > Galagidae > Otolemur > Otolemur garnettii. Next base: position 39,130,888 of record NW_003852401.1, read on the forward strand.
GAGCTAAAGAAGTGATTTATGAAGTAATCCTAGAAGGCAAGGGAGCCTGCACAGAACTGAAAAAAGAATGAAGTGTGAGCCTCACCTGCAAAACATTTGGGGAGTACCTCTTCTCACACAGGAACGCCAGATTCTCAGTCCAAGGTGGGATCAGGAACAGGGAAGCTCCTACCCCATGGTGCTTTTGTGGGGGAACTCAGCTAGTTTTAGCTGCCTCCACTGAAAAGTATCATTCAGATACTAAAATGACATTGCAAAGGAGATGAAGAGGGAAAAGAGTAAAACCTCTCTCCATAGCCAGATTGTGAATTTCAGATGGCTCTTCTCCACAAGCAGACTTTCTGGTTTGGTGGGGCTACTCCAGCCCTTCCCCAGTGGCCTGAGAACAGATCTTTACCCTTGATGAGGCAGCAACCTTACTAGCTTTTGTGAAGCCTGAAGGCAAGCACAACCAACCTAGCCCCACCCAGCTCATTCCCCAACCTGTCTCTGCTGTGGGAGAGAATAAGAATTCACCTGGAATTTGCAGGGCCTTCTCTCCACCTGGGCATTTGAGTATTTCTCCTAAGAGGCTAGAGCCAGTTACAGATCCCAAAACAACACTACAGCTGGTTCTTTCTGTCAAGTGCAACCTATTGGCAGGTAGGTCAATCTGTATAGACCTTTACAATGTTTACTAAATCATAGAGGTTGTGATTGATTCTTACCCACAAGCACGACCTTCTGTCTCAGAGATTAAACTGGAAGTCCCAATATAATTCATGCTGTTAAGATCACAGAACTGGGAAAAAAGAAAGGATTTCAAGGACCTCCATCCTCCCTCATTAAGGAAAGACAGGGAATCTGTCCCTACACACTGCTCACCCCTGCTACAGCCTACAAACAACTAGAAACTGAGAAAACCACCACACTAAGGCTATCTATAACCAAGGAATCCATCCAGAACTTAGTCTCCCACAAAAGCACCCACAAGCAAAGTCAAAGGTTTTCTGTTTATGTTTTTGGGTTTTTTTTTTTCTTTTGCAGTTTTTGGCTGGGGCTGGGTTTGAACCCACCACCTCTGGCATATGAGGCCAGCGCCCTACTCCTTTGAGTCACAGGTGCCACCCAAAGTCAAAGGTTCTTACCTACCATATGCCACAGATACACCCTTAAGAGAGGGTGGAAAACAAAATCCCCAACGAGAAGCAACAGCTGCTCCAAAAGTATGAAAAATAAGAGCAAAAGGACAACCTCAAAGAGGCATATCATCTCTCTAGCAATGGATCACAACCAACATGAATATACTAAAATGCCACATAAAGAATTCCAAATATGGGCTCAGTACTTGTGGCTCAAGCAGCTAATGCACCAGCCACATACACCTAAGCTGGCAGATTCAAATCCAGTCTGGGCCCTCAAAACAACAATGGCTGCAACCAAAAAATAGCCTGGCATTGTGGCGGGCGCCTGTAGTCCCAGCTACTTGGGAGGCTGAGGCAGGAGAATCACTTGAGCCTAGGAGTTGGAGGTTGCTCTGAGCTATGATGCCATGGTACTCTACCCAGGGCAACAGCTTGAGGCTCTGTCTCAAAAAAAAAAAAAGGAATTCCAAATATGGATTGTTGGGAAATTCAATGAAATCCAAAATAATGTAAAACCAACTCAACAAAACCAAAGAAACTATTTAGTAAACGAATGAAAATCATACTAAGTAGACATATTTTTAAAATAATGGAAATTCATTCCAAAATAATGGAATTTCATTTCTGGAAATGAAAAATCTACTTAATAAAACACAAAACACAGTATAAAGCTTTAAGAATAGACTAGACCAGGCACAAGAATTAATTTCAGGCTGGGCGCAGTGTCTCATGCCTATAATCCTAGCACTCTAGGAGGCTGAGGCAGGTAGATTACTTGAACTCAAAGAGTTCTAGACCAGCTTGGGCAAAAGAGAAACCCTGTCACTACTTAAAATAGGAAAACCAGCTGGGCATTGTGGTGGGTGCCCGTAGTCTCAGCAACTCAGGAGGCCGAAACAGGAAAATCACTTTAGCCCCAAAATTTGAGGTTCCCATAAGGTATAACGATGCCATGACACTCTACCCCAGACAATAGAGCTTTAAGACAATTCTTTTGAATTAACCCAGTCAGTTAAAAATAACAAAAAAAAAATCAAAGAGAAATGAACAAATCTTACTCAAAATGTGGGATTATGTAAAACATCCAAATATAAGAATCATAGGCATCTCTGAAGGTTAAGAAGAAAATTCACAAGGACTGGAAAACCTATTTTAGAGAATAATTTAGGAAAATTTTCTTGGTCTTGATAGAGATTTAGATATCTAAGTACAAGAAGCTCAATGAACACCTGGGAGAGTCATTTCTGAGAGGCAATCATCAAAACATACAGCAATCAAACTGGCTGAACTCAACACAAAGGAGGAACGTCTCCTGGCTTTGAAGTAAAAATATCAAGTAACTTACAAAAGAAAACCCATCAGGGTAACTGCAGACTTCTGAATGAAGACAAGCCAGAGGGATTGGGATCCCATCTTCAGTTCTTAAACAGAACTAGAAGCCTAAATTCCATATTCTGTGAAACTAAGTTTCTTATATGAAGGAGAAATAAACATTTTCCAGAAAAGCAAATACTGACAGAATTTATCAATGCCAGACTTGCCTGGAGAAAATGCTCAGAACTACATTATACATGGATCAACACAGTAGACTCACACCAGTGTAAAATCACCCCAAAGCTAAAGCTCAGAGCTTATGCAAAATGGCATCAGAGGGTAAACAAAGCAATAATACACTGCCCAACGAGATGAACAGAACACCATTCCACGTATTGATTCTATCAATCAGAGTGTATGGTCTAAATGCCCCATTCAAGAGAAAAAGGATTGCTGAATGAATGAAAAAATACAACCCAAGTATCTCCTGTCTCCAGGGAACACATCTAACCTACAAGGACTCATACAGATTCAAAGTGAAGGGATTAAAAAAAAAAAAAACTGCATGCAAATAGAAACCAAAATAAAGCAAGTATAGCCACTCTCATTTCAGATAAAATTAAATTTAAATAAACAATGGTAAAGACATTGATAGATGGTAATTATATAATGGCAAAAGGAGCAATTCAATAAGAAGATATAGCAAACCTAAATATGTACGCACCTAACACAGGAACACCAGACAAGTAAGCTTCATTCCTTCCAGGGATGCAAGGGCACTTCAATATACATAAATCAATAAATATGATTCACCACATAAACAAAAGTAAAAACAAAGCTCCTATGATCATCTCAATAAATGTAGAAAAACATTTGACAAAACTCAGCACCCTCTCATGACAAAAATTCTCAACAAACTAGGCATAGAAAGAATATATGTCAAAATTATAAAAGCCATACATGATAAACCTACAACTGGCATCATACTGAAGGAGGAACAATTGAAAGCATTCTCACTATGAACTGGAACAAGGAAGCCCACTGCCACCACTTCTCATACTAGAAGTCCTAGCCACAGCCATCAGGCAGGAGAAAAATTAAGAGTATCCAAATCGGGAAAGAGGTCAAACTTTCACTTTTTGCAGATGATATAATCTTATATCTAGCAAACCACAATGATTCCACCAAGAGACTCCTGGAATTGATATATAAATTGAGCAAAATTCCAGGTTACAAAAAATTAATGTATACAAATCAGAAGTATTCCTAATTGACTACATAGCACTCCTACACTATGAATACTCAAGCTGAGAGTCAAAACAAAGATTCCATAGCATTCACGATGGCTACAAAAAAAGAAAATAACTAGGAGTACACTTACTCAAGAAGGTGAAAATATCTCTACAAAAAGAAATTTAAAACATTGAGGAAAGAAATCACAGGAGAGACAAAAAAAATGAAAAAATATGCTTATGGATAAACATTAATAAATGTCCACACTACCCAAAGTGATTTACAGATTCAATGAAATACCCATCAAAATACCAATATTATATCACAGATCCAGAAAAATAATTCTACGCTTTGTTTGGAACCAGAAAGAGTCTGAATAGACAAAGTAATCTTAAACAAAAAGAACAAATCTGTAGGCATCACAGTACCTGACTTCAAACTATACTACAAAACTACAGTAACCTAAATAGTATGGTATTGGCATAAAAATAAAGACATGCACCAATGGAATAGAACAGAGTATCCAGACGTAAAACTAGCCCCATACAGTGAACTGATCTTTCACAAAACAGTTCACAATATACACTGAGAAACAAACCCTATTCAATAAATGGTGCTGGGAAAATTGGATAGCCACATGCAGAAGAGTGAAACAGGATCCACATCTCTCACCACTCACAAAAATTAATTCAGTATGTATAAAAACTTCTAAAAGAAAAATGCAGGAATACCTCTCCTTTACATCAGCCTAAGCAAAGAATTTGTGACTATGACCCCAAAGGCAATTACAGCAACAACAAAAATAAATAAACAAGATCCAATTAAATTAAAAAGCTTGTACACAGCCAAGGAAATAATCAACAGAGCAAATAGATAATGTAAAGAATGGGAGGAAATATTTGCAATCTATACATTTGATAAAAGGCTAATATCTGGAATCTACAAAGAACTCACATAAATCAGGAGGAAAAAAAAAACAAACAACCCCATCAAAAAGTGATCAAAAGACATGAACAGAAGGTTTTCCAAAAAAAGATGGACAAATGGCCAATAAACATATGAAAAATTGCTCAATGTCACAACTCACCAGGGAAATGCAAATTAAAACCACAATGAGATGTCATTTTACCTCTGTTAGAATGGTTTTTATTAAAGTCCAAAACAATAGATTCTAGCATGGATGCAGAGAGAAAAAAAAAAGTTCATATGCTATTGGTGAGATTGCAAAGTAGTACAACTTCTATGGAAAACAATATGGAGAGTCTTCAAAGAACTAAAAGTAAACCCACCATTCAGTCTTGCAATCCCATTACTGGATATCTACCTAAAGGAAAATAAGTCATTATATCAAAAAGATACCTGCACTTGAATGTTTATAGCAGTACAATTCATAATTGCAAAGATACAGAATTAACCTAAGTGCACATCGACTGAGGGGTAAAGAAAATGTGGTATTTATTTACCAGGGAGTACTACTCAGCCACAAAAAGGAATGAAATGGCTCTCTCTCACCTCCCTCTGTCTTCTTTCTCTCTCCTCTGTCTTCCCTCTCACTCTTCTCTACTCTGTCTCTTCTCTTCCCCACTCTTTCCTTATCTCTCTCCCCTCTTTTCTCTCCTCCTTGGTGCTGCTCTGCAGCCTCCCTCCCCCCACCAATAAAAACCTTTCCTACAAAAAAAAAAAAGGAATGAAATGATGTCATTTGCAACTACATAGATGGAAATGGAGATCATTATCCTAAGTGAAGCATCTCTGAAATAGAAAAATAAATATAATATGTTCTCATTTGAAAGTGGGAATCAAACAACGAGTATACATGGTCACACAAAGTGGAATAACAGACATCAGAAACCAAGAAGTGAGGAAAGTGGTGAGGAGTGAGATATCAACACTACTCAAGCATTCAAACAATGAGTTCACTAAAATCCCTGATTTTACCACTATGCAATTAAAGCATGCAACAAAAAAACACATGTATTCCTCCCAAATCTTTCAGAAGAAAAATAATACATAAATCCATAAAGAAAATGATAGTCACTTTAGAAACCAGTTGCACAATTCCCCAAAATATTAAATAAACATCATTAACAAGTAACATTATAATTATACTCCTAGGTAAATGAAAAAATATGTCTACATAAAAACCTATATACAAATACTTGTAGCAGCATTATTCATAATAGCCAAAAAGTGAAAACAACCCAAATGTCCATGCATTGATAAGTGGGTAAATGAAATATGGTATATATGCATGAAATATTATTTGATAATAAACCAAATGGAATGCTGACACATGCTGTGACAGAAATGAACCTTGGATACATGCGAAGTAAAAGAAACAAGTCATAAGAAACCACATAGTCTGTAATTCTATTTGCATAAAGTTTCTAGAATACACACAATCCATAGAAAAAGAAAGCAGATTGGTAGTTGCCTAGGACTAGGAGACTGGAGGTAATGGAGAGTGACTACTAGTGAGTGTGAGGGTTTTTTATGAGGGGTGATGAAAATAACCTAAGATTGTGGTGATGGTTGCTTAAGTCTGTGAATACACCACTGAATTGTATACTTTAAATGGTGAACTGTATAATGTGGGCATTATATCTCAATACAGCTATTATTACAAAGGTAACCTTTGTTCTCACAAAAACCTGCACACAGATGTTTATAGCAGCTTTATTCACATTTGCCAAAACTTGGAACCAAAGAAGGTGTTCTTTAGTAATTGAGTGGATAAAATTTGCTGCATCCTGACAATGGAATATTATTTAGCACTAAAAAGAAATGTGATATAGAGCTCTAAAAAGACATGAAGAAACCTTAAATATACAATACCTACTGAAAGAAGCCAATCTTAAAAGTCTACATACTGAAAGCTTCCAAATACATGACATTTTGGGCAAAGTAAAACTATAGAGACAGTAAGGTCAGCACTTGCCACGGACAGGCAGGAGGGAGGGATGACTAGGTAGAGCAGCGATGATTTTAGGGCAGTGAAACTATTTGCATGATAATATAATAGTGGATAGATGCTACATACATTTGCCCAAACCCACACCAAACTAAACCCTAATGTAAACAGTCGGCTTTGGGTGATAATGATATGTCAACACAAGCTCATCAATTGTAACAAATGCGCCACTCTGGTGCCAGATGTTGACAGGAAGGGGAGTTGTGGGTGTGTGACAGTAAGAAGTATAAGAAATCTCTGAAAAAATAAATAAAATAAAATAATCTCTGTACCTTCTGCTTAATTTTGCTGTGAACCTAAAACCACCTCCATCTCATCTGAAAAAAATTGGTACTGTCTGCGACTGCAGCTGAACTGCATAGTGGCCAAGATAGCTCATGAGCTCTGTATCCGTGTCCCCTGCACTAGATGAATGGGAAGGGACCAAAGGTATAGCACTAGTTAGGCCTATTTTGCTGCTGGAAAACTGGGCAAGCACCATAGTGGAATCTGACATCCCTTCCAAAGGTGGTACATGGCAAACTGAGACAAAGAGAAATAGTGGTTGGAAGTAAGGAATGAAAAAAGAAAAGAAAACAAAGTAAAAAATCCACTTTTGCAATGAGGAAAATATAACATTATATTGTTGCCTAAAGAGAGGCACAGAGGAAGAGAATTATGCTGTCTCTTAGCACAATTAGGCCATATACCAGAAAGAGTGAGACCCTAAGTTTGTTGGGATCATCTTCTCTTTTCAAATCTGACAATACTGAAGGGAAACCCACAAACCCAAAAGGCATCACAGTGGGACATGTTCTGGTGAGATGCCATTGGATGAGAAGGACCAACTGCTAACAACTGAATGGAACTCTAATGTGCCAGTATCTTTTGATTATTATTTTTCAGGTTATATCTACTAATAAGATATCATTTGAGAAAAAATGTCTAGGAGTTACCCTCTGCTGGGTCAGAAAACAGTGCACTGTACAACTCCTGGCAGATCGATCACCATGTAAATGTAAACCTTGGTGACCAAATACTTAACAAGGTTCCTGTCTACAATATAAAACACATAGCTGCCTGCAGTAGTGGACTTCACACAAATACATGTCACCTCGATGCCTGGCCTCCTCTGGGCTGATCTTTATGTGCCTTGTCACTTTGTCGGTTTTGCTCTTCTTCCTTTTGCTATAATGAACCATAATTGACCATGTAATGATTTCTGAGTCCTGTGAGTTTTTAGAGCAAACCACCAAATCTGGAGGTGGTCTTAGCAGCCCCTCACACAAATACTCCCAGAATTTTCCAGTATTTTGCATGTAATAGTTGCTCATTTAAATTTTTATAGATGAATGAATGAAACATACATGTAACACTGTTCTCACACATGTCCACCAGCACTGTGGTATATTATAGCTGTTACTCTCCCAGCAAAAGGGCATTAAAACGTAGTCACTGGAACAAACTGCCATGATCTAGTTGGCTTTTTTTGTAACCAGAAACAAACAAAATATTTATGTTTTCTTTTTTAGAATATATTCAAGAGAAAGTTGGGGAAAAGATAGTAAAAACTAAAGAAAGAAAATCATTTTTACCAATAATATTGTGAGGCAAAGAGAGAAACCCTATGAAAAAGCAAATAGCAAATAAAAGCTACTGTGGGACTCTAAAAAGGAACCCTCTAGCCCTTAAATAAAAAATAAAATGATATAACTTGAAATAGAAGGATTAACAGGAAAAGAAAAATGTCAACTACAACACAGAATTCCTAAAAATATATATCAATAGTTTAGATTATCAGATTAGTCTAGAAGAGGAAGGTAGGATATAAATGTGAGAATAGCATAAGGCACACCATCAAAAGAACTCTGAAAATAGGTCCTCTGACTAAGAATATACAATGGCAGTTATACAAACATATTCACTGCATTTGAATACCTAACACTGGGACTGTTTATAGTCATTCACCTTTATTAGAAAATTAAGTTCAGTAGTCATTAGTGTGATTGCAATAGCATGAAAATATTAATTGTCTGATTTTCTTAGGTACCTATACCTTAGCTATTTGTAATATTTTAATAAAATTGTTTCTTTTAGTCTCAAATTTCTATGAAATAAGCATATTTTATCATTCTTTTTTGTTCAGCAAGATATTTTAAAAGCTTTGCAGTTTTCTTTAATCAAAGCTTTATTTACATGCCATAGTCCTTGAAAGTAACATTTTCATCATGACTATTTTCTTATCAATTTGTAATTTTTTAAAAATTTGCTCTTTGACCCAAAAGTAATTAAATAGAGCATATTTTATAAATTACAAAATGGTTAGGATTTTTTTGTTGATCATTTTATAATTTCTATATATGTTGCTTTCTGATGAGTGATACTGGAAGGTAATTGTTATTTTCTTGTGAAAAAATATTTAGTTAATTAAAAACAATATTATCCCATTAATCATTATTGCTAAGCATGTTTGGCTTAATTTGACATATTTTTTCTTGCAGTTTCCTATAATTTTATTGTTTGATCTCTGCTATGTATCTTCTTTCCTCTTATTCTCTCTACCCAAAATTTAGAAAGCATATGGTTTGCTATTAGATTTGTATCTTCACATCTCCATTTCATTTCACCATCTCTTTGAAAGTAAACAGGATGACACCTGTGGCTCAAAGGAGTAGGATGCCAGCTCCATATGCCAGACGTGGCAGGTTCAAACCCAGCCCTGGCCAAAAACTGCAAATAAAAAAAGAAAAATCTTTGAAAGTAAACATGAATTAATTAACTCACTTTTTTAAAGATAAGAAAAATATCTTAATGAGGCTATAGCCTACTTGAGTCCATTATAACTATATGACGACTACATTTTATCTGTAGATTTATTTCAAGGCTTACAACATTTAAATTTTGCTGCATAAAACAATTTCAAACTCAACTATTAGTTCTGCATTTAAATAAGTTCAATAATCTCCACTAGTCTTTTTATTTAATAGTTCTCACATTCTTGCATTCCTTGTTTTGATTATTCTGTTGGTTGACTTGACTGCATTTACAAGAAATAGTTTCAAAGACATCCCATGAATTTTGTAGTCCTTGAGTTCTTGCAAGTTTGAAAATTTCTCTATGACCTTTACAAATGGATGGCACTTTGGCTGGGTATAGTATTCTTTGTTTTCACATTTCCACCTCCAAAATATATAGACCTTGCTTCATTGTCTTCTGGCACTTAAAGATGCTAAGACAGCCTCATTCTCCTCTCATAAAGGTGACTTTTTATTACCTGCCTGGATTACCACAGGATTCTTTTTCTCGTAATTTAATAAAGCTTACCACCTTAAGTCTCCCTATTGATAATTCTTGATGCCCATAGTTATATATTAAGGTTTCTCTTAATTTCAAGCTGGAAGATTGTAGCTTTATAATATTGTCATGTAAGACTCTTGCTTTCTTTCTGCTACAAATCCAGTATTGACACTTTCTGTACCTTTTGGAGGTATATCTGCTCAGTGGATGTTAAATATACAGTGTGATAACTTTTATACAGAAATTATATGTGTTTCTGCTTATTTTTGCCAACAGAAACACAAAAAATAAGAACTAGAAACTAATAAAATTGATTACCTATGTGGTAGGAAGTTGGTGGAAAGGATAAAAGATGAAGTATGTACTTTTATCACTTGGAATTATTTTAATGTTCCATATAGACAATAAATTTAAACTAACAAAAATGGTGGGAACTCTAAAATTGAATGCAAAAGGAACAAATACATCTGTTTTTTAAATTAAAGGGGGAAAAGAATCTACCTAAGTACTTTTAGTACATTATAATTTGACTATATTACTCTTAGTCTTTAGAAAAAAAAGTGAACAATTATTGGCAGTGAACTATTAATGGCAGGTTTATTTTTTTTAGTAGTATAGGTACTATTTCAAGTATGTTAAGATATTGAACAAGTGAATAACCATATTACTGTTGAAAGCCCCACTTCTTACAAAAGAAATTCCAATATGGAGGGAGAGAAGGCAACAAGAAACTTTCTTGGGTTACATTTGAGGTATCAAAATAAAATTATAATGCTTTACACATGCATGCATGTGCACACATGTTTTTTCCTAGCTCTGTTTACTAAAGCTACCCAGTAAGCAAATCGAATGCCTAAAACTTGTGTTTTAAATATGATTTCCCAGTAAAGGTGAGATAAATCTGAGGTGTGAAGCGATACATATCAAATCTAAGTAGTTTAATGATAAAGAGCTTCTGCACAGCCAAAAGCACAGTAAGTAGGGCATGCAGACAGCCCTCAGAGTGGGAGAAAATATTTGTAGGTTATGTCTCTGACAAAGGTTTAATAACCAGAATCCATAGAGAACTCAAACTTATTAACATAACAAAAAACAAAAAAAACCCCAAGTGATCCCATTGCAAGGTGGGCAAAGGACTTGAAAAGAAATTTCACCAAAGAAGATAGGTGTGCGGCCTATAGATATATGAAGAAATTCTCACCATCCTTAATCATTAGAGAAATGCAAATCAAAACTACTTTGAGATATCACCTAACTCGAGTAAGATTAGCGCATATCACAAAATCCCAAAACCAGAGTTGCTGGCGTGGATGTGGAGAAAAGGGAACACTTCTACATTGCTGGTGGGAATGCAATTTAGTACGTTCCTTTTGGAAAGACATCTAGAGAACACTTAGAGAACTAAAAATAGACCTGCCATTTGATCCTACAATTCCATTATCAGGTATATACCCAGAAGATAAAAAATCACATTACAATAAAGATGTTTGTATCAGAATGTTTATTGCAGCACAATTCATAATTGCCAGGTCATGGAAGAAGCCCAAGTGCCCATCAATCCACCAATGGATCAATAAACTGTGGTATATGTACACCATAGAATACTATGCAGCCCTAAAGAAAAACGAAGACTTTACCTCCTTCATGTTTACATGGATGGAACTGGAAAATGTTCTTCTTAGCAAAGTATCACAGGAATGGAAGAAAAATATCCAATGTACACAGCCCTTCTATGAAACTAATATATACTTCTCAAATGAAAGAAACAACTTAATTCTAGCCCAGGAATATGGGGAGGGGGTGAGAAAGGGAAGGAGACAAGGGTGGCTGGGTGGTGGGAGGATGACTGGAAAGATCACCTATATTTCTGTCTAACAAGGGTACAAGTGAACTTTTCTAGAACTAGAATGTAAATGTTTTGACACAATGACTATGCAAATGACATGAAATTTATGTGAACCATCTTGATGAAAGTATTTCAAAATGTATATGAAAACTCTACACTGTACCCCATGTTTGCATTAATGTATACAGCTGTCACTTAATAAAAAAAGAGAGAGAAAAAAAAATAAAATAAAATAAAACTGCAGGCCTACCATGGGAAAAAAAAAAAAAAAGACTTCTCTTACCAGTTGTGACTCTTATAGGTTGATATCTTCTCCAACCCTCACAGCCCTGATGTTACAAACAGATGAGATACTACCAAGGATTCTCCCCACCATGGCTATTCATGGAGCTGCCCCTGCCAGGATACAATTTTATATCCTGATTACTTCTTCCTTCCTTCTTTCTGCTAATTTGTTTGTTTTGTTTTTTTGTATTCAGACTTCCGGTCCCTAAACTGTTATAGAAAAAAGGCTCCTGATAGGAAATGAGAATGAAAAGATAATGGAACTTAAGCTACTTCAGTGGCAACTTCACTGCTGTTGGCCTCTGCATTGTTTTGGTTGGTAAGAACCTTGGCATTTCTGAACCAAGGTTCTTCAGTGGTGGATGAAAGAATCTTCTCTCCAAAAGTAGGAAACTTAAAAATTTCACCAAATACACTTTTAAGTACTTTTCCAATCATCTTGATTGCCGAGATCATGAAAATAGGTTGAAATTTCCAGTTTCAGTGGTGTTATGAGTTTTGGTCTTTCTCTGTACATTCATTAGTAATTCAACAGAAAGTTAAGAGGCAGCCTAAGGGACTGTTAGCCAGATGCAATTTTAAACTAAAAGTTGTTTTAATCCTTTTTAATTAAGCCATTAATCTTCATTTATTATTTCTCCATTGTATTCTCTGCACACTCTTAAAACTTTGAGGTGTTCAGTTTGGTTTGCAAGCTTTCCCGGCTTTGCTAATGCTCCCCATAAATTACCTAAGCTGCTCGCAGTGTTTGGGTGGATCCATTTTTCTTTTTCTCCTGGAAAAAAAATGCAAAAGAAGGAAGTATGTTCTACACTCCCAACATCATTTGCTCAACCATTCCACACCTCAATATCCTGGGGAAAGCTCAAATATCTCCTTTTACCTTAGGGTGAACAAAATCATTTCTAGCCCTTTCTTCACTTTGTGCCATTTTCCCAGGCCTTAAATAAGTCTGCTTGAATTGAATTATTTTTGAGGCTATAGGAGAAAGCTGCTGAAAGGTAGCTGCTGTCACTCTCTCGATCCTCTAATCTCATAATTTCTTCATGGCCTTCTGCACACCAGGGGTCACTGAACAGTCTTCCACACCTGCAGGTGTTATTTTTCCAACTCTTCCCCAGGGCCCTCAAAACCAGAGGTGGGCTTTCTCTTGGCTTCCTGCTGCTAAAAGCCAAACAAAGGGAAGTCAGAGAACATCATTTATAAAAGCTTCTTTTGAGAGTGGCAGGATGGGAGTAAGACACTTATCTCTGGAGGAAACAATCTCTCAAAGCACATGCCTTGGCCTCCAACATGGACAGGCTTAGAAGTAAACATGGTTTAACTATAGCCTGCAGCCAACATAGCTTCAGTTAGACTTGCACTTCCTATTCCTCCTTTCTGAGTGTAGATTCCTGCTCTGTGGCCAGTTGGGGAGGGAAGGTTGGGCTCTTAGCCACTGGATTCAAAGGAAAAGGAAAATGTGAGGGAATGGGGGGCAGTAAAAAACAAGAGCTAAAACTGTCCCCAGTACCATGTTCCTTTCAACCAACCACATTCCTGATTGACTCCTCATCTCACTTCCCATAAATCTTCCCTTTACCTCCCACACAGTTGCTATCACAGACAATGGAGAAGGCAGCAGAGAATATAAAATTATGCTGATATGCATGACCAGTGACTAACTTTGCCAGTTAGTCAAAATTGTAACAGCAACCTTCATGGCACCACAGCCCCCAGGTTTGAAAAAGCCTTGTGGTTACCACAGACCTCTCTTTCAATAGATGTAAAGAAAGTTCAGATGTGTTCTTTGCTCCCTAAAGGATGTACTCCTAGTTCATACACTGGAGTGTCAGCAAACATCAAGTTTCAAAGACATCCCAAATGTTAAGTGGGTCTCACATTATAACCCCAAATTCATCATTTTGTTGTTGATGTTATTCATAACGTCATGACCTCAGTGAATTTCTCCAGAACTGGTGAATGATTCTTTTTTCTCCCTGCTGCCACCACAGCTACTTTCATATGTCTTGCCTTATTGGTGACAGTAGAAAAGATGGCCAGTTATTTCTCAAAATACAAGATACCTCTTCAAATATCAAAAACTTTGAAGGGTAAAATAATGGTATAAACATATTTTTTAAAATATCACTCTATATCCCTATAAGGGTAAAAAAGAACCCAAAATAAAAAAGAAATGTGTATATAGTCACAAACACAAAAAAAAATCTGCGCTACATTATACAAAAGCTAAAAATATCTGTCAGTGTATAACTGATTTTAAACTCACCAGGAAAGAGATGCTAACAACAAATTTTCCAGCTCAAAATGATAGCTCATTGCAACAAGTTTGGTTATGGGAATAAAATATTCCTTGGCCTACTATATCCTTCCATCAGTCCACAAACACCCTGCAAGAATTCTTCACTCTTCAACTTGGAAACAATGCCAGTTCCGTCAGGTCAAGTATAACATCTATTGTCCTGCCAGCCACAATTACATCATTCTCTCCTGTGTGTTTTCATGTCTATTTTAGATAGCACATATCACTTTGGCATGTAAATATTTCTCCCTCCACAAAATTATAAAGTATTTATAGTGAGTAAGTGGTGTATGGTAAATGTTTCATAGTTGATAGATCTCTTGATGTATTAAACCAAAAAATCAGCTTCACCTACAACAGAAAAAGTTTACCTGACTGCTCAATCCATGTTAGAAACCTGAGTAGTTAGAGAAATAAAATCAATCAAGTCTGTGGCTACCCTCCATAGCCAATATTTGACACGTGAAACTACTAATAGCTTTTAACTTGGGATAGAACCCAGTGCTATGGCATGGCTCTGGCAATGTAATTTGCAGGGCCCAGCTCAAAATGAAAATATGGGACCCTGTTCAAAAAGCAGGAAAAAAGTACCATTAACAGTATGAAAATTTAAATCTTTTTTCTCTCTTCAGTACCCTCTATTTGTCATGGTGTTTTACTACTTAATATGATCCAAAGCTAACAAAAAGTAAAATGTATAATTATTAGCATGAATTTCGCCATTTATCTTCATATTGGAAAGTGCCAGTTTTAAGTACAAGTATAAAAGCATTTAACTCATATGCAGAATCATCAGAATTACTTTATGCAATTCATATTTTATAACTCCCTCATGCATATGTATTTCATTCTTATCACAACAGCAGAGGCAATGAATAAAAGGAATTCAACTGTTTTTATTTCACTTTGTGATATGTACAGATTGTACCAACATAGGCCACCTTCAGTTTACAGATGAATAATAAAAAAACTGAAATATGTATGTAACTATGTGAGCTTCCCTATATTTCCTTTTCCCTCCCATGTCATTGTTTTCAGAATAAGTGATTGGCTAATTCAAGGGAGTAACACAAGTAAGAAAGACTACCGTAAGAAGTCCCTGATTACTGCAAGTTTAGATTCAAATGGAAAGCATGGCCTATCGGACCTCTTATTTAGGGTTAGATATGACATGCCTACCTTGTGCTCACTTCAAGGGTCACCGACTTCTGTGAATTGAGCGTCCCCTGGGCTTCCGTACTCATGAGGCACCGTGTGCAGTATCCGTGAATGGCGTGTCATGGAACTGCAGAGACACGTGCCCCATTGTCCTCTTGGGCTTCACGTATAAAACACACATTCAAAGATAAAATTGTTAATAATTTCAAGATGGTAACAGGAAAACTTTCAGCTGAGCACAGGCCCTTATGAGCTGCACACCTATGGAGTTGAACATGATGGCTGGTACATGGGATACACACAACATGAGCTCTTCACCTGGAGGTCAAGTGCTTAGAGCAGGCTGATTTGCCAGGTTTCCTTAAAACAGACTTTTAACCTACCTCCTCATATCCACTTTCAGGTAAAAATGTTATTTATCATCCATTCACACTGGACTTGTTGCAGATAGCCACAAATCGAAGTGTTGGGGCTATGCCAAGTGTATTTCCAGTTCCAAAGTCTCTCATCTTTAACAGCTTCCCTTGCTTTCTACGTAGAACATTGCACAGCACAGTGCACTAATAAAAAGCGCACACCACGCGAAGCCCATGCTGGGTTTCTGTCTCCTAGGCCCAGTTGCATTCCCCTCCTGAGCAGGAGTCGCAAGCCCCAAGTTGTTAAGCACAGTTATGGAAGAAATCTGGAGGTGGAAACCTTGTCAATCACCAACAATGGGGCTCGCTCAGCTGATAATAGAACTACCGCTGCTGCCTAAGAAAGATAACTGTTAGCATTTTGGAAAGGCAGCAAAGTGACCTTTCTTTCTGAGAGCCAAAGATCCAAAGTGTCTGACAGCTTTGCTGATAGATTTTTCCCCCCTCTTCTTTCTCTCCACACCTGGGATTCAAGAGGTATTAAAGCACTTTAAGCCAAAGGAGCTATCATCTCCTTAGCGCTTTTCACATCAGGTTCTACCACTTAGCAATTAATTAGATTATGAGTGATTATTATTTACTTTTCCTATCACTTCATTCTACCAATAGAAGCTTACACTATCCTCCTGAAGAGTATTTGTTTATTTATATGTTCCTCTTCTCTTTTGGCGAATGTTAGATTTCACTGAAACATGATGAATAATAACATGTAATGCCTGCACCAGTGTTAATATCAGTGAAAAGAAAGAAAGGCAAAATAACTAAAGAATTACCTTTTGCTTCCTGCAAAAAACACCTCCATAGGAAGGTTGATTTTTTTTTTTTGTCAGTTATATTGAGATATAATTTGAGCTTTCAACTGAGCACAGGCCCTTATGAGCTACACAATAAAATCCACTGATTTAAAATACGTAATTTGATGAACTTTGACAAATGTATAACCCTGCCACAAGCATGCTACAGAACATTCTTTTCACTCCAGGCCTCTTGATGGTAAATTCTGTCCTTGCTCAAGTTGGCCCTTCACAACAACTCCTCTGATTTCTGTCCCTGTAGTTTTGCCCTTAAGGAATTCACATAAATGGAATCATACAGTATGTATTCCTTTATGACTGGCTTCTGTCACTTGGAAAAAAATGAGTTTGAACTTGTTCCATGCCAGTTAATTACTTTTTCTTTTCTTTTTCTTTTTTTCTTTTTTTTTGAGACAGAGCCTCAAACTATCCCCCTGGGTAGAGTGCTGTGACATCACAGCTCACAGCAACCTCCAACTCCTGGGCTCAAGTGAGTCTCCTGCCTCCGCCTCCCAATTAGCTGGGACCACAGGTGCCCACCACAATGCCCGGCTATTTTTTGGTTGCAGCCACCATTGTTATTTGGCAGGTCCAGGCTGGATTCGAACCTGCCACCTTAGGTGTATGTGGCTGGTGCCTTAGCCACTTGAGCCACAAGCACTGAGCCATACTTTTTCTTAATGAACAGTAGTTATTGCATACCACAATTAGTTTACCCAGTCACCTGTTGATAGAAATTCAGTTTGTTCCCAGTTTGAAACTATTACAAATAAAACTGTTATCAACACTTTTGTACTAGTTTTTTGAGGAAATGCATGTTTTTATGTCTCTTGAGTAAAAAGCTAGAAATGGAATTGTGCTGTATGTTTCACTTTGTAAGAAATTGTCCAGCTGTTTTTCAACAGCTGTATCGTTTTTCATTCCCACCAGCAGCAGATGAGTTATTCTATCTCCTCACCAACACTTGGCATTGTCAGTCTTTTGGACTGTAGCCAGTCTAGTAGGTTAGCAGATGTATCTCATTCTGGGTTTAATTTGCACTTTCTTACTGACTAAGGATGCTGAGCATCCTTTTTGTGCATATTGGCCATCTGTGTAATGTCTGTACAAATATTTGGCTCATTCTTTCTGCAGTGGGCTGTCTTCTTATTATGGACTTGCAAGAGTTCTTTATATGTTCTATATATGTCCTTTATCAGATAGATGTTTTGCAAATATTTTGTCTCAGTCAGTGTCTTGACATTTGCCTCTGTAAGAGCCTTCTGAAGAACAGAAGTTTACCATTTTGGCGAAGTTTATTTTATCTTTCTTTTTTTTCCTTTTAGACTTCATACTTTTTATGTTCAATTTAAAAACTCTTTTCCTAGCACAAGGTCAGAAATATTTTCTCCTACTTTTTTCTAGAAGTTTTATATGCTTGGCTCTTATATTTAGGTCCTTGTTCAATTTTGAGTTAATTTTTTGTATATATAAAACCACAAAGTGTGAAGTAGGGACCACACTCTATATTTTTTTTTCTTCTTTTGCATATGGATATCCAATTGTGTCAGCACTATTTGTTAAAAGCTTATCCTTTCCCCCATGTAATTGCCTTTGCACCTGTCAAAAATCACTTGATTATATACGTGTGGATCTCTATTTCAGTAATCTCTATTCAGTTCCACTGATCTATGTACCTACCCCTATGTAAATAGTGTACTATCTTCATTTTTGTAGTTTTGTGGTTAAGACTTGAAGTGAAGTAGTTCAAGTCCTCCAATTTCGTTTTTCTTTTTCAGAAATATTTTGGTATTTCTTATTCCTTTGCTTTTTAATGTAAATTTTGGAATGAACATGTTGTTAATTTCTGCCCAAATGATCTCCTTGAATTTGATTGAAATTACATTTAACTGATAGATCAATTGGGGAAGAATTTCCATATCAGCCAAGCTTAGTAATTCACACCTGTAATCCTAGCACTCTAGGAGGCTGAGGCAGGAAAATTGCTTGCACTCAGGTATTGCCGTTAGGGTTTCACGGAAAAGCCATGTCACGGAGATTAAGCACACTTATTGAAATTGGATTTTAAATAAAGGTGACCATTTGCTTGCTCAGGCAAAATGGCAAGCTTCATTATTTATTGTTGGTTTATATAGTCAATTTTGCACAAGCCCACTATACATCAATGACCTCATTAATATTCGTTACAATCCCTTTGCACATGCGCACTGGACATCAATGACATCATTAATCCATGTAAACATCTTGTGACTACCTCATGAGTTGCTCCTCCTCCCTAGTAATCTGATAATCCACCCAACATACACCTTTTAACATAACCCTTTCAACATAACCCAGTTTAACATAACTTTTTTTTTAATTAAATGATAGCTGTGTACATTAATGCAAACATGGGGTACGGTGTAGTGTTTTCATATACGATTTGAAATATTTTCATCAAACTGGTTAACATAGACTTTATGTCATTTACTTAGTTATCGT
Source organism: Otolemur garnettii (assembly GCF_000181295.1). NCBI lineage: Eukaryota > Metazoa > Chordata > Mammalia > Primates > Galagidae > Otolemur > Otolemur garnettii. Next base: position 39,150,088 of record NW_003852401.1, read on the forward strand.
GTTAAGACATTTATGCTTTAGTTTTAGAAAGATTCACTTATACCCTTGTAAGACATAACTTAATGGAGAACATGTCATTAGCCATTACTTCTTTGTTCTTATCTGATGAAGCCTGAGGCTATGGAGGAAAGAGATGGTTTGAAATTCAGTCTTACTGACCTTACCATGTGGAGGCAGTTACTTCAATCTTTAAACAAGGCATAAAGAAATTTCTAGGACATACAGAAATTTGTTTGCAAACCTCCACTCCCATGTGGGCCTTAAGTCAGGCGGGTTTTATGCCCACAACTGACCAGGCTGACCTTAGGTCAGGGGGCTTTTAGGCCCGCAACCAACCCGGCCATATGGGATTCTGCCTCAATTTCTCACAAGTATGCCTGCACAATTTCACTGCTTTTCTTTCACTTTCTTTTCACTGCTCTCTCTCAAACAGCTTTTTTGGCCAGAGGCATATAGGCCTTTTGCCTATACTCAGGAGTTCAAGACCAGCCTGAGCAAGTTATGTCTCTACTAAAAAAAGAAGGAAATTAACCAGCTGTTGTGGTGGGCACCTGGAGACACAGATACTCAGTAGTCTAAGCAAAAGGATTGCCTTTGCCCAGGAGTTTGAGGTTGCTGTGAGCTAGGCCAATGCTAAAGCACTCTATCCTGGGCAATGGAGTAAGACTCTGTCTTTAAAAAAAAAAAGAATTTACATCTCAATAATATTCAGTCTTCCTATGCATTAGCATGAAATATTTCATTATTAAAATCTTTTATTTTCTCAGCAAAGTATTAAAGGTCTCAATTTTACAAATTTTGCACACATTTCATGAAATTTATCCCTAGGAAACTCATCATTTTGGTACTATCTGAAATGATATGGTTGGCTATTTGAATTTCCAATTATTTGTTCTTAGCTTATAGAAATACAATAGATTTTTTGTTTTGACCTTGCATTTTGTGACATCACTAAACTCATTTATTAGCATTAGTTGGGGATTTTTTTAGAATCTTTAAGATATTCTGCACAGATCATGTTACCTTAAAAAGAGAGATTTACATTTTTCTTACCAATTTGTATGGTTTTTATTCTTGAGTTATTGCACTGTAAAAGACCTCCAGTCCAATGCCTAATAGGAGTGAAAATGTATTTAATACATTTCTGTATGTAATTATTGTATTTCAATAATTTCTGTATTAGAAATTATTTTTTACATGTTCTATATCAGATTGACAAAGCTTTCTTACTGCTCTCAGTTTGATAAATTTTAATGGTAAATGGATGCTGAATAATGCCAGATGCTTTCTCTTCATCTATTCAGATGAAAACATGGATTCTCTTTTTTAGTCTGTTAAAACGGTGAATTACATTGACTGTGTTTTGGTTTTTTTCTAAATGTTAAAGCAACTCTCCATTCCTGAAATAAATACCATTTGGTAATGATGTATTATACTCTGTGATAAATTGTTGGATTCAATTTGCTAATAATTTATTAAAGATTTTTGTATTTATATTCATGAATAATTATTGGTCTGTTGTTTTCATTTTTCACATCATGTCTGGTTTTGACATGATAGTAATCTGTCCTCAGAGAAAATGAGTTGGAGAATTTTTAATTTTTATTTTCTGAAAGAGTTAGGGTAGAATTGAAATGAAATGTTGATAGAATTTAGCAAAAAGGCCATCTGGGTAAAGTATTTTCCTCTGGGAAGATATTTTACTACAGATTCAAATTTTTAAATAGATACAGGATCAGGTACTTCAACAAACTTTGGCAATTGATGTCTTTCCGGGGTTTGTCCACATTATTAAAGTTTCATATTTATTTTTGATCTCTGTACTACCTACAGTAACCCCCCATTCCCAATATTGGTAATTTGCTTTTTGTTTTTTCCTGATGTGTATAACTACAGATTTATTATTATTTTCATTTTTTCTATTATTTATTTATTTTTAGTAGAGACAAGGTCTCACTTTAGTTCAGGTTGGTCTCAAGCTCCTCAGCTCAAGCAATCCACACACCTCAGCCTCCCAGAGTGTGAGGATTACAAATGTGAGCCACCATGTCCATGATTTAATATTATTTTCAGAAAACCACCTGTAAATTTCATTAACCATCCTTATATCAATCTTTTAAAAATTTCATTGATTACTGTTCTTATCTTCATGGTTCTTCCTCTACTTACTTTGGAGTTTCTTTTCTTTTTTTTTCTTTTTCTTTTCACAGTTTTTGGCCAAGGCCAGGTTTGAAACTGCCACCTCCGGTATATGGGGCTGGCACCCTACTCCTTTGAGCCACAGGCATCACCCCATTGTTAACTCTTTAAGTGAACATACAGATTATGCATTTGGGAACTTTTTATTTAAATAATAAATCAATGATATATAAAGTTTCTTTCAAACACTGCTTTAGTGATATCCTACAAATTTTGACATACTTTATATTTCTAATAAGTTCAAATATTTTATAATTTCTCTGGTAATTACATCTTAGATTCAAGGGGTATTTAGAAATGCATTATTTAATTTCAGGTATTTGAGATTGTCCCAGTATCAATCATTTGTTTCTAATTTATTTCTTTTTTAACATGAGAATATATTTTGTATGATTTCAATCCATGCCTTTATTGGGACTTGTATAGTTTGAGTATTTAAATTTTAATAAATGTTCCACTTGAAAAGGATATTTTTGTTATTTTTTTTGAGCAGAATGTTATTTAAATGCCAATTAGGTCAAGTTAGTTGATGGTGTTATTCAAGTTTTCTGTATCTTTACAGATTTTCTTTGTCCTTGTTAACTCAGTTACTAAAATGATCAAGAATAATTGTGCATTTATCTACTTTGCCTTTCAATTCTTTTAGTCTTTCTTTCATGTGTTTTGAAACTCTGTTATTGGAAGCCATATGCAGTCTCTCTCTTTATCTCTACTCATATTTTTTGCTCTGAGATATAGTACAAATACAGTCAGTCTGACTTTCATTTGACTGGTATTTGCATAGTATATCTTCTATCATTATTTTTTACTTCAGTCCTTTCTGGCTCTTCTTAAAATGAGATGTCTTTTGGACAGCATATAAAAGAATATTACTTTTATATGGCAATTTCTATCTTTTATTTGGTGTATTTAGGCAACTTATATGTGATTATTAATATGACTAAGATTAAGTCTATCATCCTATTATTTTTTCTTCATTTGAATTGTTCTTTAGGTTCTTTTTGTTTGTTCTTCAAAGCCAATCAAATTCAGGAGTGTGGGGTTGCATACTAACCTTTGTTTCTTTTTAAAATTTTTTCTGCCTTCCTAGGAAAAAATTGTACACTTTTTATTTTTCTATTTTATCTCTGTTATTTTCTTATTAGTTATGCCTCAGATCTATAAAATTTCTATCTTCAAATATTATATTATGTTACTTTACAACAGCAAAATGATTCTTTCAGATTTACAAAATGTCTATCTTCAAATATACTACATCACTTTACAATAAATTACATTACTCTGCTTCCTTCCTATGTGGCATTGTGGTCATACATTCTATCCCTACCTATCTTATAACCTCCCCCCCAACATTGTTATTATTTCTGATTTGAATATTAAATTACCTTTTAATAGTTTTTTTTTTTTTTTTCTGAGACAGAGCCTCACTATGTCGCCCTTAGTAGAGTGCTGTGGAGTCACAGCTCACAGCAAACTCAAACTCCTGGGCTAAAGCAATTCTCTTGCCTCAGTCTCCCAAGTAGCTGGGACTACAGACACCCACCACAATGCCGGGCTATTTTTGTTGCAGTTGTCATTGTTGTTTAGCTGGCCCGGGCTGGGTTCGGAGCTGCCAGCCTGGGAGTATGTGGCTGGTGCTGTAACCACTGTGCTACAGGCACTGGGACTATTTTTAATAGCTTTAAAAAATTTAAGTAAAATGCTTTTATATCAACTCTCACATTTACTATTTCAAGTGACCTTCATTCTTTTGTTTGACTCCAAAGTTTATATGGTATCATTTCCCTTCACTCTGAAAAACTTCCTGTAATGCATTTTCTGCACCTAACTGCTAGCAATAGATCCTCACAGCTATTGTTAGTCTTGAAAAGTTTTTATTTTATTTCATTTCAAAAGCTATGCTTGCTGGGTATAGAATTTTAAGTCTATTTGTTTTTTCTTTCAGTACTTTATGCTGTTCCATTATCTTCTGGCTTGCATTACTTAAAGGAAGTCTGCCATCATTGCTCTTATAGATTAGCAACTACATGTAATATGCTTTCACTCTCTGACTGCTTTTAAAATTTTCTCTTTATCATTGGTTTATAGAAATTTGCATATGATGTGCCTTGGCAGAGCTTACTTTCTATTTTGTTTCAGCAAACAGTGACTATATACTTTCAAACAAATTTAGAAAAAAAGTCTTAATATTATATTTCCAATTTTTTTTCCTGTCTTCTTTCTTCACTCTTTCTCACAATCTAATTCAATGTGCATTAGGACTTTTTATATTATTCTAACAACTTATTAATACTTATATTCTTGTCTTTTTAATTTTTTTCTATACTTCACTTTCGGTGTTTTGTTTTGCTGGGGTTTTTGTTATTGCTGTTTTCACATTTATACTCTTTTCTTCTGCAGTGTGTAACCAACTGTTTATCCCACTTAGTTGCTTTTTTCTTATTTTAGGTCTTGTATTTTTCATCTATGGAAGTTTTTTTTCTTAATTAAATAGTAGCTGTGTACATTAATGCAATCACAGGGTACCATGTGGTGTTTTCATATACAATTTGAAATACTCTCATCAAACTGGTTAACGTAGCCTTCATGTCATTTTCTTAGTTATTGTGTTAAGACATTCATATTCTGCTTTTAAAAAGGTTCACTTGCACCCTTGTAAAATAAACCATAGAGGTGGCCCCACCAATCACCCTCCCTCCACCCATCCACCCGCCTTGTCTCTCCTCCCCCAACCCCTCCCCATATTCTACACTTGATCTTAGCCAAAAGGCTGAGAAGCAATGCCCTCCCCATATTCTAAGGCTATAATTAGGTTATAGCTTTCTTATGAAAGCTATAAATTAGTTTCATAATAGAGCTATGTACATTGAATACTTTTTCTTCCATTCTTGAGATACCTTGCTAAGAAGAACATTTTCCAGCTCCATCCATGTAAACATAAAGGAGGTAAAGTCTCCATCTTTCATTAGGGTTGCATAATATTCCATGATGTACATATACCTCAGTTTATTGATCCATTCATGGGTCGACGGATACTTGGGTTTCTTTCGTGACCCAACAATTATGAATTGGGCTACAATAAACATTCTAATGCAAATATCTTTCTTATTATGTGATTTTTGGTCTTCTGGATATATACCCATTAGAGGAATTGTAGGATCTAACGGCAGGTCTATTTTTAGTTCTCTAAGTGGTCTCCAAACGTATTTCCAAAAGGAACAAATTAGTTTGCATTCCCACCAGCAGTGTAGAAATGTTCCCTTTTCTCCACATCCACGCCAGCATCTCTGGTTTTGGGATTTTGTGATATGGGCTAATCTGACTGGAGTTAGATGATATCTCAAAGTAGTTTTTGATTTGCATTTCTCTGATGATTAAGGATGGTGAGCATTTTTTCATATATCTGTAGGTCATGCCTATCTTCTTCAGAGAAATTTCTCTGCAATTCCCTTGCCCACCCTGAGATGGGATCGCTTGTTCTTTTCTTGCTAATATGTTTCAGTTCTCTATGGATACTGGTTATTAAACCTTTGTCGGAGACATAACCTGCAAATATCTTCTCCCATTCTGAGGGCTGTCTGCTTGCCTTACTTACTGTGTTCTTGGCTATGCAGAAGCTTTCTAATTTGATCAGGTCCCAATAGTGTATTTTTGATGTTGCTTCAATTGCCCCAGGGGTCCTCCTCATAAAATTTTCACCCAGGCTGATTTGTTCAAGTGTTTTCCCTACACTTTCTTCTAGTATTTTTATACTTTCATGTCTTAAGTTTAAATCTTCAATCCAGTGAGAGTCTATCTTAGTTAATGGTGAAAGGTGTGGGTATAGTTTCAGTCTTCTACAGGTCACCAGCCAGTTCACCCAGTACCATTTGTTAAATAGGGAATCTTTTCCCCACTCAATATTTTTAATTGACTTGTCAAAGATGAGGTAATTGTAGGTGGCTGGATCCATCTCTTGCCTCTCTATTCTGTTCCATACATCTACCTCTCTGTTTTGTGCCAGTACCACAAAACAGTGGTATAATATATCGCTGTATATTATATAACAGTGGAATAATTTCTATTCTTTTAAATTTGCTGTTAAAAGTACTGTTTTGATCACTATCGAATTATAGTATAGTCAGAGGGCTGGTAATGTGATTCCATCTGCTTTGTTTTGATTCCTGAGTAATGTCTTGGCTATTTGAGGTTTTTTCTGTTTCCATATAAAATGAAGTATTATTTTTTCAAGATCTTTAAAATATGACAGTGGAGCTGTAATGGGGATTGCATTAAAATCATATATTGCTTTGGGTTGTATGAACATTTTAACAATGTTGATTCTTCTCAGCCATGCACATGATATGTTTTTCCATTTGTTGACATTTTCAGCTATTTCTTTTCTTAGAGTTTCATAGTTCTCCTTATAGAGATCATTCACGTCCTTTGTTAGGTAAACTCCCAAATATTTCATTTTCTTTGGCACTACTGTGAACGGAATAGAGTCCTTGACTATGTTTTCAGCTTGGCTGCTATTGGTATATATAAAGGCTACAGATTTATGAGTGTTGATTTTGTAACCTGAGATGCTGATCACTTCTAGGAGCTTTGTAGTAGAGTCCCTGATATACGATTCCAGGGATTCCAGATATACGATCTTATCATCTCATCTGCGAATAGTGAAAGTTTAATCTCTTATGACCCTATATGGATACCCTTAATTGCTTTATCTTCCCTAATTGCGATGGCTAAAACTTCTATTACAATGTTAAAGAGCAATGGAGACAATGGGCAACCTTCCCTCGTTCCTGATCTGAGTGGAAATAATTTCAACTTAACTCCATTCAATACAATATTGGCTATGGGTTTGCTGTAGATGGCCTCTATCAGTTTAAGAAATGTCCCTTCTATACCAATTTTCTTAAGTGTTCTGATCATGAAGGGATGCTGGAT
>NW_003852401.1:39157915-39168400 GCF_000181295.1 Otolemur garnettii
CTTTTCTTCTGCTAGAATTGGGATTGGAATGGTCTTCCTTTTCCAGGTGCTTGAGATGTCCCATTAAGTTGTTAATTTCCTCTCTTTCCGTTCTCTTGAGAAAGGCTTGCAATGCTATAAATTTCCCTCTTAGGACTGCCTTTGCAGTATCCCAGAGGTTCAGATAACTTGTGTCTTCACTAACATTTTGTTCTAAAAATTTGGTAATTTCCTTCTTGATCTCATCACTGACCCATCTATCATTCAGCATAAGATTATTTAGCTTCCAAGTTTTTGTATGAGTCTGCAGATTCCTGTTGTTACTGAGTTGAACTTTTATTCCATGATTGTCCAAGAAGATGCATGGAATAATTTCTATTCTTTTAAATTTGCTGAGATTAGACTTATGACCTAAGATGTGATCAATTTTGGAGTATGTTCCATGGACTGATGAGAAAAATGTGTATTCGGTTTTGTTAGGATGAAAAGTTCTGTAGATGTCTGTTAGTTCCAAAAGTTGAATAGTTAAATTTATATTCAAAATTTCTTTGCTAAGCTTCTTACTGGAGGATCTGTCCAACACTGCCAAAGGAGTGTTAAAATCTCTGACTATGATGGAGCTGGGAGAGATCAAGTTGCTCATGCCTGTTAGAGTATCTCTGATAAATTGTGGTGCATTTTGGTTGGGTGTGTAGATGTTGATAATTGAGATCTCGTCATGTTGAATATTACCCTTAACAAATATAAAGTAGCCATCCTTGTCTTTGCTTACTTTTGTTGGTTTAAACCCTATTGTATCTGTGAATAAAATTGCAACACCTGCTTTTTTCTACTTTCCATTAGCCTGGAATATAGATGACCATCCCTTCACCCTGAATCTATATTTGTCTTTTAAGGTAAGATTAGATTCTTGTATACAACAGATGTCTGGTCTGAGTTTCTGTATCTAATCAGCCAATCTGTGCCTCTTTAGGGGAAAATTTAAGCCATTCACATTGATTTAAATTATTGATAAGCCTGGTAAAATTTTGGGTATCGAGTTGTTCAAAAGTCCAGTGGACATTGTTAATCCTTTTGCCACCATGGAAGTTGGAATGTGATCAAAAGTTTCTGAGTGAGTTTACTTTTGTGGTGGAGATTACACTGGTCATTATGGAAGATAGGTCTGAGAATATCCTGAAGAGCTGGGTTTAGTTATGGCAAATTTCTTCAACATATCAATGTCATTAAAGTATTTAATTTCTCCATCATAAATGAAACTCAGTTTAGCTGAATACAGGATCCTGAGTTGAAAGTTATTTTGTTTTAGGAGATTAAAAGTTGATGACCACCCTCTTCTATCCTGAATGGTTTTGGCAGGGAGATCTGCAGTCAGTCTAATATTCTTCCCCTTGTAGTTTAGATGTTTTTCTAAGATGGTTAGAAAAGTTGGTTTTCTTACATCTAGCTGCTTTTAGGATTTTCTCTTTCAAATTAACTTTAGTTAAGTTAATTATAATGTGTCTGGGGATGTCTTATTCAGGTTGAAATGTGCTGGGGTTCTGAGGCTGTCTGCTATCTGAATTTCAGGATCTCTTGGCATATCTGGAAAGTTTTCTTTCATGATTTCATGAAGAAGAGCCTCTGTGTTTTGTGAAGCAACTTTGTCACCTTCAGAGTTTCCTAAAAGGCGAATATTAGCTTTCTTCGAATTATCCCAGAGCTCTCTGAGAGAATGATCCATTTTTGCCTTCCATTTCTGTTCCTCTTTGGACACTTGTGCACATTCAAAAGCTTTGTCTTCAATGTCTGAGATCCTTTCTTCTGCCTACTGCATTCTGCTATCAAGGGATTCTACCATATTTTTTAGATCTTTGAGGGTTGCAATCTCTTGCCTCAACGTTTCAAAATCTTTGGTGGTTTTTTCTTTGAATTTGTTGAGTTCTTGAGTGAACTTTTGGAATGCTCCTTGAATTTCTAATTCTATTAATCTTATTTCCAATCCAAATTCTGAATTCGATTTCTGACATCCCAGCCGTCTGTTTATGAATGGGATCTTCAGTTGCATCTACCACGTCCTTTCTTGGGGGGCTTGGTCTACTCTGATTATTCATATTACCGGAGTTTTTCTGCTGATTCTGCCCCATGATTATTTTACCCCATTTGGCTTTTCCCCTTGAGCTTTGTCAAGGATCCGTACAGCCTGAGAGACTGGGGACCTCTTTGGTGTGGTGGGGCTAAGTGGCTCTGTCTTATTTTCAGCTTGTCTCTGTCCTACCCTAGTGAATCAGTTACTCTTGGTTGAAGTCCCAGCTGTGAAGAAATACCAGCAATTAAGTCACCCTGCCCCCCACAAACAAAAATTGGGCAAGGAAAATCAAACCTTCCCTCAACCATACACCCAGGGTGCTACTTTGGATAAGCCTTGGGTGATTGGCCCAGTTCAAGAGGTCCATATCAGTTTTCCCAGTCAGCACTGTTCTCAAGTGGGAGAGTTCAAAAAGTCTCCGGCAACTAGATAGGAGAAGTCTGCTGGCAGCTCACATGTGACTTGCTCTAATGCTCGGTGAGGCCAGAGGGTCCCACCTAGCAAATGAATTATTCTGGGAAGGATGATGCCTCCTTCCCCACCTTGCACCCAGTCACTAGTAATCCTGCAAAGCTGTGACCATGTTTCCTCCAGTGAGCAAATGCTCCTGGGGTCTACGACTGCCTGAGTCACCAGAAGATCTGAGTACAGCAGGGGGAGATGAGACCTGACAACCTTTGGTGTTTTATGAAGGCTGGGACAGTTCACTCAGTTCCAGCCCCACACTTGATTGATGGTGCTGGCAGAACAGGACAGAGCAACTTCACAGTATTTATTTCTGTCCTGGCTAAATTCCTCTGCAGATCAGATGCTGCTGAAGCTGATATATCACAACTCAGCTGTGGGCAGCAAATAATTAGAGTTTACACTCAGGTGTCAATTCCAGCCTCTGCCCACCCACTGACTTTGTCTCAGCTATAATGCCCTGAGGGCTGGGTGCCATTATGGTCAGATAAGCAGTCCCCTGGTTCAGTCCCTCCCTGTAAGTCTGTGAGCTGCACATATTCAAGTTCCCGCACTCTGCCTAAGTCAGTACTGCCCTTAGGGCTTCTCTTTAATCATAGAACTTCCCAAATCCACTCCACCAGCGGCTACCACTGGAGAAAATACCAGCTTTCTCTGTTTGCCCAGAGAGACAGGGTGTGTCTATCCAGAATGGCCTCAGGGATGTAAGTCTTTCCCTATGCTGTGTCTGCCACTCTGCAACTCAGGATACCTCAGCTCCTGTATAGTTCCCTCTCAGCTGATTGTCCTCTCTTAGTTCCCATGCCACAGAGTCAGAACAGCCCAGCACCAGCCCTTTCCCCCTCCATTCCTCTCAAGAAAATGCCCAAGAATCTGGACTCCATGGGTGACAAACCCCCCGACCTTGGAGCGAGAGTGAAGAATCCTGGGAGTTCAGAGTTGCTGGTAGAGAATATATAAAGTTTTATACAGTTTTACAGTTTTATGCCTGGCAGGAAAGTGCCATGGCACCCTAGTAGGGGTAGGAGGTCCAGTTTTTAGAGGGTCTCTACCATGGGATAGAGTGGGAGGACGTTTGAACTCTGCTCCCTTATTTGTATGGAGTAAACTGTGAGCACTTTTTGTGGGGGAGGGGACTCCCGTCCACTTGTTGGTGGATTTTGTACCTTTTGATTGTATTTTGAGGGTCACAGCTTGCCTTAGCAAGGTTGATGTGTGTTATTCAATATTCTCTCTTGGCTTGGCTCCAAATCATTGGCTTACTTGGTAAACTTCCATCCTTTAAGTCTCTTTCTGGATGAGAGCCTCTGTGGAAACCTGGCTGTAGTCCACCATCTTGCCTTCGCCCCCCCCCCATCTATGGAAGTTTCATTTGGATCTTTTATGTACTTCCATTTCTATTCCTATTCTGAGGTTTTCTTCTATGTCTGAAATATGGATTACATTTATTAAAGATCTTTTTAAGTTCTTATCTCCTAAGTCTATCATCTCTGTCAACTCTGAGACATTTTTATGCTGGTTATTTTCATGCTTCTTTTAATTTTTAGAAATCACTAATTGCACAGTTAGCATTGTGAATTTTATGTTAACTGATATTGGACTTTGTTGTATTTATTTAAGTATTGGGAGTCTTTGTTCTGAAATTTAGTTAAGCTATTTGAAATCCATTTGATCATTTTTAAGCTTGCTTTTAAGCTTTTTAAAAGTGAGTGAAGAGCTGCTTTTAGTCCAGGGAGTATTTGACTCCACTATTAAGGAAATACCCTTCTAATGATTCTATATGATGAACTCATTATTAATAAGGTTTTTCTACTCTTGGAAAAACCTATTTTTATCCCTGTGTTAACTCTGGCTTTATTCTACTGACTTCTTTCTAGTGTTTCTTTCCCCTGACTTGAGTAGTTTCTTCCCATGTGTGCACTGATCAATATATAGTCAAAGATTCAAGAGAACTCTGTATTTCTCTAGGGATATTTTATTAGGCACCTATTTTCTGCTCTCAAATTCTTGCTACATTGTCCTTTGAACATTCCCAACTCCAACATTTCAATTCAGCAAAGCTCTTGGGATCTGTTTGGGTTCTTCTTTCTAGCACTATGGATGGAAAACTCTCATCAAGAAATAAAATGGGGCAATCAGAGGGCTGACCTTATTTGTTTTATTCACCTCTAGAATCATTGTGTTTCTTATTTTCTAAACTATGTAAATTGGTTTAGGAATGGTAAGTATGGCCCCCATTACTCTTTCATGCCAAAAGTATAAGTCTCAGTGGGTCTGTATTTAACACAAGGAAAATTGCAATAACAACTGCTAATAACAAGTGACAAGAGAACTATACATCTGCATTCAGGTATTGTTAATATAAGCTCAAGAGTATTAATTTTCAGTAAAGTTGTATATACAACTTGATATAAATACATAGGATTGATGTATCTTAGGCCAAAGTTGGCTAAGAGACACTTTGAAGCAGGAAAGGACTGAAAATTCCTGTAAGGCTCTTTAGCTTATATTTGTTGATATTATAACACCAACCTAAAATACAAATTGTAACAGTTTGGTTAAAATAAGCATATTATCTAAGGTGTCATTTCTAATTTTATTTACCAATTCATTCATTTTTAAAAAACCATTCTTTAAGTATCACCCATGTTCAAAGTAGTATATTTACTAGGAGAATACAAGGGAAAAAAATAAATATAATTTTACTCACAAGGAACTTAAGAGGTAATATCATTCTGACATAAAACAGAACAAAATAATTACTTCTATGACTGAAATAGATGGAAATTACCATCAACAAAGTGAAAAAGGAATGATTACTCCAACTTGGAGAATGAAAGCTAACTTTTATTGCATATTTTCTACAGCTAGGCAATGTGCAACACATACATTATTACATTGAATCCTCAAATATACTGTAAGAAGTAGATGTTGCTAATACTGCCATTTTACTCATAGAACACTGTGACCTTTGGGAAGGTAAGTCTCCCCAGATCACAGATTCAATAAATGGTACTGCTTTAGTATCAGAAACTTGTATCAGAGAGGCAAAAACTACACAGAGGCTGGTTTTACATGTCTTTAAGCCCTTGGGCCAATGGTTATGATATATATTTTCAAAAACTGACTCAGTAAAGCCTAAAAGAGGAAACGTAACTACAGGATTGAGAAAAAAGTAGAAATACTAGAAGGTTGCACAAAGCACGGTGATAACAGGGTTCTAGCACAGCAAAGATATAAGTATTCCAAAAACCCCACATCTTAGGGAAGAGGGAAAGAGTTTAAACATGAGCTACTCTGGCTTCATCTTAATAAAAACCTTAACCTCAATGTAATCAGATAAAGCCGCCAGTATTTTAATGCTCTCCAGAGCATTATTTAACAATCTTTAAGGAATGAGGAACCATAATCCATACTCTTGTCTTTTCTGGACGTTATAGATGATCGATATCATCTATAATAGATGAAACAATCAAAACTATAAGACATGAGAAAATGTAAAAATGTAACACATAATTTAAACAAAAAGCATTAACTAAAAACAGATTTTCACATGAACAAAAGTGAAATTAGCAGACAAAGATTTTATTGCAATTATTATATTTATATTAATGGACATAAAGAAAAGATGGACATAATGAGTAAACTCATTAGGAATTTCAGTGTAAAAATAGAAATTATTCAAAATTAAAATTCTAGACCAGAAAAAAATCATACTTTAAATAAAATTTTTGATGTGCTAAACAACTGTTTGAGACAGAAGAGAGATCCAGTCTAATTAAAGAGAAATTCATAGAAATTTTCCAATCAGAAAAAAAAATATGATAAGGAAAGTTAAAAAAAATATGAAGAAAGAATTATTACCTTGTGGACATTTCAAACATTCTAATATTTGTTTAAATAGAGCTTAAAGCTCCAAAGGAAGACAAGAAACAACAATGGAAAAAATTTTAAAAAAAATAATTATTGAAATTTTCAAACATTTGATGAAGAACCATCAGCCTATGGGCCTAAAACGTTCAGCAAATTCTAATTGGACAATGCTGGTGGAAATGCAAGCTAATAGGTCCTTTTTGGAAAGAAGTTTGGAGAATACTCAAAAGTTTTGTAGACTCAAAAGTAGACCTGCTGTTAAATCCTGCAATTCCTCTACTAAGTACATACCCAAATGATGAAAAATCATTTTACAACAAAGACATTTGCACCACAATGTTTTTTTCAGCCCAATTCATAATTGTTAAGTCATGTAAGCGGACCAAGCACCCATCAACCCATGAATGAATAAACAAATTGTGGTGTATGTATACCAGGGAATACTGTGCAGCCATTTTAAAAATGGAGACTTTTACATATTTATGTTTACTTGGATGAAGCTGGAAAATATAGAAAATATATTTTCTATATTTAGAAGAAAATATTCTTCTAAGTAAAGTATCTCAAGAATAGAAGAAAAATAATTCTGGGAAGACAGCCGACTGGTAGCAATCCTGATCAGAGGCTCCTGAGCAAAGGAAGAAAAACTGGTTGGAATCAGAAACGATGAAGCCAAAGATGGGGAGCTGAGCCCAGAAAGAAGTTCAGAAAGCTGTAAATCCAAGGAAGAGCATTTAAGAAAACAAAATACAGGTACAAAGTGGGCCCCAGAACTGCTTGCTAGAGTCGCAAGCCTCCCACTGGTGGCATGTGGCTACAGAGGAGTCCCCTGCTCCCGGCAGCCACAGAACTACTTGCTAGAGCCTTGCACACTCCGCGGATGGCAGCGGAGGAGTTCTGTACTTTGAGAGGGCCCAGAACTGCTTGCTAGAGTCATGCACCCCACGGACGGCAGAGAAGATCCCTGCTCCAGGGCTTTGGGTAAGCCCAGAACTGCTTGCTACAGCCACACACCTCCTGCAGATGGTGGGTGGTCGCAGAGGAGTCCCTTGCTCTGGGCAGCCACAGAGCTACTTGATAGAGCCTCGCACACCCCACGGGCTGTGACAGAGGAGTCCCCAACTTTGTGCAGGCCCAGAACTGCTCACTAGAGCCATGCACCCCATGGGTGGCAGAGGAAACCCCTGCTCCAGGGCTCTAGGCGGGCCCAGAACTGCAAGCATCCCACAGGCAGTGGGTGGCCACAGGGGAGTCCCCTGCTTAAGGCAGGCACAGAACTACTTGCTAGAGCCTTGCACACCCCACGGGCAGCAGTAGAGGAATCCCCCACTCTGGGAGGGCCCAGAACTGCTGGCTAGTGCAGCACGCCTCCTGAGGGTGGTGGATGGTCGCAGAGGAGTCCCCTAATCCAGGCAGCAACAGAACTACTTGCTAGAGCCTTGCACACCCCATGGGCTGTGACGGAGGAGGCCCCAACTTTGGGCGGGCCCAGAACTACTTGCTAGAGCCGCTGGCACCATGGGCAGCAGAGGACATCACCGCTCCAGGACTCTGGGTGGGCCAAGAACTGCTTGCTAGATCTGCACACCTCCCGTGGGCGGCAGGTGGACACAGAGGAGTCCCCTGATTTGGGCAGGCACAGATCTACTTACTAGACCACACCCCCCCACAAGTGGCAGTGGAGGAGTCCCCCACTTGCGGTGAGCCTAGAACTGCTTGCTAGAGTCACATGCCTCACAGGCAGCAGAGGAGATCCCCACTCCAGGCTCCTGATCTGGGCAGGCCCAGAACTGTTTGCTAGAGACATGCACACCCCATGGGGGCCAGCAGAGGACTTCTCCACTCCAGGCACCCATGCTGGGTGGGCCTAGAACTGCTTGCTAGAGCCACGTGTGCCCTGCAGGCAGTGGTAGAGAAGTCTACTGCTCTGGGCAGGCCCAGAACTATTTGCTAGAGGCACGTGGATCCTGTGGATAGTGGCAGAGGAATTCTCTTACTCCAAGATCCCACACTGGGAGGTCCCAGATCAGCTTGCTAGTGTTGCGTGTGTCCAGTGGGTGAAGGAGTCCTCCATTCCCCCCACCCTGGCTACCCTGGAGGGGCTGAACTAGGACTGATCTGGTCGCTCATGTGCCCTGCACTACCACAGCCATTCCCCTGCCCCCTGGTTGCTCCAGGGGGGCTGAACTAGGACTGATTTAGCTGCTGCAGTTCCCCTCTTTCCCGGGTCACCCCGGCAGGCCAAACAAGGTCTAATCTGGCTGCGCACACTCCCATGCAGCTGCTGCCGTTCCACTGTACACCAGTCGCCCCAGCACCCGAGAACTGGGAGAAGACAACAGACATGCTCTGCCTGTCTCTCTGGGCAACCAGAAGAAGCCACCAAATGAATGGTTCTGATAAGGTCTCCAAACAAGGTCAACTCAGCATGGGGCAGAGCAGCGGAAAAACTCTGGCAATTTGAATAATTAGAGTAGATCAACACAACTCCCCCAAGGAAAAATGGGGTAGATGCAATTGAAGACCTCATTCATAAACAGATGGATGAGATGTCAGAAATCAAGTTCAGAATTTGGGTAGAAAATGAGATTAACAGAATGAAAGAAAGGAGGGAATTAAAATTTCAAGAAATTATTAAAAAGATATCACATGAAGGCTCTGTTGACCAGTTTGATGGAAGTATTTTGGATTGCATGTGAAAACCCCATACTGTACCCCAGAAGTGCATTAATGTACATAGTTACCATTCAATAAAAAAAAGATATCTCAAGGAATTATTCCAAATATTTCTCAAAAATTCAATGATTTCAAAGATAAAATGACCAAAGAATTTGAAATACTGAGACAAGAGGTTGCAGCCCTCAAGGATAAGAAAGATATGATGGAATCCCTCCGTAACAGAGTGGAACAGGCAGAAGAAAGGATCTCTGACATTGAAGACAAAGCTTATGAACAAGCCCAGGAGCGCAAAGATCAAAAGAAATGGAAAGCAAAAATGAATCTTGCAAAGAGCTCTTGGATAATTTGAAGAAAACTAATATTCACCTTATAGGAATTTGTGAAGGCAATGAAACAAAACACAGAGGCTCTTCTTCATGAAATTATGAACTTTCAAGACATGCCAAGAGATTCTGAAATTCAGATAGCAGAAAGAACCCCAGCACAACTCAACCCAAACAAGACATCCCCCAGGCACATCATAATTAACTTCACTAAAGTTAAGATTAAAGAGAAAATTCTGAAAGCAGTCAGATGTAAGAAAACCATAACGTACAAGGGGAAGAGTATTAGGATGACTGCAGATCTCTTGGTTGAAACATTTCAGGCTAGAAGAGGATAGTCATCAACTTTTAATCTCCTAAACAAAATAACTTTTAACCCAGGATCCTGTATTCAGCTAAACTGAGTTTCATTTATGATGGAGAAATTAAATACTTTAATGACATTGATATGTTGAAGAAATTTGCCATAACTAAACCCAGCTCTTCAGGATATTCTCAGACCTATCTTCCATAATGAACAGTGTAATCTCCACCACAAAAGTAAACTCACTCAGAAACTTTTGATCACATTCCAACTTCCATGGTGGCAAAAGGATTAACAATGTCCACTGGACTTTTGAACAACTCGATACCCAAAATTTTACCAGGCTTATCAATAATTTAAATCAATGTGAATGGCTTAAATTTTCCCCTAAAGAGGCACAGATTGGCTGATTAGATACAGAAACTCAGACCAGACATCTGTTGTATACAAGAATCTAATCTTACCTTAAAAGACAAATATAGATTCAGGGTGAAGGGATGGTCATCTATATTCCAGGCTAATGGAAAGTAGAAAAAAGCAGGTGTTGCAATTTTATTCACAGATACAATAGGGTTTAAACCAACAAAAGTAAGCAAAGACAAGGATGGCTACTTTATATTTGTTAAGGGTAATATTCAACATGACGAGATCTCAATTATCAACATCTACACACCCAACCAAAATGCACCACAATTTATCAGAGATACTCTAACAGGCATGAGCAACTTGATCTCTCCCAGCTCCATCATAGTCAGAGATTTTAACACTCCTTTGGCAGTGTTGGACAGATCCTC
>NW_003852401.1:39170779-39308279 GCF_000181295.1 Otolemur garnettii
GAGGCAGGAGACTCGCTTGAGCCCAGGAGTTGGAGGTTGCTGTGAGCTGTAATGCCACGGTACTCTACCCAGGGGGATAGCTTGAGGCTCTGTCTCAAAAAAAAAAAGACATGAAACCATAAAAATACTAGAAGAAAGTGTAGGGAAAACACTTGAAGAAATGGGCCTGGACAAATATTTTATGAGGAGGACACCCCAGACAATTAAAGCAACATCAAAAATACACTATTAGAACCTGATTAAACTAAAGAGGCTTCTGCACAGCCAAGAACACAGTAAGTAAGGCAAGCAGACAGCCCTCAGAATGGGAGAAGATTTTCACAGGATATGTCTCTGACAAAGGTTTAATAACCAGAATCCATAGAGAACTTAAACATATTAGCAAGAAGAAAAGGAGTGATCCCATCTTAGGGTGGGCAAGGGAATTGCAGAGAAATTTCTCTAAAGAACATAGGCTCATGGCCTACAGATATATGAAAAAATGCTCACCATCCTTAATTATCAGAGAAATGCAAATCAAAACTGCTTTGAGATATCACCTAACTCCAGTAAGATTAGCCCATATCACAAAATCCCAAAAGATGCTGGCGTGGATGTGGAGAAAAGGGAACACTCCTACACTGCTGGTGGGAATGTAAACTAATATGTTCCTTTTGGAAATATGTTTGGAGACCACTTAGAGAACTAAAAATAGACCTGCCATTCCTCCAATTTATCCTGCAATTCCTTTATTAGGTATATACCCAGAAAACCAAAACTCACATTACAACAAAGATATTTGTATCAGAATGTTTATTGCAGCCCAATTCATAATTGCCAGGTCATGGAAGAAGCTCAAGTGCCCATCGATCCATGAATGGACCAATAAACTGTGGTATATGTACACCATGGAATACTATGTAGCCATAAAGAAAGATAGAAACTTTAGTCCTTCATGTTCACATGGATAGAGCTGGAAAATGTTCTTCTTAGTAAAGTATCACAAGAATGGAAGAAAAATTATCCAATGTACACAGGCCTATTATGAAAAGAATTTACAGCTTTCATATGAAAGCTATAACCTAATAACAGCCTAAGAATATGGAGGGGCAGAAGGAGAGAGGAGGGGGCAATGGGTGGAGGGAGGGGGATTGGAGGGATCTCTTCTGTGGTTTATCTTACAAGGGTACAAGCGAATCTTTCTAAGAGTAGAATATGAACGTTTTAACACAATAACTAAGAAAATGACATGAAGGCTATTTTAATAAGTTTGGTGGAAATATTTCAAATTGTATGTGAAAACACCACACTGTACCCCAGAATTGGATTAATGTACATAGTTACCATTCAATAAAAAAAAAAAAGTCAGAAAAAAAAAGAATGGAAGAAAAAGTATCCAATGTACTCAATACTAGTATGAGAGAGGGAAGAGGAGAGAGAGGGGAGGGGAGGGGAGAGGCCAGCAGGAGGGAGGGTATTTGATAGAATCTCATCTATTGTGCATAATGCAATGGTACATTTTAAACCTATTAACAGTAGAGTACAATGTCTTACCACAACAAATAAGTAAGTGAGGTGATGTACACAGTTATGATTGAATAAACAAATTTTTAAAATGATAAAAAATGATATTTTTAAATGATTAAAAAAAATTCTAATTGGGTTAAATACAAAGAAAATCACACCTAGTACCCTGTGTCAGAAGTCCCCAGATCACTTTCAGGCTTGTTGATCTGCCTGACCACTTTAAAAAAAAAGAAAAAGAAAAAGAAAAAAGCTGTTCTGCTTATACTTATGGTTTATTACAAGGAAAAGATACATTTTAAAATCAGCAAAGGGCAAAAGTGCATACGAAAACATCCAGGAACAACAAAGCCCAGGCTTCCATGTTTCTTCTCCCAGTGGAGTCATACACTTCCTCTCCCTCCATACCCTGATATCAAGGTACAAGCTTTTCTGAATGCTGGGTCCTAACATTATCCATCATCCTGATCCACTTCACTGAAATCTCATCTTTCCAGGCTGACTCCCATCCCTTGCCTTCTTCTAGAAGAGAATTTTCTCTAACCTCTTGATTTCTGTTTATTAATCTTTTTCCTCTAAAAGGTGATTCTATTCCTCATTAAAAGTGAATCCAGCTTATGCAGCCTTAAAGAAAGATGGAGACTTTATCTCTTACATGTTTACATGGACAGAGCTGGAACATATTCTTCTTAACAAAGTATCTCAAGAATGGAAGAAAAAGTATCCAATGTACTCAGTCTTACTACAAAACCAATTTATAGCTTTCATAACCCAATTATAGCCCAAGAAGAAGGGGATATGGGAGAGGAAGGGGAGGGAAGGGGGGAGGTTGGGTGGAGGGAGAGTAATTGGTGGGACTACACCTATGGTGCATCTTACAAGGGTACATATGAAATTTACTAGGTATAGATATAAATGTGTTAACACAATAACTAAGAAAATGCTGTGAAGGCTATGTTAACAGGTTGATGAAAGCATTTCAAACTGTATGTAAAACCAGCACTTTGTACCCCACAATTGCATTAATGTACACAGCTATTATTTAATAATAAAAAAGTGAATCCAGCTTGTCTCACAATGTCCAGGTTGTCACCTAACTTCCTAAAGTCTTTTTCTTTCTTGTAGGCCATTGTTGTTTAATCCACCATGCATGGTATTGAGTTAGGATACATGTTGTACCCAACAAATTGAATTCTTCATATTAGGGTTAGATGATGAGTGGTAGTCGTACCCAGATGTAATTTTGTCTGAATTACCATAAGTTCTCCTGTAACCCTCCTTGTCCCTGTATAAAGCTGCTTCCCCAAAATGTAAAACCTATCACTTCATTCTCATCATAAATCCACTATCATTTCCTATTCTGTTTAATAGTTTTCTTCCTTCCTACAAAAAACAAAGGTTATATGTATTTGTACATAACACATTGTGGCATATTAGGTATGTGGTTACTATGTTTTGTATATTATAACCATGGACCTTTCTAAAGATTTGGCTACCAAGGTTTATAGCTACATAGCATTCAATCTGCTGGAAGTTGTATATCACATGATTTTACAATCTGGTGTGGAGTTCCTAACAATTTCTTCCTGAACTATATCCTTTGTAACTAGAAAAATAAAAGTCAAGGATACTGACAAATAATTATGATTCCATTCAACCATAAGCAGCTGGCCTATTTCATCATCGTATCCTATGACCAAAGAGTCTCTAATGTCATTCAGGCATGCAGGATTTCATTCTATCTTGTCAAGGTCCAAAAACTGGAGTAGTCTTGGCAACTATACACATTCAGTATTTTAAATGTCTAGCATAATTGTGTTAAGAGACATTCTTTTGCCTCAAGCTTCTCTCAAGGTACCAATATAATACTGGATTTCCCTCAAGCACAATCCATTTATTCATTCCTCTTCCTTGGCTGCTATTTTTTCTCCTCTCTGTTTGTCATAGATGTTAACTCAAATATTTTCACAATAGATGGTGATATTAGGTTTAGGTGTTTTGCTCATGCAGTTATCTAGCACCAATACCAGTATAGCAAGTGTCTCCTCTCAGTCCATTCCCATTCCCAAGGTACCATGATGTAGGTGCAGAATTAGTAGATTATACTGAACACTAGGCAATGTAGCTGCATCCACAGTCAACCGCACTTCTTCCACATGGGGAGCAGGCACAAGCAATTCTATCAGATCCTCAGGAATTCTACCATAAATTTTTAAAGGTACAGTTACAGTTTTTTGCTTAGGGATTACCCAACCCTGTGTCAGGAATTCACAGTTGCAACTCTAGTCCTGTAACTATTGTAGCAGGTAGGAAAAAGGAAGTCAAGAAGATGTGGGAAATTTTGTATTGTCATACCAGCATGTCCTACCACCATCTGTTTCTCAGATTTTCTACAAAAGTGGAGAATCTATTTAGTATGGGCCCTTCCCCAGCTCCTCTTATGATGAGTGTGAGCACATACTTGCTAAGTTTTGGAAGGCAGGCTTTCATGCTTTTATCTCCTCCTATTTTAGAACAACAACAATAAATTTCAATTCTCTATCAAATCACTACCCTGAGAATAATATACAGTATGATCTAAACATTTGCTATAATATCTCTGATATCTCTTTGTCCGTAAGTGTATACACTATGGGTTACCAAGTGTATATACCATGAGTTATCAAGTGTATCCCTTGGTCTGAAGTAATATACTTCAGCTATCCAAATTCCTACAACTTCTTCTGTGCCAGTTCTTTTATGGTGTTTTAAGAATCTGCATCTACCACCCAGTTCAGAGCAAGTGTGTATTCCTTTCAGAACTCCTTATATCCTCCTGAATATGTTGGTAGTAATCTAATATAAATCTACTTACCTGCTATATGCAGAGCCTTTCCCCTACAAATCTGCCCTATAGCCATCTGTAGCCTCTGTCTCTCTTCCTGGAAGACACACGTAGGATAGCTCACTGGCATTTTGTGCCTCAGGTAATGGAAGAGGAACATACCAAAGATTAGCCCATCTTGGCATTTCTGCAGCTCCTCCATGTCCATTCATTCCATGGACCAAGGTAGCCACCTCAAGAAAGGGCATCAAGATGTCTATTTGCAGGTTCTAATCACCTTGTAATCCTGCAAAAGATTTCTGATGTGCATTGACATCTTCTACTTTAATTGATCTCTTAAATTTCCAAAGTGATTTCCATAGGGCCATCCTCCATATAGCATCTGTTTAATGGTCTGTTTTTCTCCATGTTTTGGTGAGTCAGAGACACTTAGAATTTCAAGGATTCTGATACAGAATAAATAGAAATGCAGGCAATCATAATGAAAAGCTCAGAATAGTTACCAACACCCCTAAAGTAAAACTCTCAATACAGGATCATGCAGTACTTGTGGATAAGCCCTCAGGCAAACAATCCAGCCTGACACCTGATAACTGAAAATAGGGCATATCTCTTCACATTGAGTGTTTAGCTGACTGAATGGCAAAGGCAATGTTTGACAAGTGGCACAAGCTGCAGCTACCAAACAAACAAATTCTTCTTAATAGTAATTATAGAATCTTTCATTAATCAAATAAAGCACGGAAAGCTTCTCTAACCTCAATAATCTGAAACACAACCAAACTATAGTAACATTGAGTCATATTTTCTCATAAAACACATATTATAAAAAAAATAAAGTTCTCAAAATTTTAAAATAACTTTGTATTTTTCAGAGAGGGAAGTTTACTCTTATTTTACAAAAAATTCAAACCTAGCCCATGGCAGAGTAAACATAATAAATTGTAAAGAGGAATGGCACCGATAATAGCTGATACTTACCAGAGAAAAACAGCAGTTTTAAGTCAGAAAAATAATTATAAAAAACAAAAAGTTAAGAATTTATAAAAATAAAAATATGATAATGTTTATTGAGGTAGTAAAACACTTTTGCACCTAAAGAAAACAGTGAAATACAAATGAGGTAAAAATTGTGGTTTAATATCCCAGTTCAAAAACTAAAATCAAGTGTAATGAATTTTAGAAAATAATGTGAGTGTTAAATTTTGGCATTTAATGTATAAGCATCAGTTACTTAAAGAATGAATTCATTGTGCATTGTACCATAGCCAGATGATCTGTACTACTTTAATTAAATATAAACATATATATGTGCATATACACACATTTAGCTCACACACAACACATGTATACATTTACATATTATACAAACACCTCCTTAACAATTCATTGACTATCAAGCCATGGTAAGAGAACTTGGCCCCGGTCAAGTTGTAAATATTAATTATTTTCTAGATCATAGAAAATATTTTTTCTCCTTCAGAAAACTATGTCCAACATATCTCTTCATTTTATATTATGAAAAAAATATGACAAATATTTTGTAGTTAAAGAGAAGTAGGATATTGAACTTTTAAAGGAATTGATAATTTTTGACACTAAGAAATCCTGTGATAGTTTTCAGTTTAAATTACAGAAGAAAAATAAAATAGGCAACTCCAGCCATTAGAAAAATATTAATAATTAATAGTTTATAAATCTGTTAACAGCTCTTTTGCTATGACACATGTGGGTACACAAAGTAGTTTATTTTTGAAAGATCACCAACTGCTTATAACTGGGCTGTCAAAAATCATCACAACAAGAAATTCTAATCATCTCCCAGAAAGGAGTCAATTCCCTGGGATTATAACCATTGCATAAACAGCTTGTTTGCCTGAAAATATCAGTTTCACACAAACTTATACTGAATGACTGTTGCTTTGCAGTTCTAATGCTAGCTGCAGAGGCTAGATTCAGAGAATTTATTCCAAGTGCCAAATGCCCTGTTTCTGCTTGACAGATTTTTTTTGCTTGAATATAAAATAAAAATAACAGATTTATTAACAATTCAAAGAGGAAAATTTGGTAAGACTAAAACTCATCAAGTTAGCAGTGCAGTGACTAAGGGAATAACCACCCAATAACTGTATATATATTTTTAGTTCAAAGTATTGATGATGGGTTCATTAAAGTGTCTGTCCAAGGTCTCTAATGGCATGAAGTCAATGAGACAGAATGTTACTATGGAAGGTCAGAGTCATCCCATCCAAGCAGTTCATTTTGCAAATGAGCAAACAGAGGTACAAAAATTAGCCAAACCAGTGTGAGAATAAAGACACCCTCTCTTTCAGGTCATTTCTGCTACATTATTTTATCACTTTGAGAGCAGAATCAATATTTACTACAAATCAGGTGGCTTGAATCAAATGTTTTAAAGGAGCCTGATAAGTAGCACACATGAGTGCAGTGGACCACATAAGTTCAATGATAAAGAAAGGTAGGGATCACTAGGGAATAAGGGTGACAGCAAACTGAAAACAGCATACCTTGACTAACAGGCAGCCATGACTCAGTCCCATCCGATTGTTACCAGGAAGGCATAAGAGCCAACCTGACCTTCCAATTGGGGAATGCTCAGTGCCAGCAACTGGAGCTCCTACCATGCTTGCTTCTCAGGCTTGGTTGCAGGAGTCCATCCTCAACTCAAGCCATAATTCCGCAATCTGCAGCTTCAGTTTCCCTAATGCTTAGGACTAGTGCCACTGGTTTCCAGAACCATGCAGAAATTTTTAACATCTAGGATCAAGAATGGCATCTATGTAGCTGCTTAGTCCTCTAGAAAAGAATGGACTACTTCCTGGAGCAATTCCTTCTCACTGTCTTCTGGCCACTCCCTAAGTTAGATTCAGGGCTTAGGAGGCTCAAGGTATTCTCCCATGGCCTGTATTCTATGACTACCCAGTAAGAAAGTGAACCATAGAAAGTTTTGGGGTTTTTGTTGTTTTGTTTTGTTTTTACCCTTCCTAGACTTCCAAGTTTCCTTTTGTTGAACTCTCATGTGCCTTCCTTGGATAAAGTATTCCAAGTGTGATTGTCTACATATTATTGAGGCTCTTCTAAATAGATGATGTACGCTGAAAATTCTTCTGGTCAGTCATCTTAAAAATAGATTTTACATCAGGCGGTGCCTGTGGCTCAAAGGAGGTGCTGCCACTGGCCCCATATGCTGGAGGTGGTGGGTTCAAACCCAGTCCCAGCCAAAAAACTGCAATATATATATATATATATATATATATATATATATTTTAAATTAAAATTAGTTATAAGGGTAATAATAGATAAAGAAGTACATTATGTATCAGTAAAAGTTTAATTCACAAAGAATATATAATAATTATAAACATTTATGTACCTAATAGCAAACCATCAAAATATATAAAGCCAAAGCTGACAGATTTGAAGGAAGAAATAGTTCTGCAATAATGGTTGGAGAGTTCAATACTCACTATCAATACACTATCAGTAATAGATAGAACAACTGGCCAACAGATGAGTCAAGAAACAGAGGACTTAACAAACTCAATAAACTACTTAAATGTTAACAGACATATTTAAACTCTCTACCCAACAACAGCAACAAACGCATTCTTCTCAAATGCATGTGAGGTATTTTCAGCATAGATTATATTTTAGGTCACAAATAAAGTTACAATATATTTTTAAAAATGGATACTATACAAAGTGTCTTCTCTATTCACAATGCGATAACATTAGAAACAAATACCAAAAGGAAAATTTTATATTTTGCAAATTTATGGAAATGAAACAGAATACTCTTTAAGCAACTGATGAATCTAAACAGAAATCACAAGAAAAATTAGGAAATACTTAAAAGATGAATGAAACTGAAAACAACATATCAAAACTGATGGGACACAATGAAAACAGTGCTATAAGGGAAATTTTTAGCTATCTATAAAGGCTGACAATAAAGTTTGAGAATGTGCTACCATGCACTTTCATTGGCAGCACTGTACAAACAACTTAAGGTTTGATAACCTTGGTATATTAGTGTCTAACAGTTATGTACATAACAAGGTATGCAAGTGTCTTGCTCAGTGGCATTCATTATTGTTGTTGCATGTTTTTTTGTACTATCACAAGAATGTCAGGTTTTGAATTACAGTAATGTACAAACATCTGTAAATTTCTTTTTTTTTTTTTAATTGAGAACGAATTATGTCACCCTCGGTAGAGTGCCATGGCATCACAGTTCACAGCAACCTCAAACTCTTGGGCTTAAGCAATTCTCTTGCCTCAGCCTCCCAAGTAGATGGGACTACAGGTGCCCACCATAATGCCTGGCTATTTTTTTTTTTGTTACAGTTGTCATTGTTGTTTAGCTGGCCCACACTAGGTTTAAACCTGCCAGCCTTGGTGCATGTAGCTGGCGCCATAACCACTGTGCTATGGGCACTGAGCCATAAATTTCTTGTGAAACCTGGCAAAAGTGGAAGTGAAATCAGGTGCATGGTAATCTAAGTTTATAGCGATACTGCTATGAAGAAAATGGCCATGTACAAATGCATTAAATACTTTTCTGAGAGAAGAGAAAGTGTCCCTGATGATGAGAGTTTAGGGTAGCTGATAACAAACATAACTGATGGAGATATTGTAGAATTTCAGTGAATTATGTGTCAAAATTGTTAGCTGACTGTGAGAAGCATAACAGACCAAGTAAGCATTGATAGAGAAACAGTTAGGAAAATCTTAATTGATAATCTTGGCCAACAGCTCATGGCTCTTGCATCACAACAATGCACCAGCTCACATGGCACTACCCGTAAGAGAGTTTTTAGCCAGTAATCAAATAATGTTATTTGAATACCCTCCCTACTCACCTTATCTGGCCCCTAATGGCTTTTTTCTTTACCCAAAGAGAAAGGGAATATTGAAAGAAAGAAATTTTAATGAAATGTAGGAATCAGGGTAACATGATAACAGCTTTAACAGCCATTCCAGAAAAAGTTTCAAAATTGCTTTGAAGGGTGCACTAAGTACTGGTATCAATGCATAGCTTCCCAAGGGGAATACTTCAAAGGTGACCATAGTGATATTTAGCAATGAGGTATGTAGCACTGTTCTAGGATGAGTTCATAAACTTAATTGTCAGACTTCTGCTTACATTAAAAAAATCAATAACCATATTTACAATGTAAGGGGATAGAAAAATAAAATCAATCTAAATCCAAAGATAGCAGAAAGAAGGAAATAATAAAAAATAGGAAAGAGATAACCAAATATAAAATAGACAAGCAATATGAAAAATTAAAAGTTTGGCTCATCCAGAAGATCAAAAAATTTGACAAACTGTTAGCTAAATTGATTGAGGAGAAAAAAAGAAGACTCACATTACTAAGATCAGAAATGAAAGTGGAGGCTACACCACAAATTCTATATAAATATAATGGATAATAAGAAAGTGCTATAAATAATTGTATGCCAACAAATTGAATAAATTGCATGAATGGACAAACATCTGGAAAAAGAAATCTTCCTAAGACTAAATAATGAAGAATACAAATGCTGAACAGACTTATAACTATTAGAGAGATTAATCAGTAATCAAAAATATCCCAATGAAGAAAACCCTTGTGCCTACAGTGTCCACTGGTTAATTCTACCACACATTTAAAGAAAAATAATATATTTTTTTTAAAAATTGAAGAGGAAGAAATACTTCCAAACTAACTCTATGTCAGCATTACTCTGATAACAAGCTAGACAAAGGTATGACCAAAAAATGAAAACTATAAGCCAATATCTATTATGAACATAATGCAAAAATCCTTAACCAATTACTAACAAACTGAATTCAGTCGTATATTAAAAGGATTATGCACTATGTCTAAGTAGGATTTATTAATGGAATGCAACCCTGGCTCAACATACCAAAAAAATGATCATCACAATGCACCACATGAACAGAATAAAGAAAAAAAAATGCTTGATCATCTCAATAGATGAAAAAAAGCATTTGACAAAATAATTGAGATACAAAGTCAACACACAAAGACATAGCATTTTTATACACTAACTGTGAAAATATCTAAAAATAAATTAGAAAAACAATTTCATTTACAATAGCATTTAAATGAATAAAATGCAGTCATTCCTCAGTACACAAGAGGAATTGGCTCCAGGACTCCAAGTATGCCAAAATCCATGGGCATTCAAGTTCTACATTCAGCTCTGCAGGAACCCAAGCCTTTGAATATGCAAGTTTCACATCTCACAAGTATTGTAAGTTCATTCTGCATTTGGTTGAATGAAACCCATATATACGTGGGTCTGTGCAGTTCAAACCTGTGTTGTGTAAGGGTTAGCTATATTTAGGAATTAACTTAGCCATGGAGATAAAGGGCTAATATAATCACAACCACAAAACAATGCTGAAAGAAATTAAAGAAGACATAAATAAAAAGACATCCAACAATCAAAGATTATAAGACTTAATATTACTAAAACATCAATACTACTAAAAGCCAAATGCAGTGCTATCCCTATCAAATTCCCAGTAATGATTTTTACAAAATACAAATATCCATCCTAAAATTCACATGGAATCTCAAGGAACCCCAATGGCCAAAATTATTCTTAAAAGAAAAACAAAATTGGAGAATTTATACTTCTTGATTTTAAAATATAGTCAAAGCTATGACAATTGAACAGTATGGCAATGGCATAAAGATAGACATATAGACTAATGGGATTAGAATAGAGCCCAGAAATAAACTCTCACTTATATAGTCAAACAATTTCCAGCAAGGATGCCAGATGGGGAAAGGACAGTATTTTCAACAAATAGTGCTGAGAAAATTAAACAGCCACATGCAAAAACTAAAGTTAGGTCTTAACATAATACCTTATACAAAAATTAACTCAAAATGAATTAAATGCCTAAAATGTAGGAACTACAGGCAAACACAGGGCAAAACCTTTGCAACATTGGATTTAGCAATAATTTCTTAGATAGAACATTAAATGTACAGGTAATAAAAGAAAAAATGGACAAATTCAACCTCATAAAAATTAAAAACTTTTGTGCATCAAAGGATACACTATCAATAGAATGAAAATGCAGTCCACAAAAAGTGAAAATACATTTGCAAATCACATATATAATAAGTAATATCCAGAATATATGAGGAAATTCTACAACTCAACAGCAACAATGCAAAATCAAAACAACTCAATTGAAAAATGGGCAAAGGACTTGAATAAGAATTCTCTAAAGAAGATATATGAATGTCCGATAAGCACATAGAAAGATGCTCAATATTGCCAATGATCAGGGAAATGCAAATCAAGATCTCAGTGAAATTCTACCTTACACTCAGTAGTATGGCTGCTATTAAAAAACAGTAAATAACAAATATTGGCAAGGATACGAAGACCTTAGAACCCTTGGGCACTGTTAGTGGCCATGTAAAATAGTACAGCTACTACAGAAAACTATATGGTAGTTCCTCAAGTATTTTTTTTTTCTTTTGAGACAGAGCCTCAAGCTGTCCCCCTGGGTAGAGTACTATGGCATCACAGCTCACAGCAACCTCAACTCCTGGGCTCAAGCGAGTCTCCTGCCTCAGCCTGCCCAGTAGCTGGGACTACAGGCGCCTGCCACAACGCCTGGCTATTTTTTGGTTGTAGCCGTCATTGTTGTTTGGCGGGCCCAGGCTGGATTCTAACCTGCCACCTTAGGTGTATGTGGCTGGCGCCTTAGCCACTTGAGCCACAGGCACCAAGCCGTTCCTCAAGTATTATAAGTAGATTTGCCATATAATCCAGCAACTCCACTTCTGAGTAAAAATCCTAAATTATCAAAACCAGAGTCTCAAAAAGATATTTGTACACCCATATTCATAGCAGTTTTATTTACAATAGCTACAATGTGTAAGCAGCCCAAAAGTGTTTGTCAAAAACTTAAAAAGCAAAATATGGTATGAACATACAATGAAATATTATGTAATCCTTAAAAAGGAAGAAAATTCTATAATATTGTGGATAAACTTTGAGGATATTGTGCTAAGCGAAATCGGCCAGTCACAAAAAGACAAATATTGTATACATATGATTCAGCTTGTATAAGGTACCTAGAACACATCATAGAGATAATCATAGAGTGATGGTTGCCAGGGGGAAGGAAGCAAGGGGAAGATATTGTATAATGGCTACAGATAGTTTTTAAGATGAAAAGACATTTGGAGAGGAGTGCTGGTGCTGGTTGTAAATACCACTAAACTGTACACTTAAAAATAGATAAAAAGGTAAGTTTTATGTCATACATACATATTTTACCAAATAAAAACTATTTGAAAGAAAATTCAAACCTTGCTGTCCCAAGATATTTGTAACCCAAAGTTAGCCAGAAGGCTAGGAATTTATGATTTCTGATTTAAATAATTATCCGCTGTAATTAGACTCCAGCTGCTCCCTCTTCTACCAAATGTTTCATCTCTCACCTCTCTATCTTTTGCAAAGTTCTCTTGCTCATGTGTGAGAAAGTGGTTTATTCACGTAATGAAAAGTGTCCTCATAAATTCATTCCTCCTTTGTACAACACAAACATATTCAATGCCATCTTCTCAGGAAGACAGAAGTTTCTGAGTAGGCCCCCAGAGTACCCCTTGAAGGCTGGTAATACAGGAAAAGGCTGTCTCAGTCCATCTGTGAGGCCCAAAATAATGCACAAAAAAGACTGTGCATGGTAAATTGAAGTATTTATTACCACAGAGACAAAATGTACAAACTAAAGAAATTTAAGTCACACTTCAACCTTGTCCTTTGAAGTTTCTTGGCCTTCATATCTGTTGTCTTTAAAGTTTCTTGGCCTTCCTATCTATCTAGAGTCGTATTGCCTGAACAATACAGGTTAAGATTTCAACAAAGTAAAATTTCAGGTTCAGTTCCCATTCTTTCTAACGATCTTAGAGGTTAGTTTCCTTTTGAATGTTGAAAATTGGGTGAATGTTGAAATTTATTATGAGTTTCTCAACATACCACATAATAGGACCTCCACAAGCAAACACAGGGAAGTTATTAACAGAGTATATTAATAGAAAACAGAAAAAATTATGAAATAAAAAGAATGAAAACAAGTTTGCAATGTTTTACGGTATTTTGAATTTATGCCCACTTCTGACTACATGGTGAAATTATTATAGTGCAACATGTTCTTTGCTATCTTTGAAAGTACATCACACTAAACTTAACAGCAATTCACAGAGTAAGAAATACAAGTAGATAGTACAATAGAAAAATAATACAACCTTATCTGTAACAAAAGATATACAAAATGAAGTACTATATCACATTTCATCTTTTAGACTTATTTTTTAAGTTTGTTTAATGGTCAAAAATTCTAGCAAGAGTATAGACAAATGGGTATAGGTAGAGCATTTCTCACTCAAAGCTCTGAAATTTAAAATATTCCAAAATTCAAAAATTTTAAGAGTGCTGACTTGATGCCCAAAGGGAAAATTCCACACCTGACCTCGTAGTTAAAACAGGCACACAACACACAGTTTATTCAGGGTTGTTAAAGGATCCTAGCATTCTGGGAGGCTGAGGTGGGTGGATTGCCTGAGCTCATGGGTTCAAGAATAGCCTGAACAAGAGCAAGACATCATCTCTAAAAAAATAGCTGGGCATTGTGCCCCTGTAGTCCCAGCTACTCAGGAGGCTGAGATGAGAGAGTCGCTTGAGCCCAGGAGTTTGAAGTTGCTGTGAGCTATGATGCCATGGCACTCTACCACAGGCAACAAAGTGAAACTCCATCTCAAAAAAATAAAAAAGGAAAAAATACCATTTCTGACCCCTCAGTTGCAGTATGTCTTTCCCCATACATCCAAATTCTCCAACATAAGTGCACCCACAAAAGGTAGTAACAGGGCATATGTGTAGGCTGAATGCTGTAATGACAGGTTCCCCACGAAGCTATCCCTGGGGCCAAGACCTACATGCTCTTGGGTTTCTGGGTCAATATGGTTTTTCTACTTGTTCTTTGCTCTGTGTTCCAAAGATATTGTTGAAAATGTCAAAAAGGTCTGCAGATACCACTATGAATAATGGTGATTTAAAAAAATAAGACCTTCATGTCTATTAATAGTACAGAAAGTCAAGCTGTAGGAGAAACTGGACAGCAATGTAAATTGAAAGTCTTACAAAAGAGTGTGTTGTTGGGAGGACTACCATATGTGACCCAAAGAAACAGAAGGGTAAATGAGTTGAAATTCTATGCTAAAAGTGGTAAACATAAGTTAATGAAACACAGAAAAACAATGCATGAGGATGTCAATTGTGCATTGACAGAATGGATCCATCAGTGTTGCAGTGAGCACATGCCACTTAATGAACGGTATGCTGATCATGAAACTAGCAAAGATCTATCACAATGAACTGAATAGTGAAAGGAAACATGAACATTTGACAGGCTGGTTGCAGAATTTTAAGAAAAACACACCATCAGATTTTCAAAATAGGGCAGCACCTGTGGCTCAAAGGAGTAGGGCGCCGGCCCCATATACCGGAGGTGGTGGGTTCAAACTCGGCCCTGGCCAAAAACTGCAAAAAATAAAAATTTTTTTTCAAAATAAACATTCCTAATTGTATATGAAATCAGCACTATACCCCACAAATGCGTTAATGTATGTGTGATCTATGTGTTTATGATTTAATAAAAAATAAATTTTCAAATATTTGTAATGATGAAGTATCTACTGATTATGAAGCAGTGGAGAAATTCATTGATTGGCTTGCCGAGGTTATCACTGATGAAAATGTGATGCCAGAACAAGTCTATAATGCTGATAAAACATCCATTACTATTTTGATATTATTGCCTCCCACAAAAACATTGAATACAGCTGATGAGACAATCCTATAGGAATTAAGGGAAAGAAAAACTGTGCTAGGACGAGCTAATGCAGCAGGCATACAAAAATGCAAACTAGCTGTGATAGGTAAAAGCTTATATCCTTGCTATTTTCAAGAAATAATTTTTTTTACTAGACCATTATTATGCTGACAAATGGCATGAGTCATAGAGGAAATGTTTTCTGATTGGTTTCACAAATATTTTGTACCAGTTGTACATGATTACTGCAGGGACTGCAAAATTGTATTATTCCTCAACAGCTACTTTGCTCAACCTCCAGCTGAAAGTCTCATCAAAAATAATATTTAAGGCAGGGGCTTTCCCCTACTGTTACTTCATTAACTCATGAAGTAACCTGACCAGAGTATTCTTACAGCAATAAAAAGTAACTATAAAGATACATTCCTGACCAGTTAGCAGCAGTAACAGAGGCATGGGTGGTAAAGGCTTCCAAAAGTTTAGCATGAAGGATGCTACTCCAAGCTACTTAGGAAGCTGAGGCAGAAAGATTACATGAGCCCAGGAGTTCAAGGTTACAGTGAGGTGTGATCACACCACTGCACTCCAGCCCTGGGCAAAGGAGTGAGACTGTTTCTAAAAAATAAATAAATAATAAAAATAAAATAATGTGGCTCTAGTTGTTTGATCATTGACTGATGGTGGAATAGCTGAAGAGGTTCTGAATCAAAGTGATCATGCTAAGGCAATTAATTGACATTAATGCTGAAGAAAAAGTGCTTATAGATGATGTGGTCAAAATGTTTGATATGTTCCTTAAAGCACTGGAATAAGGTGCATTCACAGATGAACAGTAAAACATACCAGTTTATAAAATCAGGGACTTCTAATTGTTAATGAGGCAGATGACTGTTAGGAAACATTTTTAAAAACCATTCAGCAGTGAATTCTTTCTCATCCATAGAGAACCCATTTCCTGGTCCCTCAACTGCTTCTGATGTTTCTTCTCATCTAGAAAAATACAATATACTGTACAATAACCTTTTTTTCCTTTCATTTTTAGAGACAGTCTTACTTTGTTGCCCTCGGTAGAGTGCTGTGCCATCATAGCTCACAGCAATGTCAAACTTTGGGGCTAAAGCGATTCTCTTACCTCAGCCTCCCAAGTAGCTGGGACTATGGCTTTTTTTTTTTTTTTTTTTTGGCTATTTTTTTTTTTTTTTTTTTTTTTTAGAGGGACGAGGTCTTGTTCTGGCTCAGGCTGGTCTCAAACACCTGAGCTCAAGCAATCCACCTGTCTTGGGCTGCCAGAGTGCTAGGCTTACAGGTGTGAGTCATCATGCCTGGCCAATAGTAACCTTTTAATCAAAACACAATGTCGTAAGTGGGGAGTGAAAGCTTGCTATTTATTGCTACTGTTCAGTGGATGCAGGTATTCTGGTGATGCTGCTGTGCTGGTTAGTTACCCAGAACACATTGTTTCTTCACTGTATTAATAATATATATTTTTACTGTTAAGTATTTATGTGTGAATAAGTGTAAGAAAATGATTACTCATCACTGTCCTATAAAGTCAGGCAGGAATGATGGT
The DNA here is from genome assembly GCF_000181295.1 of Otolemur garnettii. Taxonomy (NCBI): domain Eukaryota; kingdom Metazoa; phylum Chordata; class Mammalia; order Primates; family Galagidae; genus Otolemur; species Otolemur garnettii. The sequence continues at coordinate 39,187,574 of NW_003852401.1, forward strand.
GACGTTACACCAAACAACCACAAATTGTCCATATGTCCAATACTGCGGGCATGTTCGCTGAGATAATGATGCTATTGCTCTCTAATGATTCAATGTATGCAAATTTTGTTTTATGCCCAAAATTATTTAAAACGTATTAAATTACCTTTAAGCTATGTGTATAAAGTGTCTATGAAACATGAAATTTGTGTTTAGACTTGGATCCCATTCTCAAAATATCCCATATATGCAATATTCTGAACTTAAAAATATCTGAAATGCTTCTGACCCCAAGCATTTCAGATAAGGGACACTCAACCTATATCCCCACATACTACTAGTGAAGAGGTCACTTTACATGCCTGAGATTAGGGCAAGTTGGGGGCAGACACAAAGGTTTAGAAATAATCTACTTTTGACTCACTGGATTTACTTGTAGAAATATAACCTAAGGTATTAATTTGAAATATGCCCAAAGACTGATTTAAATTGAAGGAAAAAAAAATGCAGTATACGGGGGAGTTAAAGAACAGGACACAGAGTAAACTTCTATGTGATGAGAGCTAGGGAAAAAAATCAAATGCTTCAAAATCATTCAGTTGTGCCCAGGTAAAAGTTTGAATACAGGTTGCCTTATGTCTCCACTTACTTTGAGAGAGGTTAGTGTGATCTGACACACTGTTTTTTTTTTTTTTTTTTAATGATGGTTGTGAAGTGTAAATACCTGGTACAGTGGCTGCTACTTTGGACAACAGGAATTTGTTTTTGACCTTGATTTATGGAGAATGACAACGTTATTTGGGGGGAAATATACATAAATTAAAATAAAATGAAAATGTAGCATTAGTATGTCGTTACATTAGGTTGCTGCAAAATGATGTTCTTGGGGAAAAAGTTGCTACAGCATCATTATGGGCCAAATTGTGTCCGCTCAAAATTCATGCCATGAAGCCCAAACCTATTGTGACCATATTTGGAGATATGGCCTTCAAAAACATAATTAAGTTAAAATGAGGCCATTAAGATGGGCATTAAACTAATCTGACTAAAGTCCTTATAAGATGAGGAGAACAGGACACTCAGAGAGACACCAGGTATAGATGCACAGAAGAAAGACCAAGTGAGGACACTAGGAGAAGGTGGCCGTCTACACGCTAGGTAAAGAGGCATCAGAGGCAACCAGCAATACTGGAACCTTGATCTTGAATTTCCAGCATCCAGAACTGTGATACCTTAATTTCTGGTGTCTAGGTCACCCAATCTGTGATATTTTGTTATGGCCCCCTTAGTAAACTAACGCAAGCGTGAATCAGACATATCCGCAGCTCAGGGGAGTTTGAATCATTGAAAATAGGTAAGTATAATTTTTAAAGTTACAAAGTATCTTATACCAATGATTCTCAAGCTATCCACAGTGATGAACCACTTTTTAAATTTTCAAATCTATGTATTGTGCAGATCAATACTTTGAAAAATACAAAATCATGTGTTTGGGTATTACAGCAATGTCAAACAATCTCAAAGTCTGTACTTACCTTGTCAAGGCCTGTAACAAGTAACACACGGGCCTATTGGCCCATACACCAGTTTTTGAGCAAAACTGCCTTAAACTTCACATTGTCAAACCCCTCACTTGACAGCTAAAACGTCTACTCAATATCACAAAGCTTTTTAGAATTCATACAGCAATCATGTTTTCATTCAACCATAAATAAGTCAACAATATCCCCAATCTATTTCCTTTCCTAGTATGTTAATATCTGCCTGATTTCTCTCAATTTTTCCTCCTAGAAGTATAAATCCACCCCCATCATCACTAATACTCAGGAAAACTGAATCATTTAATTATCTAGTTTCAGAAATCTACCTCTTCTCTCAATAAATTACCTTCGCCACCTGTGAGAGACTCTTGCCTCCTGTGCAGACATCTTGTTTCCATGTCCTCAAAACACATCTTATTATCAATCCTCTTGTGCAATCTTCCCTTCATTTTCCACCTTTGATTTGCCTGAGCTTTTGTACACTGTCTAAATTTATTCTGTAATCTTTCCCAGCTCTTCTGTCCCTGAATGTTTCACATCTTGCATATGCCTCTTGCTCTCCCTTGATTACTCTCAGCTCTGCTTCTTCATTTACATGGTCTTTGTAAAGCCTGTGCTGTGCTTATCAGTCAATGGTTTGCATAACCCCTGGGCACATGTATTCATTTTTGTTCACACGCTCGCCATTTCCCTCTGCATCCTTCACTTCCATCAATGGCTCATTTGTTCCCAGTCATCACAGCCCATACTCTCCAGAAGGCTGATTTAGTATTAGGATGTTCTCCAGTATTATGCTTTAAAGATTTGTTAAAGCATTCTTCATAAGCACTTTTCTTAACTCTAAAATTATCTTCATTTCTTTATTGTAAATAGTGATAGTACCTATCACTTTTTTTCTGCTAGCTTTGCACCTGACCAATTATATGAAGTGGAGCTAGTGATTTAAATTCTATAGGTTACTTTCCTTATCGTTAATATAAAATAGTGGAACTATATATTTTACAGAGTCCCATCTGGCACTTACATTCTGAATTCTAAATGTTTACTATGTTGTTCATTTATCTCTGAGACAGACCATTTAATCAGTCATAACTTTAGAAATGTTCTATTTCTTCCCCAGCCATCCAGTCCTACCCATCTTTCAAGGTTGATGTCAGATCACATGCTTACATTGTCATTGCTAATTATTGCAGCCAACACTCACCTCTCTATATTTTAATTCCTCAAAGAGTCACATCTTATATTGATTACTTAGCCCATAAATAGCAATTGACATCTAAGTTTATTGTCTTCTCAACAAATACTCTTTGAGGGGAGCAGATGTGAAATTTTATACATAATATATATTAGGTTGAATCATTTGAAAATTGCCATTTTTTTGTTAAGTTAAAAATGAATATGTGTATAAATAACCTTATGTTTCAAGCTAATATATAAATTTTATCTAACAAAAACTTGACATTGTGGTGGCTAACTTTATATACATATAATGTTTCATTCAGTAATAAAAACATCCTAAAAAGTTAAGTATTGATGTTTCCATTTTAGAAGCAAGAGAAGTAAGCTTAAAATGGCTTAAATAATTTGCAAAGATGGTGCAGCTGCTAATGTTAATATATGGAATAAGGATTCAAAGTCATATCTTCTCCAACTTCTAGAGTTCTTGCTTCTTCCTCCAATTTTTTAGAACATAGCACATGATAGGTAAATATTGGTTTCCAGTTTAGATCAGAGAATTCCAATTATGAAGAAGCCTTTGAAAGTTACGTTCTTCTGTAAAACTGTATATAGCCATGTAAAAAGTAAGTTGGTAGCTCTGCATGTAGGAATATAAAAGGATATCAATGATATACTGTTGAGTGAAGAAAGTTGTTGAAAAACAAAATTACTCCTTTAGATGTTTAGAAAAATCTATAAATATGCCTTTATGGAAATATGAGTCTGTCTATGTGTAAATATATATACATATATAATTGTATATGTGTGTATAATTGTATATCTGTGCACAGTACTATAAAGAATAGCATTTGGAAGCATATATAAAGTATACAACAAGTGATACTCGTCTTTGGAAAATTAAAGCTAGAACAGAATGAAAGCCAGAAAGCTTCCTAATTTTGCTTTTTATTCTTCTAAGTTGTTTGCACCTTTTTTAATAATTTTATTTTTTCCCTAATAGAAAAAAAGAAGAAGCATTCCCTCAAGCATTCATTTTAATAATAAACTACCTTCCTGAAGAGAAAAATATCCTTACAGTTCATTGAAGTTCTTTGTGTTGTAAAAAGTACATGTTCCAACACCGACCACAACATAGAAAACTTATGCTTATCTATGTGAAAACTTTGCCACACTGTCTTTTTTATAAGTCTTATTTCTCATTCCTGTGTTATCATTGTTCTTTTCCACTAAATAAACAATAGCTTTGCATTCCTATCTATGACTTACATAGAACAGTCTGCAAGAGATTGACAGGAACCCTACATGGCCTTCACCTAGCAACAAGATTATATTTACTACCTAGTTAGCATTAATCCACCCTACAGTTTCAAAGGATAACTCCACATAACTAGTCCCTCTTGCAGTCCCTCTTGGCCCCTCCCCCAAGAGGTGTGCCATAAATCTTCACTTTTTTAAATTGTAGGTTACCTCTATTATATTTAAGGCATCAATCATTTTTGTGGCCTTAGCAAGGCATATCAATAGGTTTCTCTATAAAACATCTGTATGATCGATATAATCCCCCCAAGAATTGTCTCCCACACTGTCTGAAAAGATTCAATCTGCTATCATACTAAGTGAAATTTCCACCAATTAAGAATAAATAGCTGCTGAGAAGGGACTTCTTATAGAATGAAAATGACTTTGGGGACCTATGAATTCTCAGACATTTATGTAAATTACTTTACTCAGATAGATATTCTCTAAAGACCCAGCTGGGCCACAGAGTTGTTTAGGTTGAGTTCTCTATAAACAGGGGAGAGATTAGAATGCATACCTTTGATTGCAGGTGCACTCCTCAGAAAAATCACACAAAATGGTGAGGAAGGCAGATGAAGCAGGGTAGGACATGATTTCAAGCAAAGTCCAGCCATAGCTGGATCCAGCTTTGGTCCACCTGAACACAAAGAGGCAGAGGCAGGGTTTGTGCCCTTTGTCAGGCAGTTCATCAGCCTCAGGTCGGAAGGGTTCTCTGGGATAGGGAATAGGCAAGTCCCCAGAAAAGACTAGTGGCTATTGACCACTAGTCTCAGTGCTCTAAGCAGCTAGGAGATGTTTATACTGGCTGAAAAGGTGAATCTGGACCATGGCCCAGAACATCTACTGCCAGAGCTTCAGTGAAGAAAGGGAAAGGAAAAAAGGAGTGATGATAGATTTAGCCATTAAAGAACAGAGAGGAGCCAGAGATGGGACTAGGTTTTCTTCCTCTCGCTAAGAAGTCCCTGAGGGGAAAGGGAAAAAAGGGTAAGAGGACAAGCAAAATTGAAAAAGAATTTAAAGAGTTCTAAAAAGAGATTGTTATCCATTTTAAATTAATTAAAAAATATAAACCTAGAACTTAACCAATCATTAACTGGATTTACTTTCTTCTGACTAGAAATTAAAAGCTAAAAACACTAAAGAATGACATTACACACATCTTCCATCCTCTATTTTTGCAAGCACCATCTTAAAAAACAAGCGTAGGGGGCATCAGTATGGTTAGGATTTACTGGACACCCTCAGGGTTCTCATGCCCAGAACTCTACCAGAGAACAGCCTGGAATTTAGTGTCATCACCTGTGTTGCTGCTCAGAGAACCCTCTTGATGGATGTGACAGCATAAAGCACCACCTGGACAGAATAGCTCAGCTCCTAAAACCTCCTGGAAAACAAAAAATATACACACTCCTTTCAGACTCCCTGCTTTTTGGAGTGATGTCAATTTATAACAGTTTCTTGATGTTAATTACTGTGCCATCCCATCAGTGTGGCTCTCTGAAAAGTAGCCCTAAAGCTGTCAGTAAGGTCACATATTCTAATGTCCACTTACCTTGACACCAAGTATTTCAGAAGATGCTCGTTTTCAGCTCCTTGTTTTCTTTCAAACATTAGAAGGCAAGTGACCCACCGTCTAATCTGCACATCTTGATTAATTCCTTCCACTTAGCGTATCACAATTTCTGCCAAGGTATGTGGTCTGCAGATTGACAGTCTTATTAAGAGCTTATTCAAGTCCATGATTATACAGCTTTGGAAGTTTCTTGAGCCCTGAGAGTCCAAGAGTAGAATTTCCCACCCCCTGCCCAGCACAGCACAATAGCCAAATACCCAGAGACAATGACGTTTCAGATCTAGGACAGTCAGTTCTTAGCCCCAGCTCACCAGTTCTAGAAGCAGTAATTTCCCTGGAGCTGCCTCTGTCCTTAAGTTTCCTTTTCAGGGACATCCAGATGTCTGCCCAGTGTTGGTTCCCTGACACAGCTTCTGAGGACCATAAAAAGAGGAGAACTCCAAGGATGGGTGCACAATGGACTACAGACTCAGAACCCTTCTCTGGGACCATTTTCCAATGATGTGCCGATTAATGAAAGCAAATGATCAAAGACAGATAAATGTAATTCAACCGGTTATGAATTTTTGCGGAGGGTAAATGAGAGCAGAATCCTGAAAGAAAAGCACACAACATACCTTGTGTCTCACTGACAAAATTCTTTTTCAGTAGGAGCCAGAAAATGACAGCAATAATTTAACTCTGCTAAAATGAAGTTTCAGTCTCCTTCCTAAGTAGCGTGGGCCCCTGGTGTTTCTTTTGGGCTACTTCATTGGAATTTGGAAAGTAGTTTTCTGGTAAAACCGTGTCAGTCTGGTAGTTAAGGTCTAAACACAACTTGTCATCATCCATTTAACCCTGTCATTGCAAATGCTCTCAAGCTTTTGAGACACAAGCTTCAATCTCAATAGTAAAGTATTACCTGCATTTCCAGATTAAATAAATAAATAAATTGAGGCATAGAAAATTACAGCAACTTGCCCAAAGTCACACAGTTAAAATTTTAAAAGTTCTAAGCCAGAATCAAAATGAAGGTTTGTCTGATTCTATGGCAAAACTCTAACCACCATGCTCTACTCTCTCTTCAAATTACTGCAGAGAGACCTATTCTATCAATAGGACTATAATGCCCACCATAATGATGGACAGTGCAATATAATGAAGTTTAATAAGAAATGAATTGAGTTTCCTAGTTGAAATGCCCCAAAACTACAACTTTTTTTGCTAAGGCTATGCTTACAGGAAGAATATAAACCTCTCTTCCAAATTCCTCACAGCACAACCAATCTCTGTTTAGTAGTTCTCTCTAGAAGCCTTTCCTGTCCATCCTTTGGCCCATCAGACTGGGGTGGAGGATTCACCTTTATGCTCCACAGCTGTCTGGATTTGCCTCTGTCGACATCCTCACCTCTCTGTATTGTGAGCATCAATCCCCATTCTTTCTCTTCCATTGGACTTTGCGCTACCTGATGGAAGGAGCTGTGTGTTCTTGCTTTGATCATCAGAGACTGGCCCTCAGTCATGCATCAGCTATAACGGATTGGTCTGAATGTGGATGAAGACTGCAGAGAGATTGAGAACAGGGTTCTTGGAATACCACAATCTTCTGGAAGCATCCTCTTCTAGGGATCCTGTTTGGTACCAGATAGACAAGACTCCTTTTCTACTCAGCCTCAAAAAAGATCAGCCCATATCGTTTCCATCCATATCCATACACTATCAGAGTTTTCTTTTTTTAAATTTCCAATTAATATGGTGGTACAAACAGGTTACAGTGTTTGCATTTGCTGGTAACATCCCTGTTGTGGTGATGTCTCACACGAAGGAGGTGTGCCATACACCCTTACGTCGTGCCTGTTAAGGTCTTCCTTTTCCTCTCTGATCCCTTGTAGAGAAAAGTAATTGTAGCAAAAGAGCAGGAGACGCCACACCATTTCTTAAATGTCTTCTCTTGTGAGAATTAGTCAAATGACCCTGCCTGGGCATGAAGGGAGCTGGGGGTCTAGTCTTCCCATGTGCCCACAAAGGCAGGAAGAACTGGGTAAGCACTAATAAACTCCATCAGGCACAGAGAGAAAAAGGAAGTAGTGACACAAAAATAAAGAGAGACAAAGCTGGTGCTTGCCAATTTCTGGGTCCAATCCCTTCCCAAAGATCTAGGATTATGTGTGAACCCCCTTGTCGTAAGCTATTTGGCTTAAGCTATCTGGCAGAATGACCATCTGTTCACTAAGCCACTTCCTTGGGCACACAGCCGACTACATACAGACAAACCACATTCCCAGCCTCCTAATATGATGAATTATAGCCATGTGCCTGGGTCCTGACCAGTAGGATGAAAGGAAGTGATATTCTCTACCTTCAATCCTGTCACTGAAATCCTTCCCTATGATTTTCCACTACCTTTCTTTCCTCAAGTACCAGCAAAGTGTCACCACTCAGAGCAATAGTAAAAGCCACCCATTGAAGATATCAGAGTTCAATTAGCTCTGACATTAGTTCAAAGAATTCTCAAAGCAGCCCATTCCAACCTCACAACCAGGCTTTATAGCCCGAAGAAACAAATTTCTGTGTGCTAAGATTTCAGGTTTTATGTGACACATCAAGCTTTATCTGAACTAATACTAGGTAGTGTGAGTGAGTTTTTCTTTTGAAACCTGCCATTGAAGAGTTTTAAAACATCACATCTCCAGCCGGCATCTCTCCTCATTCAGGTGCTGCCTGTTGAAAAGGCAGAAGACCTTGGACCAAACACCTCACATGCCTGAGCTCCAGAGCCTCCAGCAAAGGGCAGAGGTGGAGGACTCAATCTCCAGGATGTCAGACAAGGCCACCGCAGGTGACCTCATGTGCCCAAACACACTGCCTTTGTTTTGACAGCTATTCTTTTCATGCTTTACCAGGTAAGAGAGAGAGTCGGCTTCCCTCTCTGAGTCTCCATACAGCTGTGCAAGGTAAAAGCAAAAGCCTTTCATGTAGAAACATAGTGTTTCGACTGAAGTCAGTACTGAAATGTGTTTCCATTCCAAATGATTCAAGCAGATTTCCAAGATGCCCCCAATAATTCCTTATTCAATTACTGAAGTTCTAACAGAGAAGGGGCTGATGAAAGAAAATGGCTTTATTACAGAGCTATATGGGCAGATTTAAGTGTTGTGTGAAACACTAGGCTTGAAAAGAATATTTCTGTACATGCAACATACAAATTTCCTGTTCTCCCCATATAAGCAGTAACTCCTGCATAAGAGCAAATTTAATGAAGTCATAAGGGGTCTTAACAGAGAAGATACATAAGGAAGATCTTCTTGACATTATTTAACAAACCTGATTGGGCTGTCTGGTCGATAAATATCTCTAGAATAGATCTTAAATGCAATAGAGCTCATTAAAAGCCCAAGTACTTGTTTTAAATGGAATGTGGTTTTCATAACACTTAAACTGATGATCTCCATTGTCTATAATGTATGTAAGATGGAAGGTGTGGGAGTTTAAGTTCAGGGAAAACAACAAAAACATCTTGAGGTTATTTTTATCACTCTTTCAAGAAGAAAAACCAGCTACAAGTGGGGAAATATTGAGGTCTCTGTTCTGAATTTGTTTTTAGCAGTTGTGCCAAGGCCCTAGGAGATTCTGAGCACGTAAAATCAACCACCATGCTTCCCAGCTGCATCTTCTTTCTCAAATTCTTCCTATAACCTACTTTAACCAAAACACAACATTTTACTCTAGCCCGGAGAAATCACACACATTTTTGTAAGCTAAGTATCAAATTGAAAGTATCTGAAAGATCACAAAATTAAATAGAACGTGGGCCTCCTAATGCTGAAAGATTCCATCTGTGTCTTCAGAGGCTCATGGTAGTGGGAGGAGGTGTAACTTTCTCAGCACATCCTCTCCTATCTCACTGTGGTGATCCACAAAAGGGAGGTGAATAACATGGAAGGAGCCCTCAGCAGGACCATATTTAATTTCTTCAGTTCCTACTTTAATATTGAACCTTAAAAGACACAAATAATCTCATCTTATCTTTACAAGACTGATAAATAAGAATTATAAGTCCTAATTTATATATTTGAAGAGTAGACTGAGAGAGGACACAGAAGGCAACTAAGCAGTAAATGGCAGACACAAGACTTCTGGTTTTAAGAAGAGGGCTCATTCCACTGCCCCACACACTTTTTCTAACATGGAAACCACTGATCTAATATTGCTTTCTTCCCCCCCAATAGGACTGTTAAACTAAGAGTATATCATGGACATTCAGTATAGACAAAGAAGAAATATGTGAGTGTATGCTGACACATATAGTACTAGTTGCAGCTAATTCTACAATCCCATCTAAAGATTATTGATTAAGCGTAATCACTAGGGATCAACCAAAAAGATGATTTCTAATGACAAACAGTAGTTCTGCTGTCTGGCAAAGTCCTGATTCATACTTACTGATTGCCTGTGATGAACACATAAAATTTTACTCATTAAATTTGGTATAAACGAAAGTGTCAGTGGTTAGCAGGTTAGATGGCTAAACTACAGCAGACAGGCATTCAAAATTAAAAGCAGTAATTTCCTATGCAGGCACATTGATCTTACTGACTGAAACAGTGTAAGGCTTTCTGCATGCTATCATAGTACTCACTGGTTGAAGCAAGGGGAGAAAATTGACTCAAATTGAGTCAACCAGCTTCTCATACTCAGAATTTGAAATTGGTGTTTACTTTCCTATTATAGTAGGTTAGCTGAGTGCCCTGCTCAGGATGTAACATAGACACAAGGACTGCAAATATAGTTTAGGGGTGGGCATGATAGGGGCGTGATGAGAAAGTGAAACATAAGATGCATTCTGTAGAGAAAGGAGAATGTGAAGTAAATATTCAGAGAAAGGACACAAGATCACATGATACCAGATCAAGAGAGACAAGAAGGCCTTGGTCCTTGAAGACTGACACTTCCCAGGTCCAGTCTCCCACAGATTCTGCCCTTGGAATCAGTGAGACCCCGCTCTTCCCTGGCCAGAAATTCTCCTTTCCCTAAACTGGGCCAAAGTGTTCTGTTTCTTATAAGCAAACAACCAAAGGATTATCCAAATTCATGAATATTTTAAAATCCTGCTCCCCTTGAAGGAAGGAACAAGACATAGAAGATAGCCTACACTCTTCAGAAGAGTGTCACAGGCCAGGGATTCTGGCTGCTTGTCAGTCTCTACCTAGAAGGCTAGATAAGTCACCTCCATAGATTATTGGTCTTCACTTGCTGGCAGCCTGCTCTTCTCTAGTCTTCTGTTCAGTGGCATCTAGTTATTTTCAAGATGTTCCAAGTCCCACAGCTCTTTCTCCTCTCCCTAAGTCACTCCTGGGCTTCACCCCAGCTTCTCCTCCCTGTGCATCTAGGAAACTGGGACAATCATGAGACTCAACTTCCTTTCTCCTTGTCATAGCGACCACTGCCTTTCTGTTTGACATCCTATGTCAAACCATGTCAAAAACATGGTTTTGTATATTTTTTCATTTTTTCTCTAATGTTTTGGAAGGAGAGTAAAACTGATCCTTATTATTCCATCCTTCCAGAAAGCTTCACTGGTTTTGAACAATCTTTTATAGTAGTTCAGGCCTAGTAGAGTCACACTGCATTTTAGAAAATGAGAATAAAGCCACCTATTTTCTTGGGTGTTCAAGCAAAATAAAGACAAAAGATCTCATTTTAAACATTATTACATGTAAAATGGATAGCTCACCCCAGCATTTTATTTACATCCATTGCCATAAACAATTTGGTTTGGCCATGGCAAGGGCTGATGGTTCCCTCAACAATGGTCATGAGTCATGTGCATCCAGTTTATTGGTCATGAGTCATGTCCATCCAGTGGCCCCATGACTTCCCAAGGTGCGTACTTTGTGCTCTGACATACACAGTGACTCAGTGGAATTAGGAGCCTAAGACCCCTTCAAAAATATGCATCTTTAAACTTTGCAGTTTCTTCAAATTTAGATATAATGAGTGTAACAAAAAACAAATTTGGGACAGTAGCACTACATAGGGAAGGGCATGTATCTAGAATCATTCAGGCCTAGGTTTGAATTCTGGCTTCTTAGTTGACTGGCTATGTCTACTTTGGTGACATATTTTCATCTTGCAGAACTGTCAGGAAATCAAGCTGTGTCCAAATAGGGAAACAGTTTCACAATTAACCAGTGACTAGTGATGATTTTTTTTTTATTAAATGATAGCTGTATACATTAATGCAAACATGGGATACAGTGTAGTGTTTTCATATACATTTTGAAATACTTTCATCAAGAAGCCTAACATCAGAGAGAACTCAGACTCCTTCCTGCAGTCTCCAAAGTGTGGAAATAACTAAGGATCTGTCAAACACCCAAGTGAAGCCGAGAATGAAAAATGGATTATAAATCTTTTCAAGAGGAAACTGGCCCTGTTCCAAGAATTCAGACAATTGAGCCCCTGTTCACGTGGCAACCAGCCAGAGCTTCCCAGAAAGCCAGAGTTGGGGAGAAATGATGACACCGAAGAAAAGCTTAACAATATGGTAAAGGGGAAATCTGGTGACCTTAAGTGCCAGGAACCTGAAGAAATAACTACTATCACGCCACACACAAAGCTTTGAAACTCCAACACCTGAGCCCACGCTTGAAATCAAAGACTTAGCTATTCGGAGGCGCTCCGGGGGAAAACACCCCCAGGGAGCCCCACGGAAAATGCCCCCAAGGCTTCACAAGGAAAACGCCCCCGGGGTGTGGGGGGGGACCGCCCCCAGGGCGCCACAAGGAAAACGCCCCCAGGGCGCCCTGGGGAAGTGCGTGGGGGAAACAGGCTCCAGGGTGCAAGAGCCACAGCGTCCTCACAGCACTAGAGGGAACACACCCTCATCTTTCCAGTTCATTTCTGATAAGTATAGCAAATGATTCTATTTTAGAGTGTGATTCCAATTGTTCTTTACTTTCTATGCATTAATGTGTCTTACCATAGGACAACACCTATGTGACATGACTTACTAGCTGACATCTGCTCTGACCAACCCAATGTTAGGTAGTATTTTTTTTTTTATATTGCCCCGGTATAGGGGTAATTCTTAGACAAGAATCTGGTACCTGTGGCAAAGATCAATAAGCAGAGGTCAATAGGCCAAATCTGGGCCACTGTCTCAATTTGTGAATAAAGTTTTATTGAAATACAGTCATGTCTATTCCTCTATATGTTATCTTTGGCTGTGCTTGCACTACAGCAGCAGAGCTGAGTAGCTACAACAGAAACTGTGTGGCCCAAGAAACTGAAAATATTTACTCTTTATAGAAAACATTTCTAATCCCTGATGTAAAAGAGTAAGTGTATTTCCCCCTTTGGTGATACTCATCAACCAGGACCACCAAAGAATATCCCCAAGCTTCAGAGGTGGCCACTGAAGGCCATAGGTCCACACAGTCCCTGCTGCCAGCTCCAGCAGGCACACAGCAGGCGGACAGATAACGCAGACAAATGCGCTCTCAAATAATGGTTGCGCATTTGATGTTTGTGGTTTTCCTTTTTCTTTTTTTTTCTTTTTAATAAGAGAGAAACACACACCACTAACATACAACTAAAGGTCAATGAGACAGTTAAGAGAGAATGATGACAGGGTAAGAAATGAAAGAAATGCTGTCGACACAATCTGCAAGATTCCCTCCAGTCCAACAGCATCGATAAGGAATAATGGGCCATCCAAAGAGCTGGAAAAGGTCAGGGAAGACGGGGTGGGTGATATTAAAAGGAAATAAGAAAAATTGGAAAAGGCAGAGTATTCATAAGTGGGGGCAGGAAAGACAGATGGACTGTCAGGGAGGGTAAATTGCTCTGAGAGGAGATGAGAAATCTGCCAAGAGCCGAGAAGAAATCAGATCCCGGACCCACCACACTCATTGGGGAAAGGAATAATAAAGACAAGTCTGCAAGTAATGGGATGCATTGTTTCAACAATATTATAGAATGATGTCAGTTATTAAGATACAAAAGAATCATGGTGAATTTAAATATATTAGTAGAGTTATTATTTCTATACAGTAGGATGGCAGCTCATCTCTGTGTAGTATTCCCCGTAACTACTACAGCAGTCTATAATCTGCGTAAACACCAGCACTTAAGTTAATCAACAAGTTGACATGAGTAACATTCTCCTGTGCACTGTAGTTTGTAGATTCAAACTCAAGTGATCTGAAGTTACTCAGGCAATTTCAATACTTCTCTAATGGCAAACAAAAACCAAAAGATTATTAGTTTTTTTCTCTAGACTACATGTTTCCTTTGCTGACTTTCTCATATGTAAAATGAGGACAGTAGAATAGCGGTGAAATAGGCCACTTTTATGGAAATTGAACAAGATCATTATTATAAAGCACTTAGTGTGGCACTCTACAAATATAGGCCATAGTTATTTAATACATACAGAGGTATTTGCATCACAGAAAGTTGAGAGTTTAAAAGTTCTTTCAGTCGGATCACTATAAATTAAATACCAAATAAAACAAAAAACACAGGTATCACCTTCAAAGCTGATATGCCACATTGCCAGTCTCAGTTAAAATTGTGGAGTAATAATGTACATAGTTACCATTCAATAAAAAAAAAAATAAAATAAAATAAAATTGTGGAGTAATATGTGCCTGTTTCTAGTGAAAAGTTATTTAGAAGTCATTATGTAATGTTTGTGTCCCATTAAAATTCATACCTTGAAGCCCTGACCCCAATGTGATGCTATCTGGAAGTGAGACAGTTAGGAGGTGCCTATGTTTAGAAGAGGTCCAGATGGTGGGGGGCCCATGAAGGGTTGGTGTTCTTAAAAGAAAAGGAGGAGACAGCAGAGCTCTTACTCTCTTGTCGATTACATGAGGACACAGAGAGATGGTGGCTATCTATAAGCTAGAAAGAAAGCCTTCACCAAGAACCCTGATCTCGGACTTCCAGCCTCCAGAACTGTGGGAAAATAAACCTGAGTCTTTAAGCCACCCAATCTATGGGGGTTTTTGTTTGTTTGTTCATTTGTTTGTTGTTTGTTCTTTTTGGTGACAGAGTTTCACTTTGTCACCCCCAATATGGTGTCATAGCTCACAGCAACCTCAAACTCCTGGGCTCAAGAGATTCTCTTGCCTCAGCCTCCTGAGTAGCTGGGACTACAAGCACCTACCACAATGCCCAGATATTTTTAGAGACGAGGTCTTGCTCTTGCTCAGGCTGGTCTTGAACCTGTGAACTCAGGCAATCTACCCTCCTTGGCCTCCTAGAGTTCTAGGATAATCTATGGGGTTTTTGTAATAGCAGCCTCAGCTAACTCATACAGAAGCCATTGTGAAAGCAATGGTTTTAGTTTGCTTGTTCTGCTTACCAGCTGAGGTCTGGGAAAGTATATGGGTGTGGGACACAACTACAAGAGGGCTTCTAACAAATTCAAATATTTTGACCTGGTTGTTTGTACCCTCACATTAACTTGAAATAAAAAAAGAAGAAAAAGAAGTTGTTAAAGTTATTGAGGATTTTTAAATTCTTTATTTCTTAGGTATAGTTGAAGTCATAATTTCCCAATCAGAATTTAAGTAACTTTCTTTCTTTCTTTTTAGTTTAGCTTATACACAAAAGAAATTTATTTCTCACAGTTCCGGACCCTGTAAAATCCAAATCAAGGTGTAGGAGATTGACTGTCTGGCTAGAGAGGGTCCACTTCTTGCTTCACACAAAGGGAATTCAAAGGGTACATGGAAAAATGCATATTGAGAAAAATCTATGTTTGCATTTCAAATTTTTCTTTTTATAAATAAACTCCTACCAACATATTACAACTTGTCTGAAGAGGATTTAATTTGAGGCACTAAGAAGTATAAAATGTCAATTTGGAAATAGACCCTTTGAGAATAACATGAATTCTGCTAAATTTGAAGCAAAAACAAACATTAAATTCATGGTGACTTGGGTGGAAGAATGGTGAAATCATTGCTGCCCTCTGAAAAGTTTATAGGAACAATGCTCCACAAAAATTAGTAGTTTACAAATGGATGACTCATTTTAAGTAGAAATTAGTAGTTTACAAATGGATGACTCATTTTAAGCAGGAATGAGAGGATGTTAAAGATGATGCCTATAGTGGCAGATCACCCACATTGATTTATGAGGGAAAAATGTATCTTGTTTGTGCCCTCATGAAAAAGGACTGATGATTAACAGCAGAAACAATAACCAACACCATACAATTGGTTCAGCTTACACAATTCTGATGAAAAAGTTAAAATAGAGCAAGCTTTCCACTTGATGGGTGCCAAAGCCCTTGCACCCAGATCAACTGCAGATAACAGAGCTTTCAATGGGAATTTTAAACAAGTAGGATCAAGATTCTGAAACATCTCTGTGAAGAATTGTAACATGAGATGAAATGCAGCATTAATAATACGATCCTGAAGACAAAGCACAATCAAAGCAAAGGCTACAGAGAGGTGGGTGTGGTCCTCTCAAAGGTCAGAGCAAGTTTTTTGGATGCTCAAAGCATGTTGCTCATTAATTTTTCGGGACAGTAAAAGAATAATAAACTCTGCTTATTCTGAGAGTGTTTTCAGAAAATTAGCCAAAGCTTTAGAAGAGAAACACCTGAGAAAGCTTCACCAGAGACATCTCCATAGTAACAAAGCTCTGTTTATTTGTCTTATCAAACAAGAACATTTTTTCTTTTGAGAGTTTAGATGGGCAACCGGTAGGCATCCACCTTACAGTCTTGATTTAGCTTCTTCTGACAACTTTTGTTTCCCAATGTTTAAAAACTTTAAAGGGTACTCATCTTTCTTTAGTTAATAATATAAAAATACCTCATTAACATGGTTGAAGTCCCAGGACCCTCAGGTCTTTAGGGATGGACTAACTGGCTAGGATTGTCACTTGTAAAAGTGTCTTGCTTAACCTTGATGGGGCTTATGTTGAGATATAGTTTCTGTTTTTTATTTTTATATTTTAAATCCATTTTCCACCAACTTTTTGAAGTCCCCTAATAGATGGGGGCCTTTTTGTACCCTTACATGGTGGGAGGGATGAGAAAGTTCTCTGTTTCCTGTTATAAGGTCACTAATCCATTTAAGAGGGCTCAGTCCTCATGACCTCCCAAAGTCTACCTCCCAACACCATCAGGAATTACGTTTCATCATATAATTTTTGAGGAAACAAAAATGTTCAGTAAATAGTAGCAGATGTCAAATTGTCACTGAAAGTGATCACAGCCACTTATAAGAATTTAAGTAACTTTCTAGAGAGTAAAGATTGTATATAGTTTGCTATTGTCTATTATTTCCTACTTAGTATTTCTAAGTAACAAATAAATAAATGTGTGGTGAAGAGACCAGAACACAGATACTTTCTTCTTTACACCATCTTATAGTATCAGATGTTATGTAGAAAAAGGAAAACATCAGTTACTTAAACAAACACATATACTTTAAAGCTAGATTTATAGTAATAGGAGTTACTCTGCCACTAATATGCTCTTTGGCACTTTAAACTGTTTTCATCCCTCTAGAAACATCTGGATAAAATTAATCATTTTGATTCTACTTCATTTATCCATATAGTCCCATCTTTGATGTGTTATCCATATAAGAAGTTTTCACTATATTCTCTAGCACTTACTGATCTCCCCCACACCCAGGCTTATAAAGTCAGACCCAGGCTTGTGGTCTGTTACAAAGTTAAAAACGGGCCCCATTTATCCATTTATGGACATTTGGATGGATTTCATATCTCAGCTATTGTGAATAGTGCTATGATAAACACGGAGGTACAACCATCTCTTTGACACACTGATTTCCTTCACTTTAGATGTATACCCAGTAGTGGGATTGCTGGCTCATATGGCAGTTCTATTTGTAGCTTTTTGAGGAACCTCCCTTATTTTCCACAATAACTGGAAAATCAGTAGCTGGCTGATGTAGCTGACTTCTCACCAACATTCTCCCTAGTGTATATGAGCTTCTCTTTCTCTGAATCTCTGCCAACATTTGTTATTTCTTTGCCTTTTTGATATAATAGCCATTCTAAAAGGGATGAAGAAAATGTGGGGTATATCCACAATGGAATACTACTCAGCCATAGAAAAAGATAGAAATCCTGTCATTCACAGCAACATAGATGAGCCCAGAGGATATTATGTTAAATGAAATTAGCCACACATGAAAAGATAAATACCACATGCTTACTCATATGTAAAAGCTAAAAAAGTTGATCTTGCGGAAGAGTAGAATAGTGATTACTAGAAACTGAAAAGAGTAGGGACAAGAGGATTGTGAGGGATCACTTAACAGACACAAAATTGGGGCTAGACAGGAGGAGTAAGTTCCTGCATTCTATAGCACTGTGGGGTGACTATAGGTAATAATGTACCTCATATTTTCAAATAGTTAGAAGAAAGAATTCTGAATGTTCCCAATACAAAGGAATTATAAATGTTTGCGGAATTGAATAAGCCAAGCTAACTATGCTGATTTGGTTCTTACATATTGTAAACATGTATCCAACCAACTGTATCACTCCATACCCAACAAATAGCTATAATTATTAAGCATCAACTTAAAATAATTTTTTTAAATGATTTTCCACCCTGTAGTTATTTCTGGCATTCCAAAGCAACTTTTCTGAAGGAAAAAAAAAGGAATTAAGGATTTGAAGCCCTGGGTTCTAACCCTGATCTCACTCCTTACAGGTTGAGGGCATTTGTTACTTAACATTTCTATACCTCAGTTTTTCCCATAGGTAAAACAAAGATCATACTTAAAATTCTATATTTTCTCACAGTGACTGGAAAGTGTTTTGTCAATTGCTTTTTGGCTTACTTGAGTCATTGAGCGATTGATAAAATTCTTACTGATGGTAAAAATTTTGCAGACCTCACAAAATTCTCCACATACTAAGCTGATACTCCATAACATTTTCTTTATGTGGCTAGTGTTCTAGTTTATAGCATCCAGACTACAATCTCTTGCCCTGATGCCCAAGGGCATTGAAAGTGCAGTGGATGCGCTGAGGTTGCAAGTGGTATTTGTGTGCTCACCTGTGCCTTGAAGGGGGATAGGAGGAGGCCAAAAGTGTGGAGAACCACCGTCCACAGCACCAGAAGTGCAAACGCAGAAGAGCAATGGGCAATAATCAATTCAAGGTTTTCAGGGGGGAAAGGTGGAGGCAAGGCTGCTGGCCAAAGCAACAGCAGGTTACATGCTATTCCAGCTTTAGCGTGCACTAACCAGTTCCAGAACTCTCTCTGATTGGTCTGGCCTAACTAGTCAACTGTGCCTGTTTACCATATCCCCAGTTTCTACCATAGAGCCTGGAATGTACTAGATATACAATAATTATCCACTAAAAATTTTTTTCAGTTTTCTTGCCTATAAAATGAAGGGGATCACATACAACTTGTAGATTGTGTCAATTACAAAACACTATTACATTTGAAGCTAATTCTTTTATGAAAGTAAACCACAGAAACTGCCTCCCTCAACAATAGGGAGTCAAAATTCATCATACTATTGCAGCCTGACATTTAACAAATTTGCTTCTTCTCACTGACCTCACCTCCAACAAGTCATTCCCCAGGAAGATGACTTTTTAATATTTTGGTTATTATTCTCCTATATAAGAAGCTATGAACAGTTACTTAATATTTCTGCTTTTTCTGGGGCTGGTCTGACCTGGGGAGGAAGTGGACACAGTGCACTGGTACACCGGTACTATCTGAAGAGTCACCGTAGCACAACCAAGACTTTAACAGGCACATATGCAGATGACATTTCATCCAAGCACATTACTTTCATAAGTATTTGAAGTTTCAAAGAGCAATTTAGGTCAAAGACCTAAATGTGAAAATACAGAAGACCTTCAGAAAAGCAATTACAGTTTTCTCCTATGGATAATTAACAACTGGAAAAAAAATACCACTATTGAGGTCTTCTAGGGAAGTATCACTGAACTTTCAGTGCTTTGAAAGAGTCAGGTGTTTGAGCTACCATTGGGGAAGTCGTGGATTTACAGTGCTGTATCTGAGGTGCTGAAGGCTTTGCACTGAGGAAGCTTCCTAGGGCTACCTCTTTATCCCCAAGTCCATCCTCATACCTTCCCCATCAACTAGAAAACACTTCTGTGCCACATGGTGATTCAAGGCAAACAGCCACTACAAAATAGGTCTTTATGGCATGCACAAAGGGGCATCATAAGAATCAAGCCCACAAACTTTCACTTGGTCTCCAAAGAAATACAAGACAGAAAAAACTGACTTTGCCATTAAAACAGTAACCATTATGGGGCAAAGATGTTTGGTTTGACAATATATGAAGGAATTACTAACAGTTGAAGCTGTTTGAAAATGAAATAGGATACCTGATAGGGTGGTTTACTCCTTATAACCAAATTTGTTTTGGAGCTTAAATTGAGCTTGCTGTAAGTTGGATTCTCCCATAAAGTAGCATTAGGAAGTCATTTTCAGGTCTTCCAAAACACTGGGTTTTTCTTTTCTCTGAAGAAGATCTGGATTGGACAACAAAAACATATTAGGGTCATAGAGAGAGAGACAGATGGAAGAATTTTGCATAGCATTTATTCTCTTAAATCCAGCAATGTCAAATATATCTACTTTTAGTGCCTGTTACACTTTAGTCCTCTATGGAACTCTTCTGTAGTCTGGGCATCCCCGAGCTCCATAGCATGTACTGTTTCCTCCATGATTAGACAGAAGACAGAGATACCATAACTTATTTGTCCCATCAGTTTCTCTCAAAAGAAAAATACTATTGCATACGTCTACCCAGGCATAACAAGCTCCATCTAGGAATTGCCCCAAGCTTCTCCTTTACCAGTTCTGTCTCTCTCTTAAGGAAGAAGAACAATGAGCAATATTTGTTGAGTACTAAGCAATATGCTAAGAGATTCGATAATTTCACTTCATTTATAACAATACTTTCAAGCAGCTTTTAGCATGTTCATTTGACAAATAAAAAATATGAGACCCAGTTGAAGTCAAATTCACAAGGTCATATCACAAGCCAGAATTCAGACCTACACCTAGAAGAAGGTCCGAAAATTTTCTCTAGTCCATGATTTCTCTCTTCAGGAAAACTTCATTAAACCCTAGACCAAATGTTCTTGGGTTTGTTTTTTTTTTAAACTATTCTTTGGGATTCATTGAGGGTACAAAGAATTAGGTTATACTGATTGCATTTGTTAGATAAAGTCCCTCTTACACTTGTAGCCCGTCTCCAGGAGGTGTGCCATACACCATGACTCCCCCTTCCTTCTTCCTCTCCCCTTCTCCTGACCAAATGCTTTGAAATGGCTTCACACAAATAGTTAGCTATCGTTTTATTAAATCATTCTAAGCAATGATGTTTTTGACCTTTCTTGAAAATCATTTTTAAAACCTAGGTGCCAGCACCTAATGTTTTTATTGAATTTCCATAATAAACTGCAGTATGTGGCTGGAAAGTATATAAAATTAAAACTAAATCTTCTCAGAGACCTTACTCTTATTTTACCCCTTCACATACCAAATGCCTAAGACTTTAGTCTCTTGTGTTCAAATTGTCCCTCCAGACCTACCTAGAACTCTAGCTTAGAAAAGTGTGGTTGTACACCGGGAAACTAAGAACTGCCTTTTAACTAAAAATGTGCATCTTTATTCTAACCATGAAATTATGTCATCAATAGGCTTTGCATGAAAAAAAAAATCATTACAACGCATATGAAGTCAGACAATTAAGTCAGCGAACTTGTCTTAGAAAAAGTACGACATACTTCATTACTATAGTCACTTTTGAGGTATTCCCTTTGGGAAGCTATGAACCAAGGCCAGTGCCTAGTTCACACTTCAAAGCAATTTTGAAATTCTTTGGCCATCAGAGCTTTCAACGTGCGAGGTTTGACAATTAAGTTCACAAACTCAACCCAAGAAAAGTATTACATACCTCATTGCTGAATATCACTACAGCTACCAGATGGCCAAGGGGAGTACTTTGAACATGGCCTTAGTTACATTCAGCAATGTGATATGTAGCACTTTTTCTAAGATGAGTATATGAACTTAATTGTCCAACCTCATATAACCTAAAGAAAAAAATCATTTTCCCTGAAAACTGAAGTGAAAACAAAAGCCACAGAGGAGGCAGAAGATTGATAGTGAACACATTGACTTTGGAAAACTCACCCACCATCAGTTCTTGAAGCAAGTGCCCTCAGAGAGAACTGGCATGAAATTACACAAGATTGAGACACAGAAACTCTTCTTGGGGAGAAAATTATCTTTTATATTCAGCTGACCCCCAAGAAGAGAAAGGGTGGAATAAAACTCAGGAGATGACAATCTGAGGAACTGAGGTAGGGTTTCAATGTACGGGGTGTGAGAGTAAAATGCACCTTTTTTTTTTAAAGGAATATCTGCATAGATTCTGTTGAAGTTAAAATGGATGCTTCTTGCTAAGCTCGTATTTCAGGAGTGCCTACATGCTCCTCAGGGGGAAAGGGTGCCCAGATCAATGACCTAGCATCAGAGCAGCTGGTGGTGGATCAGACTACAGAGCGGGATGCACTGTCAGACCAGACATGCAGGTGGTTTTGAATGTAAGACCTCTGCTCTTACACTATCTGAAGACTCATGAATTTAACAGAACTAGTGCTGGGAATTGAGAAGGAGAGAAGAAAGGAATGGAGAATAAGCAGCATTTGGTGATAATACCTTGGTGTTCAGAGGAGAGTTTTTGATAATCTCAGTGAGGGCTCTGGAAAAAATAAAAAAGACTGTTGGCCTCTATCTTATGCCCTATACAAAAGCTGATGTGAGAAATTATGATGTTTCTAGGAGAAAATGTATTTCCTGGAAATGGAAAACTTTCTTGTATAGGACACAAAGTAAAAACCATCAGCCACAGGCTGAAAATGATGTGTTTTCAAGGCAGCGTCTAACACAAGCTGTCCTCTCCTCTATGAAGCCTATTTCTTTTTTTTTACAAACACCACACAGAAGAGACATACACATAGTAGTGTTTTCTGTCTCTTGATTTCTATTAAAATTATGTTGTGGATTAATTTTAAATTATTAACATAATCATATTACATTTATTGTATACAGTTATTTATTGGCTGTCAGCCAAGCTGTATGAGTGAATGTTTAGCAACCAGCACTCTAGGAGAAAAAATCCTGGGGTGTTACATTTGCCAATGTGGCCTATTTCAAGCTAACAGCATGAAGTAATTGAAAGTGGAGAGAGGTCCATCAAATGGGCATGAGTGTGAGCCTGCACAAGCCAGTTTCAGCACATCCCTGATTGCCAGGCTCCCTTCTAACTCGACAGGAAAACTCTTGCAGCTCAATTTACAATTGCCAAGAAGTGGAAACAACCTAAAAGCCTACCAACCTAGGAGTAGAATAACAAACTGTAGTTTATATACCATGGAATACTATTCAGCCATTAAAAAAGATGGGGACTTTATATATTTTGTATTAATCTGGATGAAGTTGAAACACGTTCTTCTTAGTAAAGTATCACAAGAATGGAGAATCAAGTATCCAATCTACTCAAATACTAATATGAAGCCAGTAGGCAATCTTATACATGCCCACAGAAGAGAAAAACCCAAATCAATTCAAGGTGGAGGGAAGGGAAACAAAAGAAGGGGGAGGGAGGATGAGAGAGGGGGATAGGTGTGCTCCCACATAACAGGCACAATGTTGGGTGGTATGGTATATCTCTTGGGGGTGGGACACAATTATAAAAGGGACTCTACCTAACAAATGCAAACATCATAACCTATTTCTTTGTATCCTCATACTAACCTGAAATAGAAAAAGAAAAAGAAAAAAGAAAACTTAGATGATATAATTGAATATAAAATGGTAACACACTTGGAACCAAAGTAAATTTCTTAAAGAAGAATTCATTCTAAAGCTCTGGAAAACTAGAGTGGGTGTTTGCAGACAGTATCTCCAACATTCCCATAATCTTCTAGAAACAGCCTCTGTTTTCTGTTTGAGGCCCATCTCTAATTCATTTTCCATTTGCTGTTCTAAGATTAAGCTTCTAATATAGCCCAGGTGCAGATCCTCTGACATAGACCAATCTACACATTTGACTGTGTATTAATGTTCTCTATCCAGAGTGACTGATTTAGGGATGACATGTGACTCAATGACAACAATCAGAAGCAGAGAAATGTTTGATGAAAATACTGAGACATAATTGGGAATTATGAGCTTAAGAGAACATAATATCCAGGAATTTGAGTTTAAGAGAATATAACACTGCAAGCTACTGCCGTCTCCATCTTGCTAACACATGGAGCCTTTGAATGATGCAAATACAATAGAACAGTGGTTCTCAACCTTCCTAATGCTGCAACCCTTTAATACAGTTCCTCATGTTGTAGTGACCCCCAACCATAAAATTATTTTTGTTCCTACTTCATAACTGTGATTTTGCTACTGTTATGAATCATAATGTAAATATCTGATATGCAGGATGGTCTTAGGCAACCCCTGTGAAAGGGTCATTCAACCCCCAAAGGGGTCGTGACCCCCAGGTTGAAAATCACTGCAATAGAGAGAGAAAAACTAAATTACAACAATGTTCAAGTACTAAATTCAGAAATGGCAAAAGCAAAAATTCTTAGATTTTTTTATTTACATAAGCCTTAGATTCAGCTTATATTCAGCCTTAGATTTTTTTATTTACATAAGCCTTAGATTCAGCTTATATTCAGCCTTAGATTTTTTTATTTACATAAGCCAATTACTCCTTTTTCCTTAAGCCAATATTTGTTGGGTTTTCTCTTACATATAGCAAAATATTTCCAACTGATAAAAAAACTCTAATAAATAAGAGCTTTGTTTTATTAACACACCTGTAAATATTTGCAAAGAATTAGAGCATGGAAATATTTTTTTCATGAAGCATCAATTTGGCAATTGTTTATTAAGTTAATGTACACTTGTTATATGATCCTGTTGTTTCAAGTCCCCAGAACCTGTGAATACTTTATCTTGCAAAAGGTTCTTTGAAGGTATGATTAAGTACCTTGAGATGGGGAGATGATCCTGGATTATCTGAGTGAGCCAAGTAATCACAAGTGACCCTATTAAGAGGGAGACATGAATGTCAAAGTCACAAAAAGAGATGTGACCACAGAAGCAGAAGTTGGAATTATTCAGGGACACTAGCCAAGCAATGTGGGCAGCCTCTAGATGCTGAAAAGGCAAGAAAATGGATCTCTCCTCCCAAAGGAAAAATAGCCCTGCTACCCAGTTTAGACTTCTGAATTTCAAACTATATGAGAAGAAATGTGTATTATTTTAGGCAACTAAATTTGTGGTAATTAGTTGTAGCTGCAACAGGAATCTAATAACCTAGCAATCCCACTCCTAGATATTTACCCAAAGGACATGACAACTGATATGCACATGAAAAGCTATATGCAAATATTTATGTCATGGTTGGTCATAACTGCAAAAACTGAAAGTGACCTAAATGTTCTTCAACTTGTGAATGAATAAGCAGAGAAAGATTCGACCCAATGAAGTACTACTCAACAAAAACAATAAGAATAGGCTGGCATGTTGGCTCACTCCTGTAATCCTAGAACTTTGGGAGGCCAGGACAGGAGGGTTGCTTGAGCTCAGGAGTTCAAAACCAGCTTGAGCAAGAGTGAGACTCCATCTCTACCAAAAATAGAGAAAATTAGCCAATAGTCATAGCTACTCAGGAGACTGAGACAGACAGCAGTTAAACCCAGGAGTCTGAGGTTCCAGTGAGCTATGATGATGCTACTGCACTCTACATGGGGCAACAGGGCAGAGACTGTGTCTCCAAATAAATAAATTGTTAACCCAAGCAACAAATGAATGAATCTCAAATGTATTCTCTGAAGCAAAAGCAGCTTGATTCAAAATTATAGTACATATACTTTACCATTATATTTACATGACATTTTGGAAAATGTAAAACTATAGGGACAGAAAACAGATTAGTAATTGACAAAGACTGGAAATGATGAAGGGACAGACAGCAGGAGGGAATTTGGGAGGTGAAGGAATTGTTATGTATCTAGATCACGGTGGTAACTGCACAACTCTGTGCATTTGTCAAAATATTCAGAACTGCAGGTGAATTTTTTTTTTGCATGTAACTTAAAAAACAAATAAATTGGTTGAAAATTCATTAAAAAAAACTCTGTATCCAGTTTGAGGTGCTGGCATGAAAAATCTTTCTATGAGAGTCACTTTTCCGATTTTTGTCTCATTGCAAGTCAAGATTTCTCATCCAACCTCTTTTCTTTCCCTTCAACTAACTCCTTAAAAAGCGGAATGAAAAGAAAAGAAAAGCAATCTGATAAAAAATGGATACAGGAAGAGGTAGGGGTAGGAATGGTACATTTCTAGGGAAATTGATGGATGCACAGAGTGTTAGTGGGTGACCTCAGCATAGGGAGGGCAGATCCTTCCTTCTTCACGACTCAACTTCATCTGCCATTATTCTATAAGTGCACAAGGCCTTATTCCCCTCACAGTGCAGGGTCACAAGTAGACAAAAACAGAGGAGGAAAAGAAAAACAAAAGGATAAATTAGAGTCACTTTTCCTAGGATCTCAGAATGGAGCTGAGCATTTCCCCAACACTTCAGTGGGAAATGAAGGAGACACCCCAGGCCTAATCTTTTTTTCATGAGCTCCCTAGTTTTTATTTCCTAAAAATAATTCCATAATACTCAAGCCACAGGCAAAGAAATAAAGGCAGTACCACATGATAAAGGGTTTGAAGTCCATCAGCTCTTTAAGAATTCCAGTGTGCTCCATGAGAGATCCAAATTGAGAAATAAGGTTCTACTCTACCATTTCACTAATTCATGGCTCAAAATCCAAAACAGGGCTCCCTGCTCTAATCAGATGATCTTAAAATCTCCAAAGAGAGCTCGCTGCCTACAATTTCTATAAATGATATACATGGTATTGCCTCTTATTCCTTTCTATCCTGTAAGTCCTTGTTTTTTACCTTTAGGAAAAAAGAAAACCTGACAAAAGGCTCATCTATTCCCAAGACTCCTTTGCTAATTTACCTACCAGAAGTACTTTATTCAACACCTATACAATTTTATAGACATCAGCTCATTTTTTATAATTTCTGAATATTATAAGTATATATTAGAAATTTTTAAATTAATTATTTTATATTTTTTCTGTGCTGGACTGTGAAAACAAAAAACCCTAAGAAAACACACTTGATCTTAGCCAAGGGGCCAAGAAGCAATGAAATCCAAGAAAATACACAAACTATAGTGAATTCTTTTAAGCAGAAATAAGTTTGAGTATTATTTTAACTTTTTATTGTATATTGACAAATTATAGTTCCATATACTCATGGAAGTACTAAGCAGTGCTATGATTTTTTTAATACTGTACATAATGACTAAAATTGAGGCAATTAGCCAATCACCTCAAATATTTAACATTTCTGTGATAAGAACATTGGAAATTTGCTCTTAGCTATCTGAAAATGGACAATAGTTGATTATTAACTATATTCAGCATGCTGTACTATATTTTAACATTTTGATAAGAAAATGTTGGGAAGGAAAAAGATAGTATTCTTCTACTATCTTAAGTTTAGTACCTGAGGGCCTGCAAATTAGGCTAACAAAAGAAAAGTTTATAGAAAAATGTTCCCACAACTTTTATTAATATCTTGTGTGCTCCAGAGCTTAGAGAAAATAAGTAAAACTCGAAAGAAGTGGATAGTCTCAGAGATTTATAATGTATACCATTTAAACACAGAAAAGGGGATCTGGGTTTAAACAGATGATAAATTGTAGGGAAGTGACTAGGAAATACCTGGGAGAAACTAACACAACATAAGGGTTACATGTAGTTTAGTAACACTTGCTTCTGCAAACTCATCTCCATGTCCAGTCTTCATCTACGGATGAGTTACTGTGTTTCTGGTGTAAGAGTAAACAAGACACTTCCACAAGGGGAAAGTGTCTTTTAGGCAGGAAAGAAAAAGGCAGAGAACTCCTCTTGCATCTGTTCATTTTCAGTTGCCTTCAGGTCAAAATAATTCTTATACCAAAGTGACAAAATTAGGGGTGATATATCCTGACTCCCTTTAAAAAAAAAAAATCTTTCCAAAATAAGATATACTTATGTGAAATGTAATTTAATATTTTCCTATAAACAAACTCAACCCAATAATACCAACTAATACTCAACTCCCTATAATACCAACTAATATATTGTACAATAATACAGATTAACTCTGATTGCTTACTTTTTTATTTTCCTAAGACCCATGTTGGAAAACAGAAAGAACATAGGATTCAGAGTCCTACAGACCTGAATGGCATTCTAGAACTGTGTGTAGTTGTATGACCTTGACCATATTGCTTAACTCCTCTGAGGTTAATGTCCAGATCTCAAAATTAGAGCAATATGTTGTCCTCTCAGGAATGCTAACTAAAACTACATAGGTAATGCTTGTATCATAAAAAAAATAATGACAAGAGAATATAACATGTTGATTGATTAAGCCTTGGTCACACAATCCATGTGCTAGGCCTATTTAAAAAACTGACTAGGCCATCAGTAAAAACAAGAAGTGTTATTGTAAGGCTTCAGATGCTCCCAAGGTGTTTTTTTGTTTGTCTGTTTGCTTGCTTGCTTGTTTGTTTTAAGACTAGTCAAGTGCAGTAGTCCCCAAGGTATTTAGAACAGTTTGCCTTTACACAAAATGGCCCTAGGTTGTCTTCTCAATGAGCTTTAGTGTCTATTTTTTAATGATTTCTGTGCCCTCTATAGCAGGTGCTTCTCTGTGTGTGGCTTGGTAGGTGCCTGTGCTAGATCATATTAATTTCAGGTCTTCAGTGGAGGGTTCTACATACATGTTCTTGCCTCAATATGCTGCCCTAGCCTCGTGATAGAGAAAGTAATTTCCTGCCCTTTGATTTTCAGTGTGACTACATGCTTTGCTTTGACCAACAGGATTTTTAGCAGATGTTTTGCCAACAGAGATTTGAAATGTACATATCTTGCTCACTTGTTTCTCAGTTTTTGTCTCTCCTCCTTAGGTTGGACAGAAAGGCTAGAATAGACTGAAGTTGAATATTTCCCTCTCCCCAGCTCAGTTATTCTCTACTAAAACTCAAGCTTTTTTTTTATTAAGTCATAAACACATAGATCGTTTCTACATTAATGCATTTATGGGGTACAATGTGCTGATTTTATACACAATTTGGAATGCTTATATCAAACTAGTTGATATGCCACTAGTTCAAAAAATAAAAGACAAAGAACAGATATTCAAGCAACCTGCAGTTTAGACCCCAGTATTCAAAGTGTTTCCATTTCAACATGTAATGAAAACTTTCAATGAAATATTTCACACTGATTGTTCCGTACTCAGGTTTCAAAATAGTGTGTATTCTTCAGCATAATACATCTCTACTCAAACCAGCCATATGTCAAGTGCTCAAAGACCACACATGGCTAGTGTGGTTATCATATCGTACAGCACATATCTGGAACGTTTTCATCAAAGGTAAAATGGAGAGACTTCTGTACAGAGCTTTTCTGACAACTACTAAAATCACTCACAGCTTCTTTTGTTGGCTTATTTCTGTATATTTGGCCCATTCTTCCTGTGAATAATAGTTGGCTTGCCCTTCAAAGCATTATGCATTCTAACCTCACACTTGAATTCACTTATTATTTTAACCACATTTAAAATTTCATCAACTTTTTAGTTTATAAAAAAAAACAATTACTATATTAGGTACAATATACTGATTACCTATAATCACTCATAGGTGTTCCTATGAGCCTTTTCAACAGTATTTAAAATGAAATGGGATAAAAATGATGAATAGTTATTTTTTGTGCTTTGCTGAAATATATGAATAATTCTTAACAACCAGGTTATCTGTAGAACATAATTTGATAGCAGCAAATAACCTGTGCATGATAAAGTTGTGGGATGAATACCCCCAGTGTAAAAGAGTCATTTCAAATTCTCATCAAATGAAAACTATTCAAGTTGGAACAAAAACAAATCAAAAAATGAAAACATTAGGATGAATCCATCAGAAATTATCCAACAAGTCTACAAATAATCAGACAGTAGATAACAAGATAAATGAGGATGTGTTATAGGACTTTGGGGGATATAATTTGCATAGTTATTTTCACTGAGATAAGTTTTACTCTATTTCTTGCAAGATGATTTTCATATCTTATTTACAATAGTAATAAGAGGGAAAAAGAAATTTCTAGTCAACAGGAAATTAAGTGGTACTGAAAGACTTTCACATTTTAGTTTTATTTTCAAGATTCTGTTATGCATTTATCTATACATGGTTCATTAATTCTAGCTTTCTCACATTCTCTCTTTTTCTATCTATATCTCAGAATAATTAGCACAGATAAATAGAATAATTAGCATAAACAGAGAAAGTAGAACAGACTTTTATATAGAGAATAAAAGCTGAAGAAACTGAAAATAAACAATTCTTCTTAAATCTATCAGAAATCTGAGTTCACAGACATACCACTGCCCCCAAATTCGAGAGAGAGACAGTTGGATACTGAGAATCCCAACAAACCTCCTCAGACCCTGGTATCAAAGTAGGAAAATCTGAACTGTAATTGATTCATTACTAGAGGCTACTGTGTGGCTAAGTCTAAAAGTTATAGGGAGGGACCTAGTGATAAGGCTCTGCCTAGATTTCAGTTTTGCCTTGGGAGACAGACCAAGTTGTCATGGTAAATACAGAAGAAAAAGTACCCCCATGTTTTTGGTGGAGGGGAGAGGAAAAGGTGCCATATTGAAAATGACAGCACTCTGTTTTCCTAAAAGTCCACCCTGAGGAGAACTAGATAATCAGCACCTGACCAGCTGGGGTTTACTAGAGAATAAATGAGCCAAGGAGAGGGAAATATTGAACTCCAGCCCATTGTAGCCTTACTGTCCCACCTAAAGAGGGTAGACAAAAACTTTGAAACAATCATGATATTCACAGTCCAGGGGCATAGGCTCCCTACAAGACTGAGAGCTAATCACAGGACTAGAGAGTGTGTCCTCACTCCCTGCACCTTACAACCACTTCATCAAAAGCTCTTCTAAATCAGTTCTTTTACTCAGTGCAGTTATCCCTTCATAATCATGGGGGACTGGCTCTAAGACTTCCTTCAGAATGAAAATCCATGGACACTCGTCCTTTAACTAAAATAGTATAGCATTTGCATATAACCTACATGTATTTTCCCACATACTTTAAATCATCTCTGGATTGCTTATGATGCATAATATGATGTACATATTATGTAAGTAGTTGTTAAATTATTTAAAGAATTATGAAAAGAAAGAAGTCTGCCTATATTCAGTACAAGCATTTGGGGTTTATTATGTTTTATTTTTAATATTTCCATTCATGGTTGGATGAATATGTGAGTGCAGAAACCATGGATACGAAGGCTAACTGGAAATCATATATGGCTACCTGGAAAAAAAGTGAAAAAGAGAGGAAGACTTTTTTAGATAAACAAAAATGGAGGGAATTGTTGCCACTAAATTTCCCTTGGAAGAAATGTTAAAAGAAGTTTTCTGGAAAGAAGGAAAATAATAAAGGACATAAACTCATATCTACATGAAGAACATCAAAGAAGACATAAGTAAAGTAAAATAAAAACTTTTATTTGGGGGATCTTTATTTGTTCCAATAGATAAGTGTGTTCAAATAAATAACAATGTATTTAATTATATCTACATATAAACATGTACAGTTGTATATGCTTATATTTATATGAAATGAAAGATGATGATGCAAGTGATGAAAGGGACAAAGTAGGATTATTTTATTACTATAATGTAGTCACACTATCTGTAAAGCAATAGAGTATTCCTTGAAATTGGATTTGGATTAGATGTAAATGTATATTGTAAATTCTAGGACAAACACCAAAAGTAAAAAGAGAAGTATGCTAAGAATCTACTAAGAGAGGAGAGAAATGGATCACAGAAAATGCTCAACTAAAACCACAAAAGACAGAAAAAGAATGGAAGAAGCAATAGAGAAAAAGAACCAGGGCAACAAACGGAAAACAGTAACAAACAGCGTAGGTGTTTATCCAACTATATCAATAATCATTTTGAATATCACTGGTCTAAGTGCACCAATTAAAAGACAGGAATTGTTAGAGTACAGAAAAAACAAGAGCCAACTTCCATGTTTCCCTGAAAATAAGACACTGTCTTATATTTATTTTTTCTCAAGAAGAAATAGTAGAACTTATTTTCAGGGGGTGTCTTATTTTTTATTAAGTATAATACAACAATCTACATTTATTCAAATACAGTTAAGTCATCTTCTTCTGGAACCTGACAGGGGCAGCTGACCTTCTTGGTGGGGCTAGCGCTAGTGATGCGTGAACTCCTTTCCCCTAGCCGTTCACACGTGCACAATAGGATGCCTATGACTACAGTTACCACAGGCGTACCTGTGCAAGTGCAAACAGCTCAGAGAAAGGAGCTGTGGCAGATAAAAGGTATTCCAGTCTTCCTTACTGCTCCATGCCGAAATGCAGATACACTGCATAGCCACGCCCATCACTACATCTTATTATCAGGGCAGGGCTTATATTTAACAAATGCATAGAAATCCTGCTAGGGCTTATTTTTTGGGTAGATCTTATTTTCGGGGAAACATGGTATAAGTTGCCTACAATTAACCCACTTTAAATGTAAAGACACAGGCAGATTAAAAGTAAGTGGTGGGAAAAAGATACAGTATGCCAACACTAATCAAAAGGAAGGCAGGAGCAGCTATGTTAAATTCAGATGGAGTCAACTTCAAACCATACCACGGAAAGTTGTTAGAGATAAAGAGGGACACTACATAATGATAAAGTGGTCGATTATCCAAAAGGACATAACAGTTCTTTCTGTGTGTATCCACCTAACAGCAAGGCATCAAAAGACATAACCTAAAATCTGACAGTACTGCAAGGAAAAGTAGACGAATCCAATTTTATGGTAAAAAAACTTCAACATCTCTCTTATCATAAATGAACAATTCCAGCAGAAAAATCAGTAAGGATTTACTCAAACTTAACAACATCATTAATCAATAGAATATGATTGAGATCTATAAACTTCTTTATCCAACAACAGCAAAATGCACATTCTTTTTAAGCTCATATAGAACTTTCAACAAAATAGACCACATTCTGGGTCATAAAATACACATTAACAAATTTAAAAGACCAGAAATCATACAGTGTCTGCTTTTAGACCAAAATAAAAATAAATTAGAAGTAAATAAAAGAAAGACAATGAAATATTCCCTCCCCTAAATACTTGGAGATTAAATAACACACTATAAATAACACATGGGGCAAAAAATAAATTTCAAGAAAATTTTAAAATATTTTGAACTAAATTAAAAGGAAAGCACTACTTAATGACATTTGTGAGATGCAGCAAAAGCAGTCCTTAGAGGGGACCTTATAGCACTAAATGTATATATTAGAAGACAAATAATATCTAAAATCAACAGTCTAAGCTTCCACCTTATTAAACTAGAAAAAGAGAAAATTAAATCTCAAGAGAGCAGAAGAAATAATAATAAGTGTAATAAGACTGATAACCCTCCAGTCCAGCTGAGGAAAAAAACACAGAGAACACTAACTACTAATATCAGAAATGAAAGAAGAAATTGCTGCAAATATCATGGACATTAAAAGAATAATAAAAGATTGTTATTAACAATTCTATGACCACAAATTTTATAACATAGATGAAAAACCAATTCCTTTGAAGACATTATCTGCCAGGTCAGATAAACACAGGTCAGATGAAGTCACTAGTCAATTGCACCAAACATTTAAGGAAGAACTTATACCAGTTCTCTACAGTCTCTTTCAGAAGAAAAAAGCAGAAGTAATACTTTTTTTATACGGCCAGCATCACCTTAATACTAAAACCAAAGATATTACAAGAAAAGAAAACTACAGACCAATCACACCAATATTTCTCATGAAAATCCATGCAAAAAATTTCAATAAAATATTAACAAGTCAGATTCAAAAATATATAAAAATAATTATACACCAGAACCAAGTGTGATTTATCCCGGGGGTGCAAGCCTGAATCAAGCTTAGAAAATCAATATATTTGACCCAATACATAAACATGGGCTTAAAAAGAAAAAATATGTGATTATAACAATGGATGTAGAAAAAGCACTTGACAAAATCCAACGCCTGTTTTTGATCAAAACTCTCAAAAAACTAAGAATGGAGAACTTCAACTTAATAAATAGTATCTATTAAAAAGCTGTATAAAGTATCATATTTAATGATAAGAAACTAGAAGATTTTCCTCAAAATCAGAAACAAGATGAGAATGTCACCACTCTTATTGATGTAGCATTCGAACTTCTGACTAATGCAAGAAGGCATGGAAAGGAAGTAAAAAGTACACTAATTGGGGAAGAAGAAATATCACTCTCTTTGTTCACAGAGAACATAATTGTCTATGTAGAAAATCCCAGAGTTTATAGCAAGGCTGCAGGATGCGAGGTTCATATTCCAGTCATCACTTTCCCTATACAAGTGGAATTTTGATCTTAAAACTGCAATGCCACTTATATGAGCACACACACAAAAATGAAATGCTCAGGTACAAGTCAAACAAAATATGTACAAAATTAATTTACGTGAGGAAAACTATAAAACCGATAAAGAAAATCAAAGAACGAAGTAGAGATATCTAGTGTTAGCTATCTTAGTGTTCATGGAAGGAAGACTCAGTAATACCAAAATGTCAGTTTTTCCAATTCAATACAATACAATCAAAATTCCAGCAATTTATTTTGTAAATATTAAAAAAGTGGTCCTAAAGTGTATATGATGAGGCGAAAGACCCAAATAGCAAACAAAATATTAAGAAACTCCCTTAAAAGAATGACACTATCTGACCATAAAGTTCCAGCAATCTGGACAGTGTGGTATTGGTAAGACAATAGATAAATAGATCATTGGAACAGAATGGAGAACCCAGAAAAAACTCCACGTAAATGCAAGCAAACATCATTTTATGTGATTTACCTTATTGCACATCATAGAAATTGTGCTTTTTCCAAATTGAAGGTTTGAGGCAATGCTGTGTCAAGCAAGTCTAACAGCACCTTGTTTTCAACAGTATTTGCTTACTTTGGTCTCTGTGTCACATTTTGGTAATTCTCACAATATTTCAAGCATTTACATTATTATTATACACATTATGGCAATTTGTGATCAGTAACCTTTGACGTTACCATTGTAACTGTTTGGGGGCACCACTAACCAGGCCCATCAGAGGGGGTGAACTTAATTGATAAATGTTATGTGAGTTCTACTGCTCCACCAACAGACTGATATTCATTCTCTCTGTCTGTCTCTCTCTCTCTCTTTCTCTCCCCTCAGGCCTCTCTACTTCCTGAGACACAACAGTATTGAAATTAAGCCAATCAATAATACTATAGTAGCCTCTAAATGTTCAAGTAAAAGAAAGAATAGCATGTCTTCCACTTTAAATCTTAAGCTAGAAATGATAAAGCTAACTGAAGAAGGCCTGTCAAACGTGAAGATAGTTAAATACTGGGCCTTTTGTGCCGAACAGCCAAGTTGTGAATGCAAAGGATAAGTATTTATTTGTTGAAAATTAAAAGTGCTGCTCCAGTGCACATGCAAATGATAAGAAAGTGAAACAGGCTTATTGCTGACTGATACAGAGAAAGATTTAGTTGTCTGGATAAAAGAACAAACCAGCCACAACATTCCCTTAAGACAAAGCCTAATCCAGAATAAAGCTGTAATTACCTCTTTTCAATTCTATGAATTCTGAGAGAAATGAAGAAGCTAAAGAAGAAGAGGGAAAAGAAGGAGGAGGAAGAGAAGAAGAAGTTTGAAAGTAGCAAAGGGTGATTCATGAGGTTTAAGGAAGGAAGCCGTCTATGCAACAACCTAAACATGTAAGGTGAAGACTCAAGTGCTGGTGGAGAAGTTGCAGCAAATTATCCAGGATGTATAGCTAAGGATAATCGGTAAAGGTGGCTACATTAAATAATAGATCTCAATGTAGACAAATCAGATTTATGTATAGCAAAAAGATCCCATTTCCTAGCTAGATGGAGAAGATAATGTTTGGCTTCAAAGTTCCAAGGGGCATAATGACTTTCTTATTAAGGGCTCATGGAATTGGTGACTTTAAGCCAATGATTATTTATCATTTCAAAAATGGTAGGAACCTTAAGAATTTTGACAAACCTACTCACTTGTGCTCTATAAATGGAATAACAAAGCCTGAATGATAGAATATATCCTTACAGCATGGTTCACTGAATATTTTAAGCCTCATTTTGAGACCTACTGCTTAGAAAAAAAAGATTCTTTTCAAAATATTACTGCTCATATTACTACTTGTTGACAATACAGCCTAGTCATCAAAGAGTTCTGATGCAAATGTTGATATTATTTTTATGCCTGCTAACATAACTTTCATTCTGCAATCCATGGATCAAGAAGTAATTTCAGGGCTCGGCACCTGTAGCTCAAGTAGCTAAGGCACCAGTCACATACACCAGAGCTGGCAGGTTCAAATCCAGCCCTGGCCTACCAAACAACAATGACAACTACAACCAAAAGCATAGCCGGGCATTGTGGCAGGCACCTGTAGTCCCAGCTACTTGGGAGGCTGAGGCAAGAGAATTGCTTAAGCCCAGGATTTGGAGGTTAATTTGGGCTGTGATGCCATGGCACTCTACCCAGGATGACAGCTTGAGGCTCTGTCTCAATGAAAAAAAAAAAAAGAAGAAGAAGAAGAAGCAATTTCAGGCTCAGTGCTTAGAGTACCAGCCACATACACTGGAACTGGAGGGTTCGAACCCCACCCGGACCTGCAAAAAAACAATGACAACTGCAACAACAACAACAA
This sequence comes from Otolemur garnettii, assembly GCF_000181295.1. Classification (NCBI taxonomy): domain Eukaryota; kingdom Metazoa; phylum Chordata; class Mammalia; order Primates; family Galagidae; genus Otolemur; species Otolemur garnettii. The sequence goes on from NW_003852401.1 coordinate 39,224,130, forward strand.
AATATCTGGGTGTTGTGGCTGGCACCTGTACTCCCAGCTACTTGGGAGGCTGAGGCAAGAGTATTGCTTAAGCCCAAGAGTTTGAGGTTGCTATGAGCTGTGATGCCACAGCACTCTACCAAGGGAGACATAATGAGACTCTATCTGAAAAAAAAAAAAAGTAATTTCAAATTTCAAGTCTTCTTATGTAAGAAATACATTTCACAGACTATAGATAGTTGCCATAGATAGTGATTCCTCTAAGGGATTAGGGCAAAGTAAATTGAATTGAAAACCTCTGGAAAGGAAAAAACAAAAAAAGAAAAGAAAACCTCAGGAAAGGATTCACCATTCTAGATTTCCTTAAGAACATCCATGATTTATAGGAGGAGATCAAAATGTCGACATTGGATGGTGTGGATTCCAGTTCTCATGGATGATTCCAAAGGGTTCAGGATTTCAGTGGCAGGAAGTAACTAAAGATGTGGTGGAAATAGCAAGAGAACCAGAATTAGAAGTGGAGCCTGAAGGTGGGACTGAATTTCTGCCATCTCTTGATAAAATGAGCAGATGAGGAGTTGCTTCTTATGGATGAGCGTTTCTCCGTTTGAGATGGAATTTACCCCTGGTGACAATGCTGTGCACCTTGTTGAAATTGCAATAAAGTATTGAGTACGATACAAACTTAGTTGATAAAGCAGTGGCAGGGTTTGAGAGGATTAACTCCAATTTGGAAAGAAGTTCTGTGGTACAATGCTATCGAACAGCCTCACAAGATACAGAGAAATTTTTCATGAAAGGAAGAATTAATAAATGCAAACTTTGTTGTTGTCTTATTTTAAGAAATTGCTACAGCAATCCCAACTTCCATTCACCTCCATCCTGATTACTTAGCATCCATCGACATCCAAACAGGACCCTCCTCCAGCAAAATGATTATGACTCACTGAAGGCTCAGCTGATCATTATCATTTTTTAACAATACAGTAGTTTTGGATTAGTGTATGTATTTTTTTTTTTTTACAAATAACGCTATTACACACTTCATAGACTACAACAGAGCATCAACATAACTTTTATATGCACTGGGAAACCAAAGAAATGCATATAACTTGCTTTACTGCAATATTTGCTTTATTGTAGCAGCCTGGAACTGAAACCACAGTATCTCTGAGGTATGCCTATATAGTCAACTGGTTTTTCACAGAAGACCAAAGGCAATACAGTGGAGAAAAGATATCTTTTCAACAAATGGTGCTGAAATAACTGAACATTCTCCTGCAAAAAAATAAAGGTGAACATAGGCACAGATTTTATACCCTTCACAATAATTAACACAAAATGGATCACAGACTAAATGTAAAATGCAAAACTGTAAAACTCCTTGAAGATAATATATTTAGAATATCTTGGGTTTGATAGTGACTTTTTAGACTATTTTTAATTTAAGACCTTTATTAACCGTTGCTTATAGTTTATTGACTTTTTGGAAAAAATCAAGTTATAAACTTTTACTACAAATTAAAAATGAAGTTCTTAAAAGTCTCAACTTGACCAAATATGAAACAATTTAAAAACCTTTAAAGGCATATTGAGAAAAAGCAGCCTTTTTTGAAAAACATGTTTATTATTACAAAAAAAAGACATCTTTAGGTAAAAATAATAAAAACCCCATGCTGCATAAATAATGCAAATAGTTCCAGCTAGCTGGTCAATTAGCAGAAAGCAAGCTCTTAAGGTCTTCAGCTCCAATCTTTGGTTCGTTTCTTATTGCTGGAATTTCATACTCGTTTCTTCTTAAATAACTAAACTGGATGATGGTAGAGATGATTAACCAACATTGACTCAGCCCCGCCCTGCTCAGCCTCTGCACCAACGAATTCCAGCAGGTGGATCAGCTGCTTTTGTCTCTTTGCCATCTGTGGTTTAGGGTTTTCTAGGTTTCTGCTTCGGTAATTGAAGTTGTGAGGGTACTGACCTTGAGGAGGCTGCCAACCTTGGGTCTCATCTCCTGGCTTCTCTTGGCTTCTCTTTATCCTCTTCCTTGCCGTCCTCTCTGGGTTGTCTTTGGTGAGGAGGGCCCCTGTGGAATCATTGTCTGTAACCCCGTGTATATTCTGTCTTACTAGTCTACCTTGTTCCCCTGAGCCCTGGTTGTCAGCACCTCCATCACTTCCCCCTGCACAGGAGGGTTGGAACACTGTGTGACCCCCACAGGGTCTCCACATGTAAAGTAGGAACCTTCGCCTGCAGGAGGGTGGGCGTTGTTGGGCCTGGCCTCCAGGAGCACTCTCAGTCTCAGACCCCTTGTTCTTTGCCCGGCTCTCACTATTCTGATGATTCTGCTGGTAATTGTGTGGAGGTCCCTGCGACGTGCATAGTGCCTACAATGGTTACGGCATATTTACTGCCTTGAACTGGAATTCCCCCAGGGCCTGGCCTCCACACCATTTTCTCCTTCAACTTCAAACTCCAGAGTCTCTCCATCTCCTACACTGTGAAGGGGCCTCCTGGGTTATTCTTTTTTATGGCAGTATGGTATGCACATACATCTTTCTTGGTGTCATTCCTGTTGATAAAACCATATCCATTTCTTACATTGAACCATTTTACTGTTCCCAAAACCTTCCTTGCAATGACCTTCTTGTCCCCACCAACAGGTGCCACTCATGTGAGGCCACCCAGGCCACCACTCTTTGTGCCGCTGCTGGTAGTGCTGGGCTTTGCTGTTGGTGGCGCTAAAAGCAGGAGTGGTGGGAGGTGGGGGGGTGGCAGGTGACTGTTGGGTCTTGGCCTAGCTGCTCAGGGTTGTGGTGATGGTGACTGGGGCCAACTGCAGTATCTCTGGCTCCTCCCAATGTGTGTTGGTAGCTAGGGTGGCAACAGCACTGAGGCTGCTCAGGGCTCTCTGGGCTCTGCTTTCGGTTTCCACTACCCATCAAACCTACTTTTTAGACTTTTTAGTGATTTTAGATTATACCAAAGGCATAATCCATGAAGGAAAGAATGAATGTATTAGATATTATTAACATTAAAAATTTCTGCTTTGTAAAAGACTGTCAAGAGAATGAAAAGGCAAGTCACATATTGGGAGAAAATATTTACAAAAGACATAGCTAATAAAGGACTGTTCTCTATGAGGTGACATGAAAATGAGATTTTTTTTTTCAATGTAATTCTCAGAGAAGAAAAATATTATTTACTAGAGACAGAGGGGAGAGAAGAAAGGTATCCTTAGAATGAAAATAAATTTCAAAGAAAAGGTGGCATTTACTCTGGTGGGAAGTACTTACAAGTCCAGAGACAAAGGTGTCAAGAATAGAAGGGAAAATACTTCTACTTAACAAAAAGGTCTGCAACAGAAAAAAAAGAATTAGCTACTAGAAGAAACTTGTAACTTCATTTCATTTGTTATCTGTATGTGAACTCATGTCCAAAACTACTTGAAGCAATTTAAAGAATATGTATGAAATTAAGAAAACAGGAATGATAAGATTCATTCATTTTAAAAAAAGTTTATTTTTTTTCTGTTCTTTAGAACCTTCTCTAAAGAAGACAGATAAATGCTAATAAACATATGAAAAAATGCTCATCATCCCCAATTATTAGAGAAATGCAAATCAAAACCACCCTGAGATACCATCTAACCCCAGCAAGAATGGCCCACATCACAAAATCTCAAAACTGCAGATGCTGGCATGGATGTGGAGAGAAGGGAATACTTTTACACTGCTGGTGGGACTGTAAACTAATACAACCTTTTTGGAAGGAAGTGTGGAGAACCCTCAAAGAACTCAAGCTAGACCTCCCATTTGATCTTGTAATCCCATTTCTGTGTATCTACGCAGAAGGAAAAAAAATCCTTCTATCATAAGGACACTTGCACTAGACTGTTTATCACAGCTCAATTTACAATCACCAAAATGTGGAAACAGCCTAAATTCCCACCAACGCAGGAATGGATTAACAAGCTGTGGTATATGTACACCATGAAATACTATTCAGCCATTAAAAAAATGGAGTCTATAGTCTTTATATTAACCTGGATAGAAGTGGAACACATTATTCTTAGTAAAGCATCACAAGAATGGAGAAGCATGAATCCTGTGTACTCAATTTTGATATGAGGACAATTAATGACATGGTAGGGGTAGAGGAAGGGGAGAGAAAGAAGGAGGGAGGGGTGGGGGAAAACAAGAACAGAGAGAGGGAAGGAGGGAGGGGGGTAGGGTCTTGGTGTGTGACACACCTTTTGGGGGAAAGACACAATCGTAAGAGGGACTTTACCTAACAAATGTGCTCAATGTAACCTGGTTTCTTGTACCCTCAATGAATTTCCAACAATAATTAAAAAAAAAAAAAAGGTTTATTAAGCACCTCACATGTGCCAAGCTAAGGAAAAAAACCTCTCCCTTGTGCAAGTTAGAATCTTGGAGGGACATGTTATTGTATTTTAGATAAAGTGGTCAAAGAATGCTTTTGTGCTTAGATAACTTTTGAGTAGAGACCTGAAAAAGCAAGGAAATGAGCTTGAATATGTCATGGAGTCAAGGTGGTTGGGCATTTTATACAGTGGCTTGAAGTTCACAGAAATGTTCTCAGAAGCTCAGATAAAAGCAGCAAAATTTCTTAAGAAATGGATTCAGAAGACATAAATTTTCACTTCCACCTCATTCTAGTAGAAAAGCAAGTTATCAAGACCAGCCTCAATTCAAGGGGAGGAGAATTAGTCTTTATTTTGCAATGACAAAAGTAGAGTCAGTCCCTGAGTTATGAACATCTGACTTACATACACTTGCACTTATAAACAGAGGCCATTACAGTGAATCTCTAAGTTACAAACATCTGACTGATATAGGAGTGTTACTTATGAACAAAGGATATTATAGGTAATAAGCAAATGCTTCTGTTCCAACTTACATACAAATTTCAATTTAAGCACAAATCTACAGAACCTATCTCATTTGTAACCCAGTAAGTCCTGGTAGTAAGACTTTGTAGCCATATTTAATCCTCCAAAGTTGTGCAGAAGTTTCTAATTAGGGTGACACATCTTTCTCTAAAGAGTCTACAGCAGAAATTAACAAATGACACCCAAGAAAATACAACCAGCCCACCAAATTCACTCTGAGATCTGTTTTTGTAAACTAAAGTTATACTGGCAAACAGAAATACCCATTTATTTAGACATTGTCTGTGACTACTATTGTACTTCAAGGGCAGAGTTGAAAAGTTAAAGCAGAGACTGCGTGGCCTGCAAACGTGAAAATGCTCCCTGACCCTGCACAGAAGAAGGTTGCTGGTCTATGGGAAAGCAGTCATGCCATTTCTCAATCATTCCACTTACGCTCCTAGCAATTTTGCTTTCGATCTTGGGTACAGTTCCCTAGAAATAACTAACTCTGTTTTGAATAAGACTAAGACTAAGATTTCCAACCTGAATCCTGATATCCAGATAGAAAATATGTGACTCAATAAGAAGGATAAATAAATCAAAGCAAATCAAAGCACGTCCACCAAAGCTAGAGCTAACTGAAACAGGATGCACAGAGATAGGTCTTACTCATAACATCCTGAGAGCCAGGTAGCCAACCCATTGCAACCTCTATCAACATCTTTTGTTTGCTGCTTAAATTTTAAGATGAAAAAACTTTTTCTAAAACCTTAAAAAAAAAGAAAATACCTTTCTTCTGCAGACTTGATATTAAAGCCATCAGAAAAGATTGGGTTTTCACACTCTTGGCAACAGTCCAACAAGGGAATCTTAGCTCTTTTTAAGGCATTTGCCAGCTCTGAAACTCTGCAACCATTGGCTAAACTAAAAGCTTAACCACTGAGTATTTGGTATGTCTCCCCCAATAAATCTCCCCTATAAATCACCCTCTGCAGAATTAAGAGTATAACACATACTATGCCAGTTCCAAAACATAAAGATGTCTACTGACTTTGGGGTTCAAGTTAGGTTTAATCAGCCAAAGGAGCAGTCCCAGGACTCTCTCTAGGGAAAGTGGAGTACAAATCTAACTACTATCGCATGAATTTTAAGCAAATTTTAAGATGGAAAAGGGTATTCCATTTAAGAAACTTTAAAAGCTAGCCAAGTCATGAAATGGGCAAAAAATAGGATTAGAGAATGATTAAAGCAGTATGAATCAATTTGTTCACAGTACTCAAACATAGGACTTTAAACCAAAATTCACAATGACAAAGTAAACACCTTGAAAATGGCCCTCAGCTGGAAACACACAAGCTGTGGGGTTCTTCAGTAAAATAGAAGTATCAACCTACTATGCAGAACACACTGGGCCAGTGATTTTCAACTGGTGTGCTGTGAGAGGATCTTAGGTGCGCCGCATAAATTTGTATAGATCATTAATTAAGAAGTTCAAAGCACACTAAGTATATTCTTTTTTTCTCTCTCTCTTTTTTTGATCAACATAATTTAATTGTGCCACAGAAGTTTAACTACAGGTTCAAGTGTGCTGTGAGATTAAAAAGGTTGAAAAACATGACATCAAGTCCTAGGGGCAGAAAAAGATGCCCTGTCCTTGAAAGGGACATCTTCTGCAAAGCTCATTAACCCCCAACCTGTTTCCTCTGCTGAGCAATGGCTTGACTTGGAGTACAGAATAATACATAAAGGCAAACAGTGGGTAATTGGGCTGCAAACACAGGACGAGAGACCACAGAGAACCTTAAATGCCACAGTAGGTCATTGTGCCTTTGTTTGAAATACAGGTTCCATGCTAAGATTCTGGTTTAGTAAATCTGGTTGAGGGAGGGGGAGGTGGTTGGGAGTAGATGCTGAGTGATTATCACTTATGACCTTCTTCAAGTGGGTTCCAACCCTATTAACAATTTCTCTCCCCTCATATAATTTTCATCGTTAACCTGAGTCCAGAAAATAATAACTTATGATCTTAAAACAACTGAGACTTTCCCATATCCAGGTGTCAGACTCGAAAACACAGGTGATGAGAAAAAAAGCTTTGAATAACACGTCAGACAAAGTTACACAAACTCAGTCACAGTTGCAGCCAACTCAGAGTAACACTGGAAACCTATTGCTTTCATAGGCAACTCCACCATTCTTAACGCTTTATGTTCCTGCCAAGAACCACCAAATGAAGAGGAAACCATGAAAATATGTGTTGTTAGTGGCTTTTAAGTATAGACTATAGCCAAAATAAACAGCGAGGGTCCTTTGATGTGCATATTTCTCGGGGATCAAATATGTGTACTCCAAGCACTATCTACCTCCTGTGAGATGCTAAAAGGACAAAAATTAAGTTGGTTCAAGGCCTTTCCTTTTCATCTGCTGTAAAGCGCATACCTAGAAAATGATAAAGTTTGTACAACACAGGACAAGAACTGTATACTGCAGCTCGTTTGGGACAGGGTGACAAAAATTCATTGTTTTCTTTATACCAAGTAATTTGAAAATAAAAAATAAAATACAGAGTTTTAAGCGTAGTATTTGTGATGGGCAGGAACGGTGTTGTTCCCCTCTTCAAAGAAGGACTTAACCCCACTATGTTAGACACCTCCTGCTCTCAGGTCCTCCAGAGATTGCCTTCTCTGGCCCCCATCTAAAGACCAATCAGGGCAGGAGTAAAAAGACCCAACTATATTGGCCTAACAGAAATAATTCCCAAGGACCATAAGTGCTCCAGAGCAGGTCGGAAAGTAAATGGAGAATGGCAGAGGAGTTGACCGTATCTCAGTAAAATGTCCCCTCCATACTGGGTCCTGCCACCTCTGTCCACAGGTATGAGTCCCTAATGAATGCCCCTCCCAACAAACTCTCTCACTTGTGTTTCTGAGGAACTAAACCTGCCACAGTATTCAAAATTGATTAGTGTGAAATTTCTAAATAATCTTTTCAAAATTTTAATTAGGCACTTGAATTCAATTACATTTCATCTTTTTCATTTCAGCCTTTTCCATCATGATCTTTGCTTAAAATCTTAAAATCTTATAAGACTGATAAGGAGCCCTTCAGATACTATGAATAACCATCCAAGAGAAACTGTATTCATACATATCAGTAAGAATTCATAAACCATATTTTGTAACCTTCCAAAAATTTGCAATCATTAAAACTATTTTTAAAAGCGTGTATTTTCCTTTTCTTGCAATGGTATATGTAATGTTAAAATAGCTTATGACATATTTCATATCCCATCAGTAATTCTTACTAAATATTTCAAAATAAGGATGAAGCTTCAGTAGACTCAACACACATTGTTAGAGCTGTCATCACGTAGCTCAATGTGATGTCAATGAAAGCAAAAAGCAACTGCACAAAGGACAAAACCATGTCATATAAAACAGAGTTTTGAGACTGTCCCCAAGAGCCGTGCCAGTCAGACGACCACACCTTTGACCTACAGTGTTTTCTTCAGGCTCCTGGAACAAAACTCCTTCCAGCAATTCTGGATCTGAGTCTGCACATTGTTCTGCAGTGAAGATGCCCCTTTCTGGCATCTCAGTCAGAGTATCATGGGGGAATAATATATACCCAGGTGTGCCCTGCCCTCCTGCTGCCATTGGACACTGGTTTACTCTCAAACCTTTATGCTTAGGTAGTTGAGGCTACTCATGGCAAACATTGCCAGACAAAATATAGCACACCCTGTTAAATTCAAATTTCAGATAAACAATAAAAATTTCTTTTTTTATCAAATCATAGCTGTGTACACTAATGCATTTATGGGGTACAATGTGCTGGTTTTATATACAATTTGAAATACAACATACTGATTAACATAGCATTTTAGAATAAATATTTCCCAAATATTTCCTGGGACATATTTGTACTAAATATATATTTGTCTGAAATGAATAAATTTGTTTTAGTATTAAGTTCAAATTTAACTGGGTGTCGGGTATTTTTATTTGCTCAATCTGGCAACCCTCCTTGAAATACTATAGACTCTGATCAACCATCCTGAGGATGCCCAAGCCAGCACAAGAGCCAAGGTGATCAATGTTTCTTAGAGACCTATAACTCATTTTCTCTGTATATCTTTTGGGAAAAGTCATTGCTGGATTTAATATTGTCAATTCCTTCAGTCTTTCTGAAACTCTTCCTTGCCTTCTTTGGCATACCACCTTTTTTTTTTTAATCTTATAGTTGACCAGTCTTTCCCTAGATTCTAATTCTTCCACCACTGTCCAAATCAGAGATTAGCCAACATTTTCTAAGAAGGATCAGATATTAAATATTTAGTCTTTGAGTGTTGTAACACTATTACAACAACTAGACTCCATTGGCAGCCATTGGCAATATGCAAATAAATGAGCATGTCTGTGTTCCAATAAAACTTTATTTATGCAATAGACAGTGGGCCAGATTTGGCCCACAGGCCAAAATTGTCAATCCCTGCCTTAAATGTAAGAATACCTATCTATCTTTGCCTTTCTTTTATGTTTACCCTATTGTTATGCTCATCCAGCTACAGGACAGACCTACCATTTATATTTTAGCTATTCTCAAATCTGTATCTCAAACCCTTACTACCCTCCCAGGCGCAGTCTTATACTCCAAAGCGTGTAAAAAACTTACTCTTTCTCAACGTCTTATTGACATTTCAAATTCACTAAGCACAGCTTCCCTCCCAAACCATCTTCTGTCTTCTATGCTCTTTTTTTGCCAATGGAATGACTATTATCTTTATAGTCAACTCAACTCAAGATTTCTTTTTTTTTTTGAAACAGAGCCTCAAGCTGTTGTCCTGGGTACAGTGCCATGGCATCACAGCTCACAGCAACCTCCAACTCCTGGGCTCAAGCGAGTCTCCTGCCTTCACCTCCCAAGCAGCTGGAACCACAGGCACCCTCCACAATGCCCAGCTATATTTGGTCATAGCCATCATTGTTGTTTGGTGGGCCCTGGGTGGATTTGAACCCGGCAACTCAGGTGTATGTGGCTGGCGCCCAAGCCACTTGAGCCACAGGCGCGAAGCTTCAACTCAAGATTTCTACAGGAGTTTAGTTTCTCTCTTTCCCAAGCTACTCATATTCATTCAAATTCTGTAAATTTAATACATTCCTGTGATGCTTGTGCCTCTTCCTCTCATTTCCTTCCATTAAACCAGGATGCTTTCTGTGCCTTTCACATAGCCCATTACAATAACATCCAAATGGCCTGCTAGACCCCAACAGCTGCGTCTTCCTGCCACGTTCACCAATATGACTCAGACTGGCCTTTCCTTAGAATGACTATGATTTTTCTCTTTCTTCCTCAAAACCTTTCAAATGCTTTTTTAATGCTTTTGTATTGTAGTCCAGGTTTTTCATCATGACATGAAATACCCTGTGTGAGGCAGCCCCGCATTAATGATCCAACTGTTCAATTTTGCACACCATTAACAGCAGTTGAAGGGAAATATGTGCAGTTCCCTAGCTACCCAAGCACTTTCTTATCCCCTTAATTTTCTCATGCTTTGGTTTTTCCCTGCCCTGCCCAACTCACAGTCTCTTAATTCCTACCCACATTGAAGCACTTAGTTCAAATGGTGTCTCCTCTACAAAGCCATCCCCAACTTTCCAGCTGGAAGAAATGTCTCCATATTCAGAATTCCTCCTGCAGTCAGTCTATGCCCCTTTGACAGATTTCTAATTTTCTACCTTGTATGACACTTAGTTGCTTCTTTCCCTTTTCACATTGTTAGCAACCTGGAAATAGGTTCTCTGAATCATCTTAACTTTCTTCAAAGCATTCAGCAAAAGCTTTTTAAACTTCCCTTAGTAAGTGTTCACTACATACTTAATCACTGGATAAGAAACAGAAGATGAGTATTCTATACACACAAAAAAGGCTGTGTGTGTGTGTGTGTGTGTGGACAGGGCAGAGCAGAGACAGAGAAAAAAAGACTGTTAACTTACTCTTCTGTTTGCTCTTTTGTCATTGTGTGGGAGAGAAGATAAACATGAGATAGACATGAGATAGACATGAGATAAATGTTATTTTAAATACAAATCAGTAATCTAAAGTCATTTGAAAAATATACAACCTAATAAACTACTGATGCCAAGAATTGTTGCTCTTTGGTGTTTTGTGTGTTTATCTATGATTGCCTTATTTTACTTTATCTGAAGACTATGGTTCTTTAAGAGTATACAAAAAAATGAAGAATATTTTTAGGGACTATAGATAGTTGTTTCCCCTGTGCCAGACTCTGTGCTCAGCAGTTTGCTTGCCTTCTTTTCTGACATTCTTTCCAGTCCTCAGGGGTAGATCATCTTCCTCTTTTACAAATGAGAAAACTGGAGCTTAGAAAGGTTCAGGTAATTTAGAAAGAGCAAACTCAGACTTAAGATTCATCCAGTTCAGCTATGAGTATTCAAATGCTGCCTCTTACATTGACAATAACTATTAATCTGGAAGTAAGGACTCCAGACTATTAGGATGTGTGTGGTTTCACTGTATGTGCATAGAGAAACTGACAGCTGAGGCAGAGTAGTAGGCAGGGTCACATCAGAAACTAAAAAGTATACCAGTTATTTTAACACAGAGAATTGTAGCTAGGTATAAAGTTGTCCAATACCAGTAAAATCTCCATAGTTGACCACCTCCCTACTTTGACCACCTCCTTAAGGTTGCCTAACTTTCATAACCAGACCTGCACCACATGTACTCAATGTTCAGCAGACCTAGTTCCTTGCGTTGACCACCTCCATATGTTGACCAGTCCCGTGGGTGGTCAACTCACAGAGGTGGTCAACTTCTACTGTATATAACTAAAAAGCAAGATGAGAACTCCAAAGTATTAAGAAGGCAACAATTAAAGAAAGCAGCTACCACCCTTAGGGCTTGGGGGGTGGGGGGCATTGAGTGACAAAAGGAAGAGATTGAATGTGTTGAAATGTAGACCTTAAAGGAGGGTAGAACTGTAACTGAAAAGGTGGACCCTGCTCAGCTGGTGCTGAAAAAAATGAATTGAGCATCTCCTACAGGAAGCTCCTGCTACTGCCAGGGAGAAACAGAAAGCAGACAGAAACAAATCCCTTTTCCTCATCCAGTCCCTCAAGTGCCCCCTGTTGGTAGAGCCTGACAGGTGCAGAGTTGACAAAACAGAATGACGGTTGGCTGATTGCCCCAGCATCACTAAGATAAGAGGTACACAAGGGCGAGAAGCAACAACTTCAGAAGTGGAACAGGAAGGATAAACATGCATAGAAATCTATTGAAATGTGACACTTGTGAGCTGGAGAATGAAGTCAAAGAGGCCAAGATCAGCAAAAGTGGAATAGATCTCTTGCCTATTAAAAATAAAATTGTAAAGACCTCTACATGGGGACTTGAAGGCAAGTAAAAGAGAAAAGATTTGAATAGATCTCTTGATTTCCAAAATCAAATAACAACTCAAGAAAACACCAAGACAAATTACCTCAGATCTTGAGGACGGGGAAAGAAAAGCAAAACAGTCATAATTCATAAAGTGCTGTTAATTCAGATCCCAAGGAATGCTAAAATGCCATCATTTCACACTAGAGGTCACCCCCAGTAAGAAAATATAATTGTGGCATCCTTTATTGTCCCCCTGTAGCTGTTACAATATTGGAGAGCTGATTCTTATTGTAAAGAGATTGGATTTCTATGAGACTGACATGCTAAAAAGATTTCTAGTCAAGTAAAATACTGCATTAAACAGAATTCACTTTCTTGTCTTAGTGAAAAGCAGATATATCGACAGCATCCATTACATGCAACCTATTTCTAGGGTAACAACTTTAATCAGAGGTAGGTCAACACTGTTATTAAGAAGCAATACATTTTATATAACACATAGTCTGATAATAAATAGGTTTCTTAAAATTGGAAAAAAACATTGCTTCACATTAATAGAAAGCAAGTGTATCATAAGAAAGAATTATACCAAATATGTTTATAAGCTCATTAAGTTTGGGGTTTATTGTATCAAAGGCATTTACAGTTTAGAAAATTAGAATGTCTTTATGAATCATTTTATGATGATTCAAGGGCATCTGTTAGAAATGGTATTTGTTAAAAACTCTCAACAGTGAGAGTATCCTTATTAAGTACAGAATTTCAATTTTATCAATAAAATAATTTATGTGCATTGAAAATGAGCTGATTATTTTTTAACAAAATCATACACTGGTATGACATGCATCCCTTTCCCTTTACCTCCATGTCGCAGTTTCTTTGATAGCTGCACCCCCAGCTTTTATGGCCCACTAACCCTATTTTTTGTTGTTGTTTTATTATCGTTTTTTGTTATTTGTTTGCTATTCTCTAGCAATACTTGGGCCTTTCTACATTATCCACTGAAAGTTTCAACACTTGACTACTTTTTTATACCTTACTCTGGTGACCATTCTTGGAGACACCAATAACCATATTGTTTAAACCACCTAAGGGTCAAATCCCTCAGTCCCTTGGCTCCTTCACTAGCAATGGTCTTTTCTTGAACCCCATTTTAACCACTAATTCATGTAGCCATTGCCTCTACCATTTCATCAAATAAATACGCCACCTTCAAAATTTTCACCAACATTGTTTGTCTTTTCAGTGCTCTTATGATAGATATAGATAGAGAAATAGAGAAATGCATACATATATAATATTGTATTTTATTATATCATATTCTCTTATTCCACTATTCTTTAGCCTAATACATCTAATCCACTGAGAGCTCACTTTTTCGCAATTTATCATTTCCCATGTTGTAAGAAATTCTCCTGCTAACATGAATCTTCATACCCTGTTTAGACCCCATGGCCTGGTATTATAATTACTCAATTGCTACCTACTCAACTCTTTCACCTTACTTTCCCTCTATTATGTTCCTCTAGATAAACCCCAACCTTGGTTAAACCAAACTATCTCTATGTTCTGTGCTTTTATCCATAAAGTTGAATGATACTAGGAACAAAACATAAGGCTGTGCTATCAGGGCAAAATTTGAAAATCATAACTAGAGTTACTTAAGCATCGTGACAAGAGAGTCAAAAGATTTCTCAGCAATCCAAATACACTTCCATGATATAGTCACTCATTCACTCATTCATCAAAATGAGTTTTAATTTCTTCTCTATCCTCAAATCTCCAACACCAGTATTTCCCCAACACACATATACACACCTACTCTCAGCTAGACATGACACCTCATGTTTGATGAGGACCACCATGTCTCCTGCCCTCCCTGGATCTGTTCCCACAGCCCCTGGCTTTCTGTCCATTATGGTGAAGTGTGCCTTCCCTATCTACCCCTCCACTGGCCTCTAGAACTCAACCCCTTTCAATGTCTCATGGTATTCATTCCTTTCCTGGCAGTCAATTTCTCCCCCTCTACTGAATGTATGTTCTTCAGATTCTTCACTATGTCCCATTGGCATCCATTTCCATTGACCCCACATTGCCTCCATTGATTCTGTGGTCTGCTTACAGTTTCTGAAGTATTGCTCTGCTCCTCTACATGGCAAAAGGTCTTGAATAGCTTATTTACAGTCCAGTCTTCACATTCCACCGTGCCAGCTTTCTTTAGCCCATTATCTTTCCTACACAATCACTTGACAAGATTATTGATAATCATCACTGAATTCCACTGAATTCCATGTTTCCAAATTTATTTGGCACTTAACATTCCTTCATTTTACCCAAATTCTTGGCAATATTAAGTACTATTGGTTATTCAGTCTTTCTTAATCTCCCAAATCCCCTCCAAGCAACTGGCTCTCAGGTCCAAAATTTAAACATCAGTTCTTATTCCTCTGTTCTCATTTTCCTCCCTCACATTCAATCCCTTAACAAGTTACATTGGAATTATCTCTAAAATAGATTCTAAATACATCAACTCCTTTTTATTTCTACTGTATTAGCCACCTCCAGTTTTACACCCCCAGCTTTTATAGCCCACTAACCCTATTTTTTTGTTGTTGTTTGTATTGTTTGTTGCATGATTGTTTTATTTTCTACCTGGTTGCTTTTCCTTCACAAATACTTCAAATTATCTTTTACAATGTAAATCTTCTCATGTTACCTAACACACCTCCAATACACACACACACACACGAAACCTATCACATATATGCAGTCCCCAGGTCACAAATGAGATAGGTTCTGTAGGTTTGTTCTTAGGCTTAATTTGTATGTAAGTTGGAACAGATACATTTACCTATTGCCTGTAACAGCCTCCATTCATAAGTGTGAGTCATACATCAGTCGAATGTTTGTAACTCAGGGACTTACTGTAATAGCCTTTATTTGTAAGTGAGAGTTGTGTGTGAGTTGGATATTTGTAACTTGGAGACTGTCTGTACTTCTCTTTGCACTTAGAATAAAATCTACAGCCTTTACCACTGCCTGTGAAGCCGATATGGAATAACGTTACTCCACCTTGCTAGTCTCAGGACCTACCACTCTCTCCCCAGCTCTTTATACTCCAGCCCCAATAGCTTTGTTTTCGTTCTTCAACTCATTGCTATGAACCAAATCTTATGTTCCCACAAAATTCATATATTGAAGCCTAATCCACATGGTAATGGTATTTGGAGGTGAGGCCTAAAAGAGGTAATTAAGTCGTAAAGGTACAGCCCAGAGATGAAGACTCTTTAAGAAGAGACAAAAATGATTTCTACTTCTTCCAAATGAGAACACAGCAAGGAGACATCCATCTATAAACCAGGAAGGCAGACCTCACTGGAATCTGAGCATGCCATCACCCAGATCTTGGATTGCTGGTCCCCAGAACTATGAGGGATTAATGCCTGCTGTTTATGACATTATTTATAGCAGCCAAACACCCAAAGACAGTCACCCTTGTCTATGAGCTTGCTAGGGCACCTGCAGGGAAGATTCTGCTTCCAAAGCTCTGTGTGGCTCTTGACTCAGCTCAAACTTCATCCTCATGAAGCCTCCATCAGTTCTTCATCATATTTCCCTGCTCTAGTGTCTTCATAGCACTCATCACTCTCTAAAACTTTCTTGCTCATTTTTTTGTTGTTGTTGACTTGGTTTTTTTATGTTAGTTCTCTCAAGGCCAAGGACCTTGTGTATCTTTCTTGCCACTGTATCCAGAGCCTAGACTACCAAAGGCATAGCTGCACTACATAAACATACATAGAAGGAAGGAGAGAAAGAAGGAAGGAGGGAAGGAAGGGAGGAAAGAAGTAAAAGAGAAGGGAAGGGAGAAACAAATGAAGGAAAGAAGGGAGGGAGGGAGGGAGTTTAATGATTTTCTCATGAAGGTAATAATTCAACTACTTGAACAGTTTCTCTAACAACAATCTTTCTAACTTCCCCCAAAGAATTTCATTTCTGCAAGTTTATGCATAATGAAGTACAGAGCACAGCTTAGCTCAGAGGCATAGCTCTGTTAAATAAAACTAATCTGACAGGATCAGACCACTGGGGTTTGGTCATTCACATTCTGGATGGCTGGAAATGATAATGTGCCAAACCTCCTTGGGTACTCAGTGAACCACACTCTCCACCAACTCCCTACACACTCCAGGCAATTACCCATCTGGTTTCCCTGGCCTGCCGGGTTGTATTTGAATGAGGCTGCTCAGCTGAAAGTGAATGGTGTGTGTCCAACCTGAAAGGCAGCCTCCGGCAGTTGTATCCCAGGCCTACTTTTCATCCACAGCCCACTGTCTCCAGACAGAAGTCAGAATCCTCCCAAAAAGGAGCAGGACATTCTGAGACAGGAGGAAAAGGGGAGCCCAAGGCAGGAGTCAGGAGATCTGGGTTCCAATCCCTGTCTCTAACTCACTATGTAACTGTACTCCTCCAAATTTCTGTTTCCCCAGCTGCAAACTGTGAGGTTCATCCCAGGTAATCTCTAGGAATTGCTTCCAGCTCGAACATTCCAGACTTGTAAACCACCAAGTGGTAAGCATCTGCAGAGCTGCGAATTCTCCAACCCAGTTAGCCAGTCTCCACCTTGGGGAGATTGCCATATTATTGCCATGTGGCTTTTTTATATTTGCCCAGAACCTTATAATTATGAGGTTATCCTTACCACACCCCTTTAACATAGATGGGTGACAAGCACTAATTACTCTGCTTTGCTGGAAGAAGAAAAAAGTCCCAGAGTGATTAAGTGATTCACCCCTCCATTTACCAAAAGCTGTAGTCGGATAGGGACTAGAAACCATGAGCACTTCAGTTCCAGACCTGGACTTGGGACACTAGTTCACAGGACTCCGCTAGAGCAGCAGATTCTGCTGCTATGCTCTGGTCTGTGTTTTATTCTAAAATAGATGAAAAGCTCATGATTGAGTTCCCCTTTCAGAACAGTTCACTGCTACTAGTGCTAATGCAATTGGATAAAAGAGAGAAAGTTCTATTTACTTCAACAAAACAACCTAAGAAAATTCCATGTGGCCATGCAGTGAAGTGGACGGGGAGGGTGTGGACTTTGAAGTGAGAGACCCTAGTCTTTGTTTTGTGAGTAAACACTTTGCTGGAGATTAAGACAGCTCAGTATTAAGGATGAAGATGAATAGGACTCAGTTCCACTCATACCTATGCCAGTTATTAGCACAATGCTCTATGTGTCTTGAGGTTTTCTCCTCTGTAAAATGTGACTGAGAACTTGCCCATGATAATTTTGCAAAAATGATATGTGATTAGAAAAGGCAGTTACCTCCATGGTGGCTGCTCAATTAATTAGCACCTGGGCCTCTTTCTTATCTTCTCTAAGAAAAGCAAAGTACGGTATTCCCTCACAGACACTGTACTATCCACACCCAGTGCCCTCTGCCACTTACTGTCATCTCAGCAGAAGGACCACAGGCTACTGAAGCAAGTGGCTAACCATCCACGGGGTTAAGGGCCCCTCTGGGATCTTTAGTTCTAGCCTTACTAAGGAAATGCTGTATTAAAAGAAATGAATGGCTCAGTGCCTGTGGCTCAAGCAGCTAAGGCACCAGACACATATACCTGAGCTGGCGAGTTCGAATCCAGCCCAGGCCCACCAAACAATGACAGCAGCAACCAAAAAATAGCCAGGCCTCGTGGCGAGCCCCTATAGTCCCAGCTACTTGGGAGGAAGAGACAGGAGAATGGCTTGAGTCCAGGAGTTGGAAGTTGCTGTAAGCTATGATGCCACAGCACTCTACCCAGGATGACAGCTTGAGGTTCTGTCTCAAAAAAAAAAAAAAAGAAAGAAAGAAAAAGGAAATAAATAACTGACACTAGATCTCACCAGTAACATGGGAGCTGACCAAATTGTCTCAAGGACTATTCTGAACCCAAGAGTCTTTAAGTACAAGGGAGGGGTTTGTGAAATGTTATAACCCCTTGAACCTAAAGTGTATAGACTAAGTTCTGTGAATTTGAGTGTATGTGTGAGAGAGAGAGCAAATAATCAGCCCTTCATGTTACACCCAGATGTCTCTACTTCTCTGAATAGCCACGTCAGCCTACTCGCCCAGCTGCCTGGCCTCTGCCCTTCCACCCGCAGGGTCCTCTGTAGAAGCCAGAGGATAAGATTGCAGAGAAGCAGAGAAGGGAAGGAAAGGAAGTTCAATGAGGCAGTTTTCTTATCTCAGCTTGTTTTCTTTTCTCACTTCTCAGAGGTCTAGAAAGAAATGTGTTCTAACCCCAGGCTTCTTTTTACATGGTTAAAGGGACTGAAAACAGAATGACAAACAAGAGACACGTTTATACTGACACAGACTGTGTCCTTCTGGTGATGTCCACGGAGCCTGGAGTCTGACTCAGGGGACATGCGTGCCAGTCTGTGCCCACCAGCAGCGGGCTGGGCGATCATCGGCAGGCAGGTGACTCAGTTTCTTTACCTCTGTAGAATAAGAAAGGTGGGAATAAATTGTCGCCAAGTTGTTCACTAGCACTGACGTTCTACGACCCCGCAAATAACATTCATAGAAGCTGAACACAGTATTAACACTGCTTCATAGTCACTGTTTGGGAGCCCATAGGTCCCAGGATTCATCTTTTTGTGGCCTCTGACATGGCATTGTTTCATTGTTTTTCTATGAGGTAAAAATAAATTTTATTCCCCCAAACAAATACAAAAGTATATAGGAACTACGTGTTACAATACATTTGTATCTCTAGGTTATTTTTTACAAAAAGATTCAAGAACATGTTGTGAGAAACTATGAACCAGTAGGAAAAAGATGGGAAAGGATACTTAAAGATTTGCTATATTTATTTGTATTCTTAGATGTTTAATAAAAGACATGTTATCTATCTACTAATTTTATAGCACATAAGGAAATCAGTTATGAATATGTTGTTTAAAAGTGATTATTCTCCACTGGGCATGGTGGTTCATGGCTATAGTCTCAGATATTCAGTACGCTGTGGTGGGAGGATGGCTGGAGCCCAGGAGTTTGAGGCCGCAGTGAACTATGATCGTGCCACTGGACCCCAGCCTGGGCTACTGAGCAAAGACTCCATCTCTAAAAAATAAAAGTAACAATAAGATAAAAGTGATTATTCTCAACTTCTTAAAAATATAGATTCCTGAACGTTATGAAATCAATAAATCAGACTCTCTGGGAAGGGCATGTAAATGGTCCAGATACAGGTGTATTGACAAAGCCCCAAAGGTAATGCGGCTGATTGCCTAGGTTTGGAAACCACTGTTGGAAAACAAAGCCTCAGCAGCCCAGTCTGGCAAGCCTTTCAGTCTCTTTGAGAGCCCAGCAGAAGCAACCTCCCCTCTCACTTATGAACATCTGTGATAATCATCGTGGAGAGTAGGCTTGTTTGTTAATGGGGGGAAGGAAAGCTATTTACCTAGTTTGCAAGCCAAGAGAGAGCTTAATTAATGTCAGAGCAGATATGATTTCCTCCTATCTCCTTGCCCTAGGAACTCACAGGGATGATGAGAGGATTTTTAATTAATGTTTGAAAAGCATTCTGAGATCCCTGGATAAGAGGTACTGGAGAAGGGCACAACATGATTTATTTTTGTTATTAATAGTAGTTGTATTAATAGAAATAATGAAGTCCTCTAAAGTGATTTTATTTCGTTGGAAAATTGATGACCCCAATGGCCTGTGCGGTTTTGTGGTGCAAATTTTTGGAGAGAATGAAAAAGAAAGAAAAAAGGCATATGGGAAGCCAAAGACACCTTTTTCCTCATTAAAGCTGGATAGCATTTTGAAGTGCTATCGTAAGAACACAATGAGAACGTCTTACATTTTTCCTAGGTAAACAAAAACAGTGTATTCAATTCTGTGGTGCCAGCAAAAGATTCTGGAATCACAGTCACAAAGGAAATAACTCAGAATTGGAAAATAGAAGTTCTGGAATGTGGAGCTTACCGTTGACTAATTATTTGACATCGGAAAGGACTCTAAGGCTCTTTATATCTAAGGCTCTTTATGGTTAAAACTGAGAAATACTGAAGTATGTTTCAGCTATCTCACGGATTGGTAAAGATGAAGGGTGATGACGAATGTGGAGAAATTTTGTATGTCTGAAAGTTGTGACAACTTATTGGCGATGATAACAATAAAGAGGAGGAGGAGGAAGACAATGATTTCATCAAATATTCAAAGTGAAGGATGGTAGAAATGAATGTCCATCACTCACGATGGGCTTTTAAAACAATAATTCTAGCAAACATGAAATATTTGCTTTCATTAACATATAATATTTGTACGTACTTGTAGGATGTATGTGATACTTTGTGATATGCATGTACTGGGTAATGGTATAACTTCAAGGTATTTAGAATATCCATCACCTAGAACATTTATCACTCCTATGTGTTGGGAACAGTTCAAGTCCTCTCTTCTTGCTGCTATGAAATGTGCAATGCATTTCTGTTATCTATAGTCACCATACTCTGACACTGAACATTAGAACTTATTCTAACTGTACCTTTGTCCCTATTAAGCAACCTCTCTTTAAACCATCCATCCACCCACACACACCCCTTTCTCAGCCTCTGGTTTCTATCATTCTACTCTGTACCCCTGTGAAATCAACTTTTTAATCCCATATAGAAGTGAGAACATCCAATATTTGTCTTTCTGGGCCTCGCTTCTATTACTTAATGTAATGACCTAAGGTTCCATGAATATTGCTTTAAAGGTCAGGATGTTGGTCTTTCTATGGCCAATAATATTCCATCGTGTATATATACCACATTTACTTTACCTATTCATGTATTGCTGGATACTTGAGTGACAACGTATACTTGCTATTGTGAATATTGCTGCAATCAACATGGGTGTGTAGGTACCCCTTTATGTATAGAGTTCCTTTTATTTTATTAAAAACCCAGAAATGGGATTGTAGAATCATTATTAGAGTTCTGTTTTAATCTTTTGAGAAATCTTCATTCTGCTTCCTACAGAGGGTGCCCAAAAAATATATACAAATTGTAAGAACGGAGAAAACTGTATTAAAATTGTAATGCTCAATGCATATCTATAACAAAAGATGAATACAAGTCACATTTGACTTCTGCAATTACAAAAGGTGCTCAAAGTGGTTACCATCGGCATCAGCACACTTCTGTGTAACATTGTGAAAAATTGTCACTGAGTAACATTATGTACATTGTCACTTCTGAGCAACATTGACCAAGTGTCCACTCCTATCACTGAGCATGCTGCCCAAAGTACCACCAGTGTAGCTGGTTTTCTATGGTACACTACATCATGTAAGGTCCACCACAGGTAGAAATCAAGGGGCTATTAAGTCAAGAGAATGTGGGTGAAACTTACTTAACTGCACCTCTTCATCCTATCCATTGGCAAATTCTCATCAAAGCAAGATTGCACATCTTGGTGCATGTAATAATCTTGGGATGGAAATTTTCCATTTCACTGTTTTAAGAATGCGTCGAATGCTTGTTCTGCTAACTCCTGTCTCATGTGCACACTGTTCGGCAGACTTCCGTGGCCAGCGTGTCAACTGTTCCAGCACCACAGCGGAAGAAACAGGATGTGTTGCTGTGCGTAGGTCTCTGGATCTTCCCTTATGTACATCACACACAGAACCACGCATCTCAAACTTATCGTGAATGTGTGTAATTGTTAGGTGTCTTGGAAGTTCTGTTACACATGATGCCTTCATGGTTGTCATCCCTCCACAATGTTCTCCAATTTCAAATACCATTTCAAAATGGTCTGTCTTGCACTCCTCCAACGACATCCGAGTTTCTGCCATTTCCTTAGTCCTGCCTGCCACATAGCATAGGTGGCATTCATTTGATTAATGCCATCGTTTGATCAAACATCATGCTACACATTGCTTCCATAATTCAATTCAACTTTGAAAAGTAATAAATAGCAGCTCTTAAAATGTGTATACATTTTTTTGGTACACTGGTATAATGGCTGTGCTAATTTACAGCAACATTTTTGTATAAAATTCCCTCTTCTCAACATTCTCACAAATGTGTTATTTTTAATCTTTTTGATAATTGCCATTCTTACCAGCCTGAGATGATATTTCACTATGATTTTGATATGTGTTTCCTGATGATTAGTGATATTGAGAATTTTTATATACCTGTTACCATTTGTCTGTCTTCTTTTGAGAAATGCCTATTCAAAACCTTTGCCTATTTTTTAAATGGGATTATTTGAGTTTTTGTGCCATTAAGTTGAGTTCCCTTAAAATCTAAATTGATCCATTGATGTGTGAATAGCTTATAAATTTTTTTTTCCATTAACCAGGCTGTCTCTTCACTCTGTTGATTGTTTCCTTTGCTGTACAGAAACTTTTTAGTATGACACAGTCCTATTTGTCTATTTTTGGTTTTCATCCCTATGCTTTTGAGCTCTTAGCCATAAAATCTCTTCTATACCAATTTCCTAAACCGTTTATTCCATGCTTTCTCCTTGTAGTTTTGCAGTGTTAAGTCTTATGTTTAAGCCTTTTCTTCATCTTCAGTTGATATGCTGAGAAGTAGGGCCTAGGTTTATTCTTCCCAGCACCACTTTATTGAAGATACTGTGATATCTCAATGTATGTTCTTGGCACCTTTGTCAAAATTCAGATGGTTGTAAATACAGGGATTTATTTCTGGGTTTTCTATTCTGTTCCATTGGTCTTTGTGTCTGTTTTAAGCAAATTCAATGCTGTTTTTGTTACTGTAGCCTGGTGACATATTTTAAAGTTAGTAAATTGATGCCTCTAGGTTTGTTCTTTTTACTCAGAATTACTTTGGCTCTTCTGGCTGTCTTTTGGTTTTGTACAAATGTTAGGATTGTTTTTCCTATTTCTGTAAAAAAAAAAAGGTCATTTGTATTTTCTAAAGGATTGTATTGAATCTGTAGATTTCTTTGTGTAATATGATCATTTTAAAATATTAAATCTTCACATCATTAGCATGAGGTATCTTTCCATTTGTTTGTATCCTCTACAATTTCTTTTATCAGTGTTTTGTAGTTTTCATAATAGGGGTTTTATACCACTTAGGTTAAATTTATTTCTAGGTAGTATATTTTTTCTAGCTGTAATAAACAAGATTGCCTATTGATTTCTTATTCAGCCAGTTCAGTAATGGTGTATAGAAACTACTGATTTTTGTATCTTAAATTTGTATCCTTCAAGTTTACTGAATATGTTTGACAGATGCAAGAGTTTTCTCAGTGGGGTCTTCATATTCTTTTAAATATAAAATCATGTCACCTTCAATGAGGGACAGTTTGACTTCCTCTTTCTCAGTTTGGATGGCTTTTATTTCTCTTGCCTAATTACTCTGGTTATGACTTTCAGTACTATGTTGACAAGATATGGTGAATCTGGACATCCTTGTCTTATTCTAGTTCTTAAATAAAAGGCTTTCCAATTTTCCAGATTTAATGTGATATTAACTGTCAGATTTCTATATTTGGCCTTATTGTGTTGAGGTATATTTCTTCTATGACCAATTTGCCGAGATCTTATCATGAAAGTTCATTGAATTTTTTAAAATACTTTTCCTATGTCTATTGAGATGATCGTATGATTTTTGTCTTTCATTCTGTTGATATGATGTATCACAATTATTTATTTGCATATATTGAACTATCCTTGCATCCCTGGGATAATTATCACTTCATCATGATGTATACCTTTTCCAAGTGTTGCTGGATTAATTTTGCTAATTAGTTTGTTGAGCATTTTTGTATCTCTGTTCATGAATATTTGCCTGTAGTTTTCTTTGTTTATTTGTTTCTCTGGTTTGGTATTATGGTAAATAGACTTCATAGAATGAGTTAGGAAGAATTTCCTCCACTACAGTTTTTGGAGTAGTTTGAGGAAAATTAGTGTTAGTTCTCCTTTATAAGTTTGGTAGAATTTGGCTATGAAACCATTAGCTCCAGGGGTTTTCTTATTGGAGAAACTTTTTATTACTTATTCAATCCAATTACCTATTATTGGTCTGTTCATGTTTTATACGTCTTCTTGTTTCAATCTTGGTAGGTTGTCTGTGTCCAGGAATTTATCCCTTTCCTCTCGATTTTTCTATTTGTTGTAATATTGTTGTTCATAGCAGTCTTTCATTATGTTATGTATTTCTGTGGTATTATAATTGACACCACAGAAATACATTATTTTCATTTATGATTTTGTGTTTTTGAGTCATCTCTCCCTCCTTTTTTTGATTAGTCTAGCTAGTGGTTTATCAATTTTGTTTATGTTTTTGAAAGAACAATTTTTCCTTTTGTTGATATTTTGTATTAAGTTTCAATTTCACTTATTTTTGCTGTAATGTTTACTATTTCTTTCCTTCTACTAATTTTGGTTTTGCTTTATTCTTGCTTTTCTAGTTTCTTGAGATGCATCATCAAGTTGTTTATTTGAAATTATTTACTTTTTTGATGATGGAATTTATTGCTGTAAACTTCCCTCTTAATATTGCTCTTTCTACATCCCATAGAATTGGTATGTTGTGTTTTTATTTACATGAATTTCTATCAAGGAAGAATGTTTGACTTAGTTAATGTTTCTTTCTGTGTCAATTGAGATGATCTAGTGGCTTTATCTTTCACTACGTTAAGGTGCTATTTTGAATTGATTGATTTATGTTAACCCAGGCTTGAATTCGAAGGATAAATCCAACTTGGTCATTCTGGGAGATAGAAAGATTGATCTCTCCAAGGGCCCTCCAATTTAGGGTAAAGCACACAGGTGGGCCATCCCTGCAGCTCTTTGCCAGATCACCAAAGAATCTCACCAGACAATCTAAGAGGAGAAGAGCCTGGAGACAGCCCTGGAGACAGTCAGAGGAACATCAGCATGACCATCCCTGTGTGGGAGATCAGCAGAACAGGTGGGTAAAGATCTTTGGAATCCTGATCAGCAGTTTAGATCAGGGAAGTTAAGATGTCTGCCTGTAGAGGCAAAACCTGCTTTCCCCTCTCCCTTTTTCTAAATGTACATTGTCAGACACTCCATACATTCCATTATTCTATGTTCCTGATTACCCAGCACTCCTGGAAGCTGAGGGTTCCCTCTAATCTTATTTTTATATTTTAATAATTCTGCATTCTTGCAAATAAGCTTTACATTTGAGCATAATAAAAGACCCCTGAAAGATTGAAACAGGGCTACACTGCTTCCATCTCCACTCCATGGCAGAAATCCATCAGGCTTTTCAGACTTTCTACATTAAGTTGGTATAAAGTCTCATTCTTCCTTCAGCACCACCTCCCTTGTCAGCCTCCAGCTCAGGTCAGAGTCTTCAGGAATCCCCACAGGTTATAACATGTAATCTTTTTACTGTGTTCTTGGCTTTGGCTTGCTAATATTTTATTGAGGATACTTGCATCAATAATCATCAGAATAATTGACTTTTTTTTTTGGCTTAGGTATGTAGGTGATACTGGCCCTATCAAATGTGTTTAGAAGCTTTGAATTTGAAAGAGTTTAAAAAGTATTGGTATTAATTCTTTAAGTGTTTGGTATAATTCAGCCATGAAGCCATCTGGTCTTGGGTTTTTCTTTCTTAGGAGATTTTTGATTACTTTGTCAATCTTGTTATTTGTTATCAGTTTGTTCAGGTTTTCTAATTCTTCCTAACTCAAACTTTGTAGGTTGTATTTCTAGAACTTTATCCATTTCCTAAGACCTATTATAATTTATTCCCTTCCATTATTGATTTTATTTATGTCTGCTCTTTTTTTCTTAAACTCGCAAAGATTAGTCATTTTTTTCAAAAAAACAATTTTCAGTTTCATTGATGTTCTATGATTTTTCTGTTCTCTATTTATTTCTTTTTTATTATTCCTCTATTTCTGTTAATTTTTTATTTATTTTGCTCTTTTCTAGGTCTTTGAGGTATAAAACTGGACTATGTATTTAAGATCTTTCTTCTTCTTTAATGTAGGTATTTATTGCTATGAGTTTCTTTTTAAGACTTTTTCTGCATTTCATAGGTTTTGACATTTTGTATTTCCATTATAATTTGTATCAAGATTTTTTTTAATTTATCTTTTGATTTCCTCTTTGTCACATTGATTAAGAGCATGTTTTTAGTTTCTACATATTGTGAATTTTTTAAGATTCTCCATGTTATTAAATTCCATTTTCATGCCATTGTACTCTGAAACAGGACTAGATATAATTTCAACTTTCCTAATTGTTAAAATTTGTTTTGGGGCCTAACATATCGTCTATCCTAGAGAATGTTCCTTGTGTACTGGAAAGAAAATGAATATTCTATTGCATTGGGGGGAAATTTATGCATATGTTTGTTAGTTCCATTTGGTCAAAAAAATTCAAGTCTGGATTTTCTTATTAATTTTCCACCTGGTTAATTTATTCATTATTGAAAAAATGGATATTTAATTCCTCTACTATTATTATATTTCTATTTATGGAACCTCCATAATAGTAATATGAAAAATTGTTTGGTTAATAGTATCCCCTAAGTTTTATATGCTTCTTTTTCAAAGAAGTTATTTCAAATGATGTATTTTCAAGTTCACAATTTCTTTCTTTTGTTTGATTCTAGTTTGTTGCTTAAGTTCTCTATTTTATTTTTTATTTTATTGATTACATTCTTTAGATCTAAGATTTCTGTCCAGTTCTTTTTTATATTGATATTTTTGTGAAATTTCTCACTTAGATTATGAGTTGTTTTCCTGATATCATTGAATTGTCTATATGTATTCTCTTATAGCTCACTGAATTTCCTTAACAGAATTATTTTGAATTTCTTTTCAGACAACTTGCAAATTTCCATTCCTTTGGGGTTAGTTACTGGAGAAATGCTGTGTTCCTTTGGTGGTGCCATGTTTCCTTGATTTTGCATATTTCTTGTGTACCTGCATTGTGATGCAGTTAGCTTTTCCAAACTTCAAATAATGGCCTTCATAGGGAAGATTTTCACCAGCAAATAGACTCAAGAGTGCCACATGAGCAAAGCATGGTGGCTCTGGTTTGGTTTGGACACAATGGTATAATCTCCATGCAACTTCTTCAGTTGTGATCAACATTAGCAATGATTGCAGGTACCTCACTGATCTATGCTACAGAAGTTTATGGTAGTAATAGTGGCTGTATAGGTTATTAGGGCAAGTACTTTGAGGATCCTAATAGGACAATGGCAGAGCCTAGGTTCTACAAGTCCAGGTACAGTGGCAGCAAAGACTCCACAATGACAAGAAGCCAGTATAGCTTAGATCTCAAAGGTCAGGAAGCAGTACAGTGCCTACACAGGCAGTGTGCCTCAGCAGCTCAGACTGTAGAGAACTAGTCCACTTCCAGGAAGGTGGGGTGCTGTGGGCTATTAAATCTAGACGGCAAGGTGGCACCGTTCAGCCAAACCTCTAATTCTCTGGGGCATGATATGTTACATCTGCTGAGCCCCAGAAAACATGGCTACATAGGTCAATAGAACCTATGGATTCCTGGTGTCAGCTGTGGTGCTGGGACGTGTAACTTCTCTGGTGCAACAGAGACTTGGAACCCACCTGTCACATGCTGAGGGAGACTGCTCGGAAGTACAGGAGACCTGAGATCCCTTGGAGGATGGAATACCACATCTGCTCTAGAGCAAGGGGCCAAATGAATCAGTGTTCCAAAGGTCTGAGGTCACTACTAGGTGGGGCACTGTCTCAGGTATGGTGCCAGAGGGGCCATTACTCTGATATTTCAAGATTTCAGGTTCCTGAGGGTGGGTTACTACTTCAGCTCAACCCTAAGGGGATGGTGCATCACCAACTTGGATGGGGGAATGAAGTAGCTTTGCAGTAATGTGGCCATAGAGTGTAGGGCATAGCAGCAGCTCTGCTTGGGGTTAGCGTACTACCAGATGGGCATAGTGCACTGGTAGCTGAACATCAGGGATGAAGAGACAGGAGGCTACAATGGTTCTCCTAGAGAAGGATGCAATCAAATTTTAAGATGGCACATGGTAGTCATGACAGGAGCCATAGGTGGCAATGCACAGCTTGGCTCTTTCTCTGGGGGTAGCCCAGTATGTAGGCTCTGTAGAGCTCCCTTAGGTGGGTTCAGAACCATGAACACTACAGGAGTCTCTGGTAGCAAAGGCTACATGTGTTTGTAGTGGTGATGAGTGTTGCTAGGGTCATCTGACTTACCATTTTTCTGTAGGAAGAAGTGCCTTCTCAAATGGGGACATGGGATGGCAAAGGGAAGTTGTTTCCTTCCCTTCTCTGTGTGACCATCCTGGCTTTTGTGTTCCACAGGAATTTTGCTGGCTCTTTGCTGTTCACAGGTGTTCTCCTTTAGTACTTTTGGTCATAATGTACTTGCTTATTTGTTGTTTGGGTTCTCTGTGAGGTACGAAGAGCACAAGAACCTTCTAGTCAGCTATCTTGCTGACATTACTCAATGTTTTTAAACATAATTTTAGTTTTATAAGGTGAAAATTTTGTACAAGGCTTATAACAAAAAGTAGCTTCAGAAAGTTAAATAGTTCTTCAAGGCTTACAATAGAAAATAGCTGGCTCCTTCCTATCCCTCTACCCAGTCCTTACTACTAGAGATATTTCTTATCAATTCTTTATCTGTTTCTCTTGAGGTTTATTTTTACATTACCAACAATATGATCTAACTGTTATATTTTGCTTTGTACAAATTTTAGACATTATGTATTTCTTCTTATGACAGATATATAAATTCTCTTATGCTACCATCTTCACTTCCCCTCCTTTTCTATGGATATGGTTAGATTTACTTTTCCTCAAATCAATATATACTATATACATAATTATAAATGCATAAATATAATTATTCTTGAACCAATTAGTATACTATGTTTACATTTCCTTTCTTATACATCTCTTTGTTTTTCCTATGATAATAATTCCTAACATTTTAAAAATTTGATTGTATGTCTATTTACTTCACACTGTTCCTCCCCATATACTCTCAAGTTATGAACCTCCTTCACATTGTCAAATGCATAGAATTTACTTCTTTCCTTTTCCTAGACACTTCCTAACAGACTCTGTCTTCCTACTGTGACTGGTTACTCTTTACATCTGTTACATAGCTACTATCCTAGGTTTTCCTTTTCCTATATTTGGAAATTAATTTAACCCTTCTCCTTTTTTGGATTTCTTGTGTCTTCTCTTCTATGACTTTCTCTAATGATGTACTCATATTTTATGGTGATTATACTTCATCAGCCACATGAGAAAGTATATGTAGGATATGTTAAGTGTTTGAGTCCTTTTATATCTCAAAATGTTAACATTCTACCCTCACAGTTGGCTGACAGCATTTGGCTAGTTTCCACTTTTCCTCTCCTGAAAACCCATGCTCCAGTTAAGATTCTTTTAATGTCTCCTTCCTTAAGTGGATAATGTTTTCTGCTATATGTACTTTATAAGCAAAACTGTTGGATGTTAAGATAGAAATATCTTTAATTATATATTGCTAAATTGTTCTCTAAAGTGATTTCTACCAATCCATGCTTCATGAAAAGTACAAAAGTGTTCCCATTTAGGTTACTTTTCATACGTTATGGTAGGCACTCAATGGGCCCTTTCAATCTAGAGATTCATGTCCTTTAGTTATACAAAAATATATGGCAGTATTTTTTTCATATTTTTTTCTCTCAATCTTTACTTTTTCTGGAAGTTATAATAGACAAACATGGACACCTTACATTTATTATCTGATTTTCTTGCTTTTATTTATATTTTTATTGTTATTTTTGATCATTTAGCTTTACTGAACTTTTTATGTATCTTTTCTAATTGACAAATAAAGCATAGATATTTATGATATACAACATGATGTTTTAAAATATGTGTCCATTGTAGAATGGCTAAATCAGGCTAATTAACATGTGTGTTAATTGATCATTTACTTATGGTGAGAAACTTAAAGTCTATTATCTTAGCAATTTTTAAGCATGTAATACATTATCAACTATAGTCAACATGTTATATAATAAATATCTTGAACTTATTCCCCCATCTAAAATTTTAACCCTTTGACTAATATATATTTGTCCAATATTTGTATATTTTCTTCTTGAAAAATTTCCCACCTTTTTTTTCAAGTCTTTTGTTGGAAATTTTTAACTTGAGTTAGCACAATGTACAAGATCCCTTTCTCCTTCTCTATTTTCTTTTCAAACGCCTTGTGGTCATTTCATGGATGAAACATATTTTCTCCTATTTCTAAGGACATTAATTGTATTTGTCTTTTTTCTACTTTATGTTTCCAATAGTGTGTCTGTTTTATTCTAAATTCCTTTTTTCCTATGTATTCTAATATCTTTTGATTGGAATTGCTTGTTAAATACCTAGTAATCTTGGATAATCTCTTATGCTTTGCAGTGGTGCACTCAAAAATACTTATATAGATATTTTATATCCATGAGCTAAGTTTTGTAACCACTATGTTGTAAGAGAGGGTGCATTACAGCTTCTATTTAGTACTATCTACCACCTTCACTATCTATCAATGACACATTCTACTATACTTGTCCCAAGTCTGGATTCTTTCTCATCTAATTTTTCCAGAATATAATTAAACCTCAGATCTCCTTGTATATGCACTGGGGAAAGGGGAGATACTGATGGGAAAAGGATAATTTAGTATCACAAATTTAACTATCACCCCAAATGAATCTGCTGTATACAGACATTAAAGACACATTTGAGAAATATTGAGAAGTAATCACAAAGATCACTTCCAGCTCTGAAATTATAGTGCTGTAATGTAATACAACTACAATGTGGCTGAATTACTAATTTATACTTTATATTCTTTCAATGAAGATTATTATGCTAATAAGTTAAGATTCAAAAAGGCAAAATAAATTATTTTATAATTCCCTTTCAAATAGTAACAAATTATTAAAAATCTTGGCTTCTTCTGTATCTCTCTATATAATTTGATATAGATGGTCACAACTAGATTTAACATGGTAATGAGCTTACTAATATTTAGCACAAATAATGTTCTCATAATTTCTTTACATAATGTTTTGGGCTTTTCCAGCAGCCTTTCACATAAACAAAATTGAGCAGAAACCAAGTTACTCCTCAGAGAGCATCACTATGCATTTTGCTAAACTACTTTCTAACTTTATAATAATAAATTTAATTCTACCTAAAGTGATCAATTGAATTTTTTTCTGAATCCTACTTTATTCCTCTCTTTAATTTCCATTCACTATTAAATAACTCTAACACATTGTTTACTTCTGTTTCTCCTCTTTGCAATCTGTTTTCTGTCTCACTCCAGATACCACACTGTTATAGCATTAATGTTATCTTTTTTAAAAAAATTTTTCTTACTCCTCATCAAATATCATGTTCTGACTGCTCCTACATTGACTGCTTTGATCCTGTAGAGAACAGCGATCCAATTAATGCCAATTCTTGAAGTTAGAGGTTAAATTCCTCACATTACTACAAGCCTTTCCTAACAACAATGAGAAGTTCCCTGTTTTATTTCTTGCTTCCTACCCCACCACATTGACAATTCCATTGGCTGTCATATGTTTTCATGTATTTACCTTTTCTCTCCAGATAGATTGGAAACTTCCTGAAGACAAAACTCTTTTCTCCTTCATGTGAAGTTTATCTTTAAAACTTATAAAGTTAATTTTAAATGCACGTGGCAGTCTAAAATTACTTTGTTGGCACCTAAATCATTTAGCAGTCTAAAATTACCTTGTTGGTTGGTCTATGTAACAAAGCAAAATAGTAAATTCTGCTTAAATTCCTTTTAAACTTGGCAAAATACTTAGTTTAAAAGGTTGACCCTCCCAGATATGTGGTTCCCAGAGTACTTGTAGTTATTTAATTTTAAGGGACATCCAGAAATTTATTTCATTGTACAAATTTATTATCAATTTCTGAAGTTGATGGAGATAAGATTTTCAAAGAATGTCAAAGCTTTTTAAAAATCTTAGAGAGAAGAATAAACACTATATGATTCATGAAATTAAAGAACTACAAATAGAAAATACATTTTACTCAAAAAACTATCAACATATGGTTTCAAAAATGTGTAAAATTAAGCAAGGTACCCCTTAAATAAATATGGGTCAGAGTAGAAATTACAAGGCAAATTAGAAAAGATTTTGAGATAAATAAAAATACAACATGCTAAAACTTATAGAATGTAGCTAAATCTGTACTCATAAGCAAATTTGTAGCTATCAATGCTTTAATTTAAAAAAAGAAATTAGAAATTAATATAAAACTAAGTTCAAAGCAAGCAGAAGGAGATAAATAAAAATAAAGTTAAAATAAATCAAACATAGAAAAGAAAAT
This sequence comes from Otolemur garnettii, assembly GCF_000181295.1. Taxonomy (NCBI): domain Eukaryota; kingdom Metazoa; phylum Chordata; class Mammalia; order Primates; family Galagidae; genus Otolemur; species Otolemur garnettii. The sequence goes on from NW_003852401.1 coordinate 39,256,776, forward strand.
GTACAAAACTGAAATTGCTCTCCTTAAAATGATCAACAAAGTTGAAAAATCTTTAGGTAAATTGACCAAGAAAAAAAGAGTGAAGACTCAAATTACTGAAGTCAGCAATTTAAAAGTTCCTTCATAAAAATAAAAATAATTAGAAGAATTATGAATGGAAGAATACATTCTATCCAACAAATTAGATAACCTAAATGAAATGAATCATTTTTCTTTAAGTGCCACAAACTACTGAAATTGACTCAAGAAGAAATAGAAAATCTAAGTAGACTTATAATAGATAGAGGGAAATAATTAATAATTTAAGAATTTTCCATGAAGAGAACCCAAGGAAGACTAGATAATTTCATGAGTAAAATCTACCAAACATTTAAAGAATTAACACCAATCCTTTATGAACTTTTCAAAGAAAAATAAAGTAAGTAAATAAGGAGAAAAGACCCCTTCCTAACTTATTCTGAGGTCAATATTATTGTCATACCAAATCCAGACAGAGACATCACAAGAAAACTATAAACCAATATTTTTATAAAGAAAGATGCAAAATTCCTCAACAAAATATCAGCAAACACAGTTTAGTAACATATAAAAAGAACTATACATACATACCCTACCTAAGTAGGACTTGTCCCAGGAATGCAAAGTTACATTTAATATATTAAAAAAAATCAGTATAATACATACTGATAAGATGACAGTCAAAACCACACGATCACTAAATAGTCTCAGAAAAAGCATTTAACATAATTCAAATTTAGGTCATGACAAAAATATTTATCTGGCTAGGAATAAAAGGTAATCTCAGCCTGATAAAGGGCATATGAGAAAAACCCACTGCCAACATTATATTAAATGGTGAAAGAGTGAATGCTTTCTCCCAAAGATCAAGAACAAAATAAGGATGTTCATTCTAGCCTTTTCTATTTAACACTGTAGTGGAAGTTCTATGCAGATACATTGGGCAATGAAAAGGAATAAAAAGCATCCAGATTGGGAAAGAAGGCATAAATCTATATCTACTCACAAATGATCATCTTGTGCATAGAATATTCTAAAGACTTGACACACAAAAACAATAAAAAAAATCTATAGAGCTAATAAACAAGGGCGGTCAGTTTTCAGAATACACAATAAATGTGCTAAATCAGTTACATGTCTATACACTAGCAATAAACATTCCAAAAGTGAAATTAAGAAAAAATTTAACTTACGATAACAAGTTAAACCTTCAGAATACATTTAACAATATAATGTAAGATGTATTAAGATGTATGCATTGAAAACAATAAACATCATTAAAGACAGGGTAAATAAATGGAAAAATATTCCATGTTCATGAATTGGAAGACAGTACTGTTATGATGACAATGCTCTCAAATTTATCTACAGATTCAATGCAGTTCCTAACAAAATTCCAGGTGGCTTCTGTGCAGAAATTAACAAGCTGATTTTTCAAATTCATATGGAAATATAAGGGAGCCAGAATAGGAAAACAGTCTTTAAAAAGAACATGACTGAAGGATTCATATTTCCTGATCTCAAAACTTACTATGAAGATACAAAAATCAATATGTGATATTCATATAAGGATAGATTTATATATCAATGGGATAGAAGCAAGAGCCCCAAAATGAACCCTTACATTTATGGGCAATTGATTTTTTATAAAGATCCTTGGTCCACTTAATGGTAGGAAATGGTCTTTTTGACAAATGGTGCTGAGATAACTAAATATCCACATGCAAAAGAATGAAGTTGGACATTATTTCACACAATATGTAAATAATCAACTTAAAATGAATCACTGACCTAAATATAAGAACTTAAGGTATGAAACAATTAGTAAAAAAAACTTTGGGATAAATCTCTTTGATCTTGGTTTTGGTCATGTTTTTTTGGAAGGGACACTAAAAGCACAAGCAACAACAACAACAACAACAAAGACAAATTGGACTTTATCAAAATTAAAAATTTTGTTCATCAAAGCACACTCTCATGTGCTTATTGGTCATTTATATACATGTATCTTCCCTAGATAAACGTCTATTCAAATTTTCTGCTTGGGTTATTTGTCTTTTTATTGTTTATTGGTTTATCATATTTAAGATTTGCAAAAAGTTTCTCCCATTCTATGGATTGTTTCTATTTCACTCCCTAGATAGTAACCTTCTCTAAAAAGGTTAAATATAGCATTACCATATGAGCTTGCAATTATTTTTCCAGGAACATATCCAGGAGAATTGAAAACATATATCCATGCAAAAACTTGTATACAAATGTGAGCAATGCTGAGGGCACAGTCGACATCAAAGTTGTCTCCTGTAGGTATAAGACATGCTAACTAATACTTTAATTAATAATTTATTTTATTCTAAATTATCGGCTGAATTCCAAAACCAAACCTAAGCATATATTCACCCTCACTGAAAACCCCTAGAAATGAGTTTAGACTTAATATATACTCCTAAAATGAAGAAAAGAAGGAAAGAAAAGGAAAGAAATTTGAAACTTTCACCACTGTAATCAGCATTCTTAAAACTAAATTATAAAGTGGAAACAAACATTCCCACTGCAATAATAAGGGAAAAGACATGACTAATGGTAATCAAGTGGTTTTCATTCTCAAATGTTGGCCCAGTGAATGATGTCCAATAGACGATAAGAATCTTGAGGATTTGGGCTCTTCTAGCTCTTCAGAACAATGACATCACCTCATGAAAGGCAGAAAGGAAACACTAACCATGGAATTATAGCCTTTATTTAATATCCTAAAGCTAACTCAATTTTACTGTGATCATTTGGTTGTGGCTACTAGTAATTACTTCCATTTTTACCATGCTACGTTCAAAGTACTTATACATTTACTTAATTTTGTTATCAAAATCACCATTTAAAATCAGAGGAAATTAGGTATTACTAGTATCAGTTTCCAGTTAAGTAAAGTGAAATGCATATTTAACTTCTTGTCTTTGTATTCTGGTTTCTACTGGCTCCAGTACCTTTCTTTCCTCAGGCCATTTCTTTGTAAAATGCTACAAAAACATATAGAACATAAAAATATCTTAAGCATACACAGTCCACCCTATTCCTTAATGAGTAATGCACATCTTTCAGCTTCTTAGAATAATTTCTACCCAGTATTACAAGTAATGATTCTTTTAATAACAAAGAAGAATGTAACAAAACTTACATGTAAATACATGTTACCATGTAAAATGCCCTGAAGATTTGTCCCTGGTGGCCTCTCAAGTAAAGTTCAGAAGAACAAAGCCAACCCTCAGCACCAACTGGGAAACCATTTTCCTCAACTTGTGTTTAGCTTGTTTCATGAATGACATTGTCTTTGTGAGGAACTACCCACCAGAGATTGTGCATTTCCTGGTGAAAATGACTCTAAGATGTGCCAAAAACATGGTTTATGTCATCTTTAATAAATTGACTACTAAATTTTCTGAAAACATTGGACAATGAAAATAAGAAGGTGATTTTTTTTCAGTCACCTTTCAGGATGGATTTTACTAGATGAACAGATAAATAATATGTATACACAATTTTGGGCATTTATTATTATTCAAAAAATATTTAATATTTATTTTTGATCTGTAATTCTGAGCCAGGTTTGTTGTTGTTGTTGTTGTTTGCAGTTTTTGGCAGGGGCTGGGTTTGAACCCCCTACCTCTGGCAGATGAGGCCAGCGCCCTACTCCTTTGAGCCACAGACACTGCCCACTGTGCCAGTTTTGTTTCTGGCACTAAAGATATAGTATTAACCAAGAAGAGCACCTGGTCCCCCAATGAGTCTATATCATAGTACTTGTAAATGAACAATAAACAAATGCAAAAATTAAAAGTAACTTGGAAAGTGCAAGTTTATATAGAGAGAATTAAAACAGGGAATGCAAGAAAATAACCGAGTAGATATTTCTGAGTGAGCTGTCAAGAAATACCTCTGCTGAAGGTGACATTGAAGCTAAGATACAAATGACCAGAATAAAACAAATACTACAAAGCCATGGAAAGAAGATTATGATGTTCAAAGTGGAATTAGCTTCACTTGTTAAAGAACAAAAAGCCCATTGTGGCTATTAAATAATTAACAAGAAAATGTTACCAGATGATGTTGGAGAACTAGGGAGGAACAAGATTTCAAGGAGTTTGGGTAAGTCAAAATCAAGGGTTACTGGTGTACTAATTCAAAAGTCTTAGAAGAGAGTGAGATGATGATGCAAGCTTTTCATTTGTCTCTCTTTTGCTTTATGAGGCTAGAAAGCCTGTAAAATATCCACAATGCACGAAAAGGCCACACCACGGAATTATCTGGCCCCAAACATAAAGAGTGCCAATGTTTCAACAGTGGACCATTATCAAGTCTCAATAGTGAGAGACCATGGTCTTGCAGGTACACTTTTAGTCTCTTACAAGCATAGAGACATCAGAAATCACAGGCAGAGTCTCTTTATCAAAAACTAAGGTAAGCTATCCATTGGCTCAGTGATTAGATCTGTGAGTTAAGCCAGAGTCACAAAGTGAATAATAAAACATATAGATGATCATCCTGAAAAGCAATAACAAAACCACTATAAAGGGAAGAGTGAGAAGAGAGGAGGGATAAGAAGAAATAACAATTCAAAATGAGTCTTCTCATCAAAATTTTAAAATTCCAAAAATTCCAAAATATATAAAGAAACATGTCATCCACTAAGAAGGATCATGCAACCAACAATTAGAACATGAATGCATTCAAGATGCAATTAATTTTAAGGAAAAAATTTGATTAAGATTGAATACCAGTATTTTGACAATGATCAGTGGGGAATATAAAGTATAAATATTATCAAAAAGAAATTATGAAACAAAGAAAGAAAAAATAAAATAAGTGTTTGGAATAAAATGTCATTTTATAAAATGAATTTACAGGAGGCTGGACAAAGTGAAAGAGACTACAAAGTTGTGGAACTCCTTTAAAGCAGGAGGATAAAAAATAATTAAAATATAAAAGTCACTTAGCAACATAATATCCACTAATATCTGTTATATAAGAACTTCAGAAAAAGAAAGAGGAATACCTAAAAATCACTATCTATGAAGGAGAACTGAGAAATTTCACTGATTGGAGAAAGATACAAATCCTCAAATCAAAATATATTCCAACTGCAAACATGATGAAAAAATATAAATCTACTCTGAGATGTATAATAGCAAAACATCTAGAATAAATATAGAATAAGTATAAAATCTTAAAAAGGGTGACTATATAATCTTATGGAATGAATATAAATTATGGAATATAAATCATAGAATAAATGTAAAATCTCAAAAACTATGAGAGAAGATGGTATACCAATAAAAGTAGTATACCAATAAATGTTTATACACGAGATAGCCAATGAAAATGAACTAATGTTATTTAAGTATTTACAGAAAATATCTGTAAATTTATCATTTTATATCTGGGTATACTATCTTTCAAGAGTAGAGAAAGATAGCCCTTTTTATTCAAAGACTATGAGACTTTATCATAGACCCACTCTAAAATCAATACTAAGTGATGTTTTTTTAGTAAGAAGAAACCTAAACAAAAGAAGATCCTGGGATTCCAGAATGAATGAAGAGTAAATATAAAATAAGTACAATAGCACCTAGTTAATTACCTCTCTGCAATGACCACCTCCTTAAGTTGATCTAATTTTTATAGACTGGGCATGTACCACATGTACATTTCAGTACCGAAGGCCTAGTTCCTTATGTTGACCATCTCCATATGTTGACCAGTTTGTTAGTGTTGTGGGTAGTCAACTTATGAAAGTTCTACTCTATATTTACATATATATATGTAAATGTATACATATATGTATATGTATATGTATATATGTATATATATGTTACATATATATGTGTGTATATATATATATATATAACTGTGATCATTTAGTCGTGGTTACTAGAAAGAGCTTTACTTTTTCCCATGTTGTGCTCCAAGTACTTACACATTATTTAATACATATTTATTTTAACCAGTTGTGGTGGCTCATGCCTATAATCTTAGTACACTAGGATGCCAAGGCAGGTGGATTGCTTGAGCTTAGGAGTTCAAGATCACCTTGAGCAAGAGTGAGGTCTCATTTCTACTAAAAATAGAAAAATTGGGCAGGCAAGATGGTACACATCTGTTATCCCATTGTCCCAGCAACTTGGGAGGCTAAGGCAAGAAGATCACTTCACCTCCAGGAGTTTGAGGTTGCTGTGAGCTATGATGCCACAGCACTCTAGCCTGGGCAACATAATGAGACACTGTCTCAAAAAAGAAAAATATATATTTATTTATTTAATTACTTTATATAGATATTTAGAGAGATATAAAAGACAAATGGATAAAGAGATACAAAAAAACCTCACACATTCATTCTCTGCATAATAAATATGTGCAAGACCCTAGGCTCTCCCATAAACAAATGTCCTATAAACATAATCAAAGATGAGTAATAACCACAAAGGTACTATCACAGGATCCACCTAAAAATATTATAAGATTTAGAATGAAAGGAAGAAACATACAGGAAAAAAGGTAAAAACTCTCATTAAAATGTTGTGACTGTGTATTTTGCTATGCCTTTTAAATTTCTTAGTTCTCTAAATCTACGTAGGGCACAGAAGGGAACTTCCAGGACACTGAAGACCATGGAAAGACAACAAAAGAGAAATTTTAAGCTTGCAGAGATCAGAAAAGTGGAAGAAGAAAATAAAATTACCACATGACAACAACCAAAGCCACTGGGAAGCAGCACAAGAATAGTAGTGATTACTTAAAATATAACAAAGGACAGAGAAGCTATGATTGAGCACAGTGAGGAAAATGGAATTAAAATAAAAGACTACAGAAGAGTATATGTACTGCAGACACAGACAAAGGATAGCTATCACACGCATAATTAGTATCCCCAGTAAACAGAAACAAAATGATAGAAGAAAGAAGTTCAAGGAAAGGAAATTTTTCAGAAACAAAAGCATAATCTATAAACTAAAAGGGCACATTACTCATTAGGAACAATTCGACAGAAAGATAATCTAGTAAAATCACTGAATTTCAAAGATAAAAAGTCTTTGGGCAACTGAGGAAAAAAATGTTGCCATCAAAAAAGAAGTAATGGAGGCACCCATAGCTGAGTGGTTAGAGTGCCAGCCCCATGTAGCAGGGGTGGTGAGTTCAAATCCAGCCTGGGCCTGCTAAACTAAAATAAAATCAACTAAAATAAAATTTAAAAGAATAGCCGAGCGTTCTGGCAGGTGCCTATAGTCCCAGCTACTTGGGAGGCTGAAGCAAGAGGATCACTTGAACCCAAGAGTTTGAGGTTGCTGTGACCTAAGACTCCATGACACCCTACCATGGGTGACCAAGTGAGACTCTGTTTTTGTTAAAAAAAAAAAAAAAGAAGAAGAAGAAGAAGAAGTAAAAATTCAGGCATGCCTTAAAATATTTTCCAGAACAATTCTTCCTACACCAAAGGTGGCAGGTTCAAACCCGGCCCGGGCCTGCTAAACAACAATGACAACTGCAACAAAAAATAGCTGGGCATTGTGGTGGGCACCTGTAGTCCCAGCTACTTGGGAGGCTGAGGCAAGAGAATTGCTTACACCCAAGAGTTTGAGGTTGCTGTGAGCTGTGATGAGACAGCACTCTACCAAGGTGGGTAGTGAGATTCTGACTCAAAAAAAATAAATAATTAAATCATAATAAAATTTTTAGTACCAACCCTTGTGTCCAAGAAGAAATCATGGTGAAATAGGTAGTTTATTTAGAATATAAAAATTTAAAAAGAGAAAGGAGAGCAAAGTAAATTTCAAATAGGTCAAAGATTCAAATACCAATTGTATATAAAAGTATTACATAAAATTTTTCTATGTACATTTTTTCTACGTAAGTTTGAAAGAAGGCTTTTCTAGGTAAGACACAAAACTCAGAAGCCCTAGAAGCAGAGATTGATAATTTTGACTAATCAAAAAATTTTTTAAAGTTTTTATGAATTTTCTACTTGGAAGAAAAAAAATCACAAACAAAATTTAAAAAGAAACTAAAAGTTGAGTAAAATATTTGATAGTAATTCCAGTAAGGCCTTAATCTAATTTCCTAAATATATAAAGTACCTATAATCCCATAAGAAATAAATAGAAATGCAACAGAAAAATATACAATAACAGCTCTTAAACATATGAAAACTTTCTCAACCTCACTGAAGGGGATCAGATATGCCCTTTCAGCTTTTTTTGTTTGTTTGTTTTTGTTGTTTTGTTTTTGCTTTTGTTTTTGTTTTGAGACAGAGCCTCAAGCTGTCACCCTTGGTAGAGTGCTGTGGCATCACAGCCCACAGCAACCTCCAACTCCTGGGTTTAAGCGATTCTCCTATCTCTGCCTCCCAAGTAGCTGGGACTACAGGCACCTGCCACAACGCCCAGCTATTTTTTGGTTGCAGCCATCATTGTTGTTTGGCAGGCCCAGGCTGGATTTGAACGTGCCAGCTCAGGTGTATGTGGCTGGCGCCTTAGTGGCTTGAGCCACAGGCACCAAGCCATGCCCCTTCAGGTTATCTGAAATATGCTGCTTTGTCATATTGATTACCTTGAACTGAAGGCAATTAAGAAACAGCAGACATGAAAAGAACTCTCTGCCCTTCCACTACCTGCATAAATTTCCTGAGAGAGGTGCCCTTCCTATGCCAGGAAGAGAAAAGCACTTTTATGACTAGACACAGGGAATGGACACCAAGATGAGTCTGCACAAACAGACCTTACTAAAATAACCCTATCTTCCGTTAGTTTCCTCCATATATTCCCCAGTTTTTTCCCCACAATTATCAGCCCTAAAAATCCAAACCCTCTTTCCTTTGTCTACATACGCCCCACAATTTATTGCTATTGGTCAAAACAGTATATAAGTTTCCAAGTCTAACCAATTCTTTTGAGTTTTTGCTTCTTTTCTATGAAGCCTTTGTACATCTAACAGTAGTAACATCAGTAAAAATTGTATGCCTTTTCTCCTAGAATGCTTTCCTGTGTCAGTTTTGAGAAGGGACAGAGGGGGATGAGAGGAAAGCATGGCCTGTTGAAATAGGAAGTCTGGAGGGCCCATAGGAACATTCAACAGTTAGATCACAACAAAAGGGGAAAGAAAGTAGGTATGAGGTAACCTAGGTAATCAATGACCAATAGAAAACAGACAATAATCAATGACCAACAGAAAAGTACACGAATGTCTGGAGGTGCAGAGAAACCAATGAAAGAGTTACAAACCATTTCAAACTGAGAGGAAGAAGATATTTAACCCTCTCCATGGCCCCTGTGTGCATTTCTTTCTCTCTCTTTTCCCTCAGGAGAGGGACCCACTTCCAACTCTCTTTGGAAGTGCTCTAAGCTTTCTCTTTGTTCTCAGATAATTTTTTTCTTTGTTATACTAATGCTCCTGCAAATTACTTTTACTTTCTATTCACAGTTGCCCGGGCTGCTCTGGTTTTACTTTGCTTTCTACCCACTTTCTCTTTCAAATGATGCTGTGCCTCAGTTGAACTTTCTAGTTCTGCTGAGTAATGGAACCACGTCAACTGGGTTTGGGGAACTGCCCACCCCTACCAACTTGAATTCATAGGCCTCAGCCACCAAACCTAAGAGAATAAAGTGTTTTCTCCCCTACGTAACTCACAGGAAAAACACAAATTGAAAATATCAAATGATCATTTTTACTTACTACATCCATCAAGATAAGAAAAACTTTGATGACACCCTGAGTTAATGAAAAAGCAGGAAGCAGGTAGATCTATGTATTGTTGGTGGCTGTGAATAACTCCAATACAAACAATTTGGACACCTCTCTTAAAACTAAAAATGAACACACTTATTTACACCTAGCAGTGCTGATCCTAAAAATTGCTCCAATGAACTTATACATATTTGAAATTAATCATTTATAAGAACATTCACGGCAGTAGTGTTTGTAACAGGAAAAAGTTCATTGAGAGAGCAAACTAAATAAATAAAAAATCTTCCATAAAAATGGAATACAGAAAGTTGTTTTAAAAAGTTAGTAAGTTCAATATTGACTGATAAGGAGTGACGTTCAGAATATATTTCAAGTAAAAAAAAATTAAGGTTCTATGAAAAGAAGGATATATACAGGCATATGGTATCCTTGGAGGGGTCCACTAGGACTAGTAGGCGGGGTTGCTACTATTGAGGAGACAACTGAGTAGTGTTTGCTACTAGAGAAATGGTTGTTATAGTTTTGATTTTAAATCATAACCATGTGTTTCTTACTTGGAATAATTGTAAAAAATTGTAAACTTGAGAATATATCACATGTGCTCATGTACATTGTAATTTTTTCTGAAATGTTGAGACACAGAGCCATTTTTAGTGAGGCTTTAGTGAAAACAAAGCTTTTAGTAAAAGGGTAGCCTTTAGTGAAAACAGTCACCTCTGCTTAATGTTGTCTTTACTAAGAAGACATTTCTCTTTGCATTCATGGTATGGTATATGCTGTGGCCACACTTTGAAAGACTTGTATTTAGTTACCTGCATTTGTGTCTGCTTCACCCTATAAGACCATACATTCTTGGAAGACATTCCTAGAACTCCATTCCTTGCCTTGTTCATCTCTGTATTACCAGCACTCATCACAGTGCCAACCAATTAGAATTTGTTGAAGTGACACATCGCTCATTCTTATCATCCTTACATTTTGCATTGGAAGGAACAAACACCCCTGGGAAGGGGCAGCAGGGTGCCGCAGACAGGGACATATGGCACAGCCCCGTTAGCACAGGCTGTCCATCGATCCAGAAGACATCTGACTGCCCTGTCCCCTTGGTTACCCTGACTGGTCACTTGACTATTCAGCTGCCCTTATTATTGTAATCCCTCAGATGGCCATCTGCTCTGCTTGCAAGGGAGAGCTGGCCCCTGGGAGAAGCACTCAGCTGCCCTGTATCTTCAAATCAGGTCAATTACACCACTGCTCCTTAATTGCTCATGACGGCTCTGCTATTGTATATGAACCATCAGTAATTTCCAGTTCATTGTGGCTGAAGATTCTGGGCTAATGAAGGCTCCAGTGTCCAACCTGTCCCTCAGGATTCTTGGCATCACTCAGCTTGTGCATGTTGCTCAGCATCCTGGGTTCCATTTCACACCGCAATGTCAAAATAAAACCAAACCGCAAAGGAAAGGGCAAGAAGAAGTATCAATTAAAAAAATAGTTCTTTTTCAGAAAAGGCTAATAGCCTTAACTGGTCCTTTAAGAAGTAAACTGCAGCCCTCAATACATTGTTTTGTTTTTTATCTGAGAAATGACCAGTCCCACAGGTGATTGAGGTGAACAACTTACTGTACCAAATTTAAAGGCTTTTGAAAATTTTCAGAAAAGTGAAATTATCTTCCCAAGACTTCTCATTTGAGAATCTCTGGTGTTCATTTTTCATCTCGCCCTGGTATAAATGAACAATCTTCCTGAAAACTCACTGTACTGTGAACAGTTGGATTCCTTTTGTCTGATGGTGAACAAAGAAAAAAAAAGTTGATGGAAATGTCCCAGGTGGCGTATTTGAAACGGCTGAGTTTGTAACAAAAAAACAACCTCTTCTAGCTTTGATTGATACTGAGAAATTTAAACCTTAAAGCCCCCCAATTTCTCTCTCTGTATGATTATATACATATTATTCAGAGTTAGGTGCATATTGGAATGTATTCTCAAGGTCAAGGATTTCATTGCTGCCATATTTGAGAAACTAACTAACACAGAGTGGATAACGGGTCAACTTTTTCAGACAACTGTAATTGGAGTTAGGATGCATATAGATGCTGTTTCCAAGATGGTATCACGTTAAACCAAAAAGCCACCCTTTTGCTGTCAGCTCACAATATTGTAACTATTTTAAATCCAACATTCTTTTCATAAATTCAGGGAATTTTCCAACTAAAAGAGAAATGTCAAAATCATCTAGCCAAAACTCCTCCCTTTAAAAACTAAGCCTAAATCATTTAGATGTGTTTCTAAGTCACTTAATGAATGGTGATCACAGATCTAACATGCAGGATGTCTTCATCCTGGAGAGGGCTATGAGCCTCAAACAGCTTTCAATTACCTAAGAGACTCTCTTGCTCTCTCTCTGTCTCACACACACACATAGAGTTTTCTGATATTTATACTACCAAAAAAAATTGTGCCAGCTGAATCAAACTAATTAAAACTACTTCCTTCTTTTCTCACTTAAAAGCCACATGGCAACTATAATTGAATAGAAGAACTATTCAATAGTTCTTGGAAACTATTTTATTCAAAAGATTTAAGAAAACTCACTTCTCGGGTCTTGACATGCTAAACGAAGTCTATGCTTAATATATGCTTTACAGAATATTCGCATGAGTATAGACTCATTGGCTTAGGAAAGCTAAATATCCCTTAAAAATGAGATCACTTTTAGGTTATCTTCTGCAGAAAGTTAGTATACCATTATGGATGTTAAGAAAGAAGAGCCTACAGCTTTTCCTGGTTGACCCATCTCTATACGCATACTGTGGGGAAGAGAACTCTGAGCTAGAAGTAAGATGACTGAGTTTTAGTCAAGGGAACGGTGGCTCCTTACTCAGGGTGTGACTCTGAACAAATAACATATGCAGACCTCTCCTGTCTCCATTTGTAAATGAAGACAGGTCTTTTCAACCCAACCTCGCTGATTTCCACGGTTTGCATGTCCTTTCCACCTTGGTTTTCTTTCTTTTTTTTTTTCTTACTTAATTTTTATTAAACCATAACTGTATACACTTATGGGGTACAATATGATGATTTGATATACAATGTGGAATGCTTAAATCAAATTAATTAAACTAACTATCACCTCACTTACTTATTTTTGTGGTAAGACATTTATAATATACTCTTAGTTGTTTTGAACTGTAACCTTGTGTTACACAATAAGTGAGATCCCTCCAAATGCCCTCCCTCTACTCACCCTCACCCTTCCCCTTCCATCTCTCTCCTCTCCCCTCTTTCTTTCTGGACTATCTTTGTGTTTTATCATTCATATGAACATATAAGTGTTATATATTGGTTTCATAATAGTATTAAATACATTGGATATGGGGTTTTTTCTATTCTTATGACACTTTACTAAGAAGAATATGTTCCAGCTCCATCCAGGTAAATATAAAAAATGTAAAATCTCCATCTTTTTTATGGCTGCATACTATTCTATGATATACATATACCACAATTTGTTTATCCCTTCATGGGTTGATGGGCATTTAGGCTGTTTCCATGACTTGGCTATTGTGCATTCAGCTTCAATAAACATTCTAGTGCAAATGTCTTTGTTGTAAAATGATTTTTGTTAATCTGGGTAGATACTTAGTAATGGTATTGTGGGATCAAATGAAAGGTCAACTTTTAGTTCCTTGAGAATTCTCCATACTTCTTTCCAAAAAGGTTATATTAGTTTGCAGTCCCATCAGCAGTGTAGAAGTATTCCCTCTCTCCACATCCCCACCAACATCTAAAGTTTTGGGATTTGACTAGAATCAGACTTCAGATTATACTATAAATCTATAGTGGTAAAAAGAGTGTGGTACTGACACAAAAACAGAGGTGTAGATTTATGGAATAGAATAGAAAACCTAGAGATGAACCCAAGCACATATCATCATTTGATCTTTGATAAGCCTAACAAGTGGTGCTGGGAGAACTGGCTAGCAACCTGTACAAGATTGAAACTGGACCTTCACCTTTCACCACTAACAAAAATGATTCTCACTGGATAAAGATTTAAATTTAAGACATGAAACTAGAACAATACTAGAAGAGAAAGCAGGGAAAACTCTTGAAGAATTTGGCCTGGGAAAATATTTTATAAGGAGGATCCCCTTAGCAATTGAAGCAACACCAAAAATATATTACTGTGATCTGATCAAGCTTAAAAGCTTCTGCACAGCTAAGAGCACTGTGAATAAAGCAAACAGATAGTCTTCAGAATGGGAGATTTTTTTCAGGTTATGTTTCTGGAAAAGGTCTGATAACTAGATCCACAGAAAACTCAAATTAATCAATAAGAAAAGAACAAACAGCCCCATTTCTTTGTGGTAGAGAGGCTTGAACAGAAACTTCTCTGAAGATGATAGGTGCATGGCCTACAAACACATGATTTACTTTTTTATGATGCTTTTATCACATTTACACAGAGAGTAGAGACATGCCAAAAATAAATGTCTATGGGTTGTTATACTAAATTAATGAATGGGTTATGAATTGTTTGGGGTCTATTGGGTTTATTTTTTTTCATGCCAGTTATCCTCAGGATAAATATTCTCCCTTTTAAGTGATTATCTTAAAAGAGACTATACAGCCTCATATCAGTTTACATGGCACATGCAAAACTTGGTTACCTTCAAATCTCTTTTTATTTCTTCCACCAGTAATAGTTCTACCTAGATCACTCAATTTACTCACCAGATTGGCCAACTATAATAATGTTACCACCAAATCAGAATACTGTGAAAGATGAAGACATGTCATCACTGGAGATGCACCAAATACTGTGCTTAGCCTTCAAACACAGTTATAAAAGGACAGATGAAAGTGCTTTAATAGTCGAGTAGGGGAATTAAAAACAAAATATATTAACCAGTGTGATGTAAACACTCCTAATTCTATATGAAATCAGCCCATTGTACCCCATAAATTCCTTAATGAATACATGATCTATGTGTTTATGATTTAATAAAATAAAAAATAAATAAATCTTTCCTCTACCCATCATAGGTTCTTCGGCTCTGAAAATGAAACTGACAAAAGACTAAATAATAAGAGAAAGACAAACAAGTTATTTACACGTGTGTTGTACGTACACATGGGAGCGCTCAGTGATGAGTAACTCCAAAGTGGTAGTTAGAACTTGGGGTTATATAGCATCCTTTAAAAATGATACATAATTTTACATACCTATGGGACACATGTGATAATTTGATACGTATAATGTTTAATGATCAACTCAGGGTAGTTAGGACACACATTACCTCAAACATTTATCTTTTTTTGTGTTGGGAACATTTCAACTCTTTTCTTTATATTTTAAAACATACAGTAAATTACAGTTACCTATAATCACCCAGCAATGCTATCAAACACTACAATTTATTCCTTCCATGTGTGTACCTATTAACAAGCCTCTCTTCATTGCCACCAAATCCCACCCTTCCCAGCCTCTAGTAACCCTTATTCTACTCTCTACTTCCATGACATCAGCTTGTTTAGCTCCCATGCATGAGTGAAAATATACAATATCTATCTTTCTGTGTCTGGCTTATTTCACTTAAATGTGACCCCCAGTTCTATCTATATTGCTGCAAATGGCAGGATTTCATTCATTTTACAGTTGTATAGTATTCCATTGTGTATATGTATCACATTTGTTTTATCCATTCATCCATTGATGAACAGGTTGATTCCATATCTTGGCTGTTGTGAATAGTAGTGCAGTAAATATGTGTGAAGGTATCCCTTTGATACACTAATTTCTTCTCCTTCAAATAAATATCCAGCTGTATTATATGATAGTTCTATTTTTAGGTGTTTGTATACTGCTTTCCATAATGACTGTACTACTTTACATTCCACCAACAGTGTGTGAATAAGAGTTTCCTTTTCTCTACCCCTTTGCCAGAGTTTATTATTTTTTGTCTTTTTAGTTATAGCAATTCTAACTATGGTAAGATCAGGTATCTCATTGTGGTTTTCACTTGCTTTTCCCTGATGATTAGTGATTTTGAGCATTTTTGTATGTGTCTATTGGCCATTTCTATGTCTTCTTATGAGAATGTCAATTTATATCCTTTGCCCACTTTTTAATGGGATTATTTGCACTTTGTTGTTGAGTTGAGGTCCTTGTATATAGTGGATCCTAGTCTCCTGTTGGATGAAGAGCTTGAAAATATTTTCTCCCATTCAGCAGGCTGTCTCTGTTGTCTCTTCATGCTGTTGATTTCTTTGCAGTGCAGAAGCTTTTTAGTGTAACATAGTATCACTTGACTACTTTTGGTTTTCATGCCTGTGCTTTTGAGTTCTTAGCTGTAAAAGCTCTGCTGCTTGGACCATGTTCTGAAGCACTTCTGTGTTTTCTTCGTGTACTTTTATACTATTGGGTCCAATGTTAAAGTCTTTAATTCACCTCGAGTTGATTTTTGTATATAGTGACAGGGGTCTAAGGTTCATTCTTCAGCATATGAATATCCAGTTTTCCTAGCACCATTTATTGAAGTGACTGTGATTTTCCAATGTATGTTCTTGGTTCCTTTTCAAAAATCAGATGGTTGTATACACAGGGACTTATTTCTAGGTTCTCTATTCTGTTTCATTTGGTTTTGTACCTTTCTTAAAACAAATTGCATGCTGTTTTGATTAATATAGCTTTATAGTATGTTATGAAGTTAGGTAGCATGATGTTCTAGCTTTGTTCTTTTTGCTCAGTATTGCCTTGGCTATTCAGGGTCTTTCATGGCTCCAAACAAATATTAAGATTATTTTTTACTGTGTTTGTAGAAAAAAAAAGTCATTGGTATTTTCCATGGGATTGCATTGAATCTATAGATTGCATTGGGTGGTGTGGTCTTTTAACAATATAAATTGCCCCAGTGTATGAACATGGAATGTCTTTCCTTTCGTTTGTGACTTCTGTGATTTATTTTATCAGTGTTTTACAGTTTTTCTTATAGAAACCTTTCACCTCTTTGGTTAAATTTATTCCAAGGTATTTTTTTCCATAGCTATTATAAATAGGATGGCTCTCTTAATTTCTTTTCCAGCTAGTTCATTATTGATTATAGAAACACTATTTTTGTATATTGATTTTGTATCCTGAAACTTTACTGAATATATTTATCAGTTTTAAGAGGTTTAAAGTGGAGTCTTTACGTTTTTCTAGATGTAATTTAATGTCATCTGCAAAAAGGGACAATTTGGCTTTTTGTTTTGCAATTTGGATGCCTTTGGTTTCTTTCTCCTGCCTGAGTGCTATGCCTAGGATTTCTAGTACTATGTTGAATAAGAAAACTGTAAGTGGGTATCCATGTCTTGTTTCAGTTTTCAGAAGAAATGCTTTAAGCTCTTTCCCATTCAATATGATATTAACTGTTGGATTGTCTTATGTGACTTTTATTATGTTGAGTCATGTTTCTTCTATGCCTAATTTGTTGAGAGCTGTTATCATAAAATGATATTGAATTTTATCAAATGCCTTTTCTGTGTTTATTGAGATGATCATATAGTTTTTGTCCTTCATTCTGTTGATGTTATATATCACATTTATTGATTTGCGTATGTTGAAACATCTTTACATCTATTCGTTATCCCCCTTGATGATGCTCTATTATCTCTTTGAAATGTTGTTGGGTTATGTTTACTAACATTTTCTTAAGGATTTTTGTATATATATTCATTAGAAATATTGGCATGAGGCTTTTTGTTTTTCTTGTATGCTTGTCTGGTTTTGATAGCAGGGTATAGCTGGCCTCCTGGAATGAGTTAAGAAGAATTTCCTTCTCTTCAATTTTGTGGAATAGCTTGAGAAAAATTTGTTCGTTCTCCTTACAAGTTTGGTAGAATTCAACAGCGAAGCTGTCAGATCCTGGGCTCTACTTTGTTAGGAGATCATTTTTACTGATTTGTTCTCATTACTAATTATTAGTTTGCTCAGATTTTCTATTTCTTTCTGGTTCAATCTTGGTAAATTGTATATATCAGGGATTTATCCATTTCCTGTAGGTTTTCCAATTTGTTAGTGTGTAGTTATTTGTAATAGTCTATAATGATTATTTATATTTCCGTCATGTCACTTGTAATGTTTCCTTTTTCATTTCTTATTTTTGTGAGGTCTTCTCTCTTTTTCTTGGTTAGCCTAGCTAGCAGTTTATCAATTTTATTTTTCCTTTCAAAAAATCAACTTTTGTTTCATGGATCCTTCATTCCATCATAGTCTCTATTGCACTTAGTTATACTCTAATGTTTATTATTTCTTCTACTAATTTTGAGTTTGCTATATTCTTGCTTTTGGTTTTTTTGAGGTGCATCATAAGGTTGTTTATTTGAAGTTTTCTATTTTTCTTATTTAGGTATTTATTACTATAAACTTTCTCTTTGTACTGCTTTTACTGTATCCCAAATATTTTTGGTATGTTGTGTTTCTAGTTTCATTTATTTAAAGAAGTCTTTTAATTTTCTTCTTAATTTTTTCATTGACCCAATGGTCATTCAAGAGCCTGTGGTTTAATTTTCATGAATTTGTATACATCCAATATTCCTTTTGTTATTGACTTTTAGTTTTATTCCGTTGCAGTATGAAGTGTTTGACATTATTTTGATTTTCCTAAACTTGTTGAGACATTTTTTGAGGCCTAACATATGATCTATCTTAAAGAATGTTCCTATGTGTGCACAAGAAGAATGTGTATTCTGTAGCTATTGGATGAAATATTTTGTAAATATCTGATAGGTCCATTTTCTCTATAATGCTGTTTAAGTCAATGCTTCTTTTTTGATTTTCTGTCTATATTATCTGTTCAGTAACAAAAGTGGGTTGCTGAAGTTACCAATAATTATTGTAATGGGATCTTTCTCTTTAGCACTAATAATATTTGCTTCATATATATTATATGTATGTATATGGGTGCCACAGTACTAGGAGCATATATACTTATAACTGTTATATTATCTTGTTAAATTGATCTCATTATCATTATATAATAATTTTTTTTCTTTATGGCTTTTTTTTTCCTTAAAGGCTATTTTCTACTATAAGTATAGTTAATATGGCATGCTTTTGGTTTATATTTGTGTGGAATTTTTTTTCCATCTTCTCACTTTCAGTCTACTGCTGTCTTTACCAATAAAGTGAGTTTCCTGCAGGCAACATACAGTTAGGTCTTTTTTATTATGCATTCAGCCAGTCTATATCTTTCAATTGGGGAAATTTAGCCACTCATGTATATAAATACCAAATGTGATATATGTATACACCAAAATGTTATTAAGCCTTGATAAAAGAATTAAATTTTGATACATACTGAAATATGGGTGAATCTTGAAAACACTATGCTAAGTGAAATAAGCCAGACACAAAGGGACAAAGGCTATATTATTCCACTATGGAAGTACCTAGAACAGGCAATTCATAGAAACAGAATATAGAACAGAGTTTACTAGTGACTTAAAAAAAGGAGGAATAGAGAGTTAGCATTTAATGGGTACAGAGTATTAGTTTGGGATAGTGAAAAAGTTCTAGAGATGAATAGTGGTGATATTTACACAACAATGTGAATGTACTTAGTGCTACTGAAATATACACTTATAAAAAGTTAAGTGGTAAATCTTATGTATTTTTTACCATAATAAAAAAAAAATTAGGGGCATAACTTTGAGGTAAAAGCCAGCCATGGAGGTGGCTTAGATTGCCCATCAAGAAAGAATTAGTTATTTATTTACAAAGAGTGCAAGTGACTCTGCCTTCAGTTGTTAGCACCTTCTGGATCCACTCCAGCTTTTCCAGTGGGATAGTCCATGGAATAAAGTGAAGGCCCAGCTGGTAAAACTTTCATTGGTTGTGACTTGAGAAAATGTCCTGGTGGAGTGACTATTCTGGCTGGTGAAATGATGGAGGCATTTCAAAAGTAGGAGGAGAAAAGACAAACTATGGAGACAGTAAAATTATCAGTAGTTTTCAGGGGTTAGAGGAAAAGAAAAGATGAATAGACGGAATGAAAAATATTTTAGGGTCAATGAAACTATTTTGTATAATTTTGTAATGGTGAATATGTGTCATTATAAATGTGTCCAAATCCATAGAATGTGCAAAAACAAGAGTACAACAACAGCAAGAACCCTAAAGCAAACTATGGGCATTGAGTAATTATGGGTCAATGTAGGTTCATTAATTATAACAAATGCACTACTTGGTAGGAGATGTTGACAGTGGGGGAGGCTATGTCTGTTGAGGGGGGTTGTAGGAAAGCTCTATATCTTCTGCTCAATTTCACTGTGAACCTAAAACTTCTCTGAAAATACAGACTATTTTTTAAAAAAGTAAAATGAGGGGAAATAATACATATACACAGAGAGTGAAATTCATTGATTATTCCTTAACTAACTTAACACCCTACATAGAGATAATGGAAAGCTGAGGGACAGTTAATTAAGCATAAGGGACAGAGGAACTCAATTTGCAAAGATGCTCTTATCTCCTACACTTAGAGTTGAGCTGTTACAAAAATTTTAAAAGCTTAGAACACTGAATGCTTAATTGTGGCAGATCTCTTTGGCCAAGAAAACAACCACTTCTGCTGGCTCTGTGCATTTAGAGGAGTCTAGGAAGATAGAATCATGGAGGGGTGGGGGGTATCTACCCAGATGTTCCAATCTGATGTGTCAGCTACACATTTTCCCAACCAGTTTCCTGACAATATTGTAACAGACTTGCCTCTTATTAATTCAGAAATTATAGGGGGTGAGCTTAGTGGAAATTAAATTGAAATTTGTTCCTTAAAATATGCATATTAACTCATAAATTTGTAAAAAATAAATTCCCAGAAGCAAATATAAGTAACATAACACATAGATATAAGTAATGTTGAAAGTAAATTTATCTAAAAGTGTATTTTTTGTAGCATTGTCTAAAATAGAAAAAAATTGAAAACAACTGAAATGTCCAAAAAAAGGAAGCTGATTTAATCAACTGTAATATTGGGGATTAAGGGATACAGACCTGTTATGAAAAATGTTTTTACAAGTATAAAGAGTACTGTAGAACATTATTTATTATCTATTATTTTTGTTTGTTTGTTTCTTTAATTTTATTTTCATTATCTATTATTTAATAGCAATTTTGAGTTACAAATTGAATTGCCCCATTTTTACTAGAAATACATATACACATACTCATAAAAGTCATAAAGATTTATACAAAAAGTGTTAATATTGTTATGTCTTAACAGTGTGATAATGAATGAAGATCTTTTCCTCTACCATAAATTGCATTATTAATAAAATAATAAAAATGCTTTTGGGTTTTGAAAAAGAAAAGAAACCTACTTCATAGTCTGAAACCAGTTGGTTATGGTACTTTGGAGAATAGCAAATGTGTCTACTGCCACCAATTCTCTATCCTTAAAGAGACATTTAAATGTAGCATCTCATATTAGCAAATTTAAATTTTAATATTTAAAAAAAATCTAAGATGATGAACTATCAAATTTGAAAATCAGGTATTGGGCGTTTAGAAGTACTGCTTAGAACAAACAACCAGTCTCCTCCATCTAATAATTAGGTTATCTGTTCATAACTCTCAGTATTCTTCTCAAAATTATACCTATATGAAAAGGAAAAGGAAACATTCCTAGCAGGCATTCAAAAAATTCTGGCTGTACTTTTATTTAAAAATAACACCTACTTAGGTACATCTTGACAAAGCTTCCCCTGAGTTAAATGCTAAAATGCCTATGCAGAAAAAAGGAGACTTCTTAAAACAAAAATAAAATAGTAAGATTATTGCCAGAGTTTGGAAGAAAACTCAATGAATATCATTGCCAAAGGAATTTGAAAGAACTCTAACAAGCTTCATCTCAGAAAACATAGTTTACTTTGATTTAAAAAAAAAACTTTTTCTGTTTCCCACATTGTCTAACCCCTGATTTAAAGACAAAGGAGACTAAACTGAAAGCCTGAACAGTCATCCTTAGGGTGATGTAAAAGTTCTGGAATTAGACAGTGGGAATTATTGTACAACATGGTGAATGTACTTAATGCCACTGAATTGTAAATACAATGCTGTAAAATGGCTAAAATGGTAAGTTTTAGTTATGTGTATTTTGCCACAACAACAAAAAAAATAATAATTTCACCAAAAAAGAGGGTAGTAAAATAAACTCCCGTAGGCACATCCCCCATTTTTGACAATTATTACTTTTACATCCTATTCCCCCTCCATCCCACACTGACTTATTTTGAGACAAACCCCCAACAGTGCATCACTTCATCCATAGTTATTTCAGCATATAAAAGATTAAGTATTCTTTCTGAAAACATAACTATTACCAAAGCTAAAACTAACAGTTTTAGTACCTGAATATCATCAAATATTGAATCATGTTCTGATCTTCCTTATTGTCACACAATGTATGTTGATTTGGTTATATCTGAAGTGAGATTCCAATAAGGTCACCCTGCATTTCGTTATGTCTCTCCCTTCACTTTGAAGCTATGAATCCTCCCTTTTTATTTTCATCACAACTTAACCATGGAACAAATGGAATTATTTATCCTGCAAACCTCTTTGTTTCCTGAATTTCATTGATTACACCCTCATGGTGTTGGTTAACATGTTACCATATCCTCTGTATTTTCCGAAAACTAGTAATTCAAACCAGAGGCCTGAGCAGATTCAAGTTGGCTATTTTTAGAAAAAATACTTGAAAGTTGTGTTGTAAATCCCATCATGAGGTCTTTAATATTTACTTGTCTCTTTTTCATCATGTTAAGATTGATCTCTGGGTTTAGATAGCCATTCCTTAAAAGAGTTTTACATAATGATCTCAGCATCCATTAATATTGCAAAGATTCATTACTTCCTTAGGGGTTGCAAATGCTACATTTTAATTCTGTCATTCTTTCTTCAGTGATTATATGTAATGCTTCCTTAAAGAAAGACTTTATCTCATCAACGATTTGATTCCACTTAGGTTGAGTCACCAAAAGGTAGAACACTTGATATACAATTCATAAAAGCATTGTCCCCAAAATCACCAATCACATCTGTCCATCAGCCAGCCATCTGTCCAAATGAGCCAGCCACTAAGAATCCCCAGAAATATTCAAAAAAAGATGGATCTTGGAAGCATTTTTGTTTGTTTGCTTTTATTAAATCATAGATGTGTACATTAATGCAGTCATAGGGTACAATGTGCTGGTTTTATATAAAATTTGAAATACTTTCATCCAACTGGTTAACATAGCCTTCATGTCTTTTTCTTAGTTATTATGTTAAGACATTTATATTCTACAATTAGAGAGATTCACATGTACCCTTATAGGATGAACCATAGGTGTAATCCCACCAATCACCCTCCCTCCACCCACCCTCCCCCCTCCTTTCCCCTCCCACTCCCCTCTCCCCAGATTCCTGGGCAAAATTGGGTTATAGCTTTCCTATGAAAGCTATAAATTAGTTTCATAATAGGGTTAAGTACATTGGATACTTTTTCTTCCATTCTTGTGATACTTTGCTAAGAAGAATATTTTCCAGCTCTATCCATGTAAACATGAAGGAGGCAAAGTCTTCATCTTTCTTAATGGCTGCATAGTATTCCATGGTGTACATATACCACAATTTATTGATTCATTTGTGGATCGATGGGCTCTTGGGCTTCTTCCATGACCTAGCAATTATGAACTGGGCTGCAATGAACATTCTGATACAAATATCTTTATTTAGTGTGTTTTTTGGTCTTCAGAATATATACCTAATAGAGGAATTATAGGATCAAATGGGAGGTCTATTTTTAGTTCTTTAAGTGTTCTCCAGATGTCTTTACAAAAGGAACATATTAGTTTGCAATCCCACCATCAGTGTAGAAGTGTTCCCTTTTCTCCACAACCATGCCAGCATCTGTGATTTGGGGATTTTGTGATATGGGCTAATCTACTGGAGTTAGGTGATATCTCAAAGTAGTTTTGATTTGCATTTCTCTGATGATTAAGGATGGTGAGCATTTTTTTCATATGTTTGGAGGCCATGTGCCTGTCTTCTTCAGAGAAGTTTCTCTTCAAGTCTCTTGCCCACCCTGAGATGAGATCACTTATTCTTTTCTTGCTAATACGTTTGAGTTCTCTGTGGATTCTGGTTATTAAAGCTTTGTCAGAGATATAGCTTGCAAATATCTTCTCCCATTCTGAGGGATGTCTGACTGCTTTACTTCCTGTGTTCTTGGCTGTGCAGAAGCTTTTAAGTTTGATGAAGTCCCAGTAGTAGTGTATTTTTGATGCAGCTTCAATTGCCTGGGAGATCCTCCTCATAAAATTTTTGCCCAGGTTGATTTCTTCAAGTGTTTTCCCTATACTTCCTTCTACTATTTTTATAGTTTAATGTCTTCGTTTAAATCTTTAATCCAGTGAGACTCTATCTTGAAAGGTGTGGGTTCATTTTCAGTCTTCTACAGGTTGCCAGCGAGTTCGCCCAGCACCATTTGTTAAATGGGGAATCTTTTCCCCACTCAAAATTTTTAATTGGCTTGTCAAAGATCAGGTACCAGTAAGTAGCCAGATTCATCTGTTGGTTCTCTATTCTGTTCCATATATCTACCTCTCTATTTTTGTGCCAGTACCATGCTGTTTTGATCACTATGGATTTATAGTATAATCTGATATCAGGTAGCCTGATTCCTCCTGCTTTGTTTTTATTCCTGAGTAATGTTTTGGCTATTTGAGATTTTTTTCTGATTCCATATAAATGAAGTATTATTTTTTCAAGATCTTTAAAATAGGACAATGGAGCTTTAATAGGGATTGCATTAAAATCATATATTGCTTTGGGTAGTATGGACATTTTAACAAAGTTGATTCTTCCCAACCATGAGCATGGTATGTTTTTCCATTTGTTAACATCTTCAGCTATTTCTTTTCTTAGAGTTTCATAGTTCTCTTTATAGATTTTTCACATCCTTTGTTAAGTAAACTCCCAAATATTTCATCTTCTTTGGCACTACTATGAATGGAATAGAGTCCTTGACTGTTTTTCAGCTTGACTATTGTTGGTATATATAAAGGCTACTGACTTATGAGTATTGATTTTGTAACCTGAGATGCTGCTGTATTCCTTGATCATTTCTAAGAGTTTTGTAGTAGAATCCCTGGTGTTTTCCAGATATACAATCATATCATCTGAAAAAAGTGAAAGTTTGATCTTTTCTGACCCTATGTGGATACCCTTGATTATCTTTTCTTCCCTAATTGTGATGGCTAAAACTTCTATTACAATGTTAAAGAGCAGTGGGTACAATGGGCAACCTTGCCTGGTTCCTGATCTGAGTGGAAATGATTTCAATTTAACTCCATTCAATATGATATTGGCTGTGGATTTGCTATAGACGGCTTTTATCAGTTTAAGAAATGTCCCTTCTATACCAATTTTCTTAAGTGTTCTGATCATAAAGGGATGCTGGATATTACCAAAAAGCTTTTTCTGCATCAATTGAGAGAATCATATGGTCGTTGTTTCTTAATTTGTTTATGTATATTTATAGATTTATGTATATTGAACCAGCCTTGAGACCCTGGGATAAAACCCACTTGGTCATGGTGTATAATTTGTTTGATGTGTTGCTAGATTCTGTTGTCAGGATCTTGTTGAATATTTTTACATCAATATTCATTAGTGAAATTGGTCTATAATTTTCTTTTTTTGTTGTGTCTTTTCCTGGTTTGGGTATCAAGGTGATGTTTGCTTCATAGAACAAACATAGAACATAGAACTTCTTTTTCTATATTTTGGAAATGGTTAAGTAATATAAGTACTAGTTCCTCTTTAAAGGTTTGGTAGAATTCTGATGTGAAGCCATCTGGTCCCAGGCTTTTCTTTTTAGGGAGATTTTGTATAGTTAAGTTAAGTTTCTGCTCAAATAGGGAATATCTAAAATTAAAGTAGTTAGTGTTAAATGTATGTAACATGTAACACTCATTTAAGGGAATGACTGGGGTGCTTACGAACAGTGTCAAGTATAAGGATTTTTATTTCCTTCTTTATAGATGTGCTTTTAGTTATGTATTTCCTTATGAATCATTTTATAATTCAAATTAAATAAAAATAAATATTTCTTTAAAAGAAATATCTTGTTTGATTCAACCAGCTGCTCCATCTATGTACACTCATTTCATCACCATCAATTCTGCAAATATTTTCTTTTTTTTTCTTGCAAACATTTTCTATTATGTGCCAGGCACTGTCAGCACTGGGATCCATGGGGAAGATGGCCTGGCAATTATAAAACATTGAGTAAGATGTTGTCTAAGATGCTGTGTTTAGGGTATTTTATAAAAGGATGACTAGGAAAGTCATACTCTAGTGGGAAAGACAGACATGTTCAAAACAAGTATGATGCCTTATACTCAGCACTCTAATAAAAACATAAAGTAAGATCAGGGAGCTATTATATATCTCAAAGGAGTTTTTGACTCAGTGTAATATCTGATTCAAATATATGATTTAAAGGAGAACTATCTGTGTAGTATAGATTCCTTAGGAAAAGAAAAGTATAGACAGGATGCAAAAAACTGACCTTGGTTAGTATTTATGTTAATGTTAATACTAGTATCAGTATGTTAATGTTAATACAGCACCATTCACAGTATTAAACCATGAAAATATTAATTCCATTTTTTGGTCCTGGTTTTCTCTTAAGTCATCTCTGCCTTCTTAGTGTAAAGAGTTGCAACAGTTCAAGATTTTCCCATTAAAAATAAAAAATAGTCACCAGCCATGCTTGTCTTTCCCAGCCCCTCTGCCCTGTTCCATATCAGTTAACACCAGGTCCCAATCCAAACCAACCTTGGAGGCTATGCTCCACGAGTTATGTGGGCAGGACTAATGGAGCTATCACTTGCTCTTGTCTGCAAGCAGGGAATGATGGATGGCTATCTACTAAATGCATTAAACTTCATTCCAAGGGTGTTGCTCCTTAGCATGCATGGGGAAAAAAAAAGTTAGAATACTCCCATTTGTTCATCTGCATTCTGGGAAGAAAGACTTTGTCCTCTTGTCCCTTTGCATGACATTCACCAATATAACTAACATAGTACTTGTTGTCAACCCACACACACAGTTTCTTAATGTTGTGCCTCCATTTCTTCATTCTACAACCCTTTTTAAGAACTCATAGCTCTGCACTAGAAGCTGGAGCTATAAAATGAATGAAACATAGTCCTGGTACTTTGGAACCCATAATATAGTAGGAGAGACAGACATTAAAACAAATCATTGAACTAAAGCTATTATAGATGTTCTAATGAACAAAATATACAGAGTAATACTTAAAAACCTCTTTTTTTTTTTTTTTTGAGAGTTTGCTATGGATGCAGTGATAAATATTCATGTGCATTAAAATTAGCCAACCCTTACAACATCCCTATAAGATAGTGGAAATTTAAACCAACATACTTTCCTGACCCTGTGCTAAACAATTCTTGGGCAATATATTCCCATTTATGTGCTAAAAATATAAGTAACAAGCAAAAAGAAGTACTTTCTTTCCATGAAACACTTGCTCCTGGATGATATGACTGTGAACTGAGTAAAATAGCTTACTTATCAAGACTAATCTTGTCCAAGGCTTGCTTTCAGACCTTTGCTTTGCTACGTCCACCAATCAGAAGTTATTTTATCATGAACACTGCCCAATCCTAACCAATTCCCTGCCTTAAAAGACCCATCATGAGATCATATAGCTCAGGTTCTATATCATCATAAATATCCTCTCCACATTTCCCCAATTTTGAGTCACTACTAAGACTCGATGAAGTTGGTCTTCTTTCTTACTTCAGTAAGCCTAGTAAATAGCCTTGCTGGATCATTGGATTTTCCTGTGATCTTTTGAGCAATCAATGATCAGCAATCCATTTACAGTCACCATTTCACATGCATATGAAGATTTATGTGACTTTAATCTAAGCCTTTGACGTCTATCCATTCTGGTGGATCCATTTATGGTGGATTAAAAGAGAAAGTGGTATCTTGTTGAGAAGTGTGTGAAAAAAAAATCACAATGGAGGTATTATTTTAGTTTTAAAAGACACATGAGACATTCATCCAGTTTTCAAGAGAATAAAAGGTATTATTCATGAGCAAAGGGACAAACGTAAATTCATATGGTAGATTAAGAAAACTAAATATTGCATAAAATGACTAGACATAAGAGCATGCAGTAAGGTGGACTGCTTGGAGCTTCCATCTCATGTGGATGACATAGAAGCTTTGGGATTTGATACTTAATGAAATGTTGGTAAGGGGGAAAAAGGGTTTGAGATGAGTCCAGTTTTTAGCTTAGGTTAGTAGATACAAAGTCACATCCATTTTGAAGACTGGAAATTCAAGGAGAAAGTCAGTTTTGGAAAAATAAAACAGAAATGTTCAAGTTTTAGATATATTTTTAGCATGTATGAGTTTTTAAGTACCTAGGAAAATCTAGGTAGAAAGTTCAATAATATTGGGGTCTCCAAGAAGCCCAATAAATAATGGTTTCTTTTTCCTTGAGCAAATAAGAAGTAAAATAGTAAAGCAAGACCAATAAGAGGCCAAAAAGGAAGATGTGACTTTAGGTTTTGTAGCCAAATGGGACTTCTAATAATAGACCACACAAATTGGTGGGCATTCCAATCCTGCCACTGGCACTGAACTAAAGGTCCATGAGTCAGGCAAAGGAGCTGAGAAGAAGCAGCCACAAATAAGTTAGAAAAGCCAGCAGGGTGTAGTGGCACACATCTGTAGTCCCAGTTACTCTAGAGGCTGAGGTAGGAGGATTACTTGAACCCAGGAGTTCAAGACTGTGATGCACTAAACAACTGTGAATGTGAATAGTCACTACACACCAGTGTGGGCAATATACAAGTTTCAGAAATTAAGTTCACAAACTCAATTCTCTAAAGTGCTGAATATCACTACACTTGCCCCTTGAGAAGCTATGCACTGATGCCAGTCCACCCTTCAAAGGAATTTTGGATCTTCTTTAATATTTATTCAAATTAATATGAAGGTACAATTCTTTTTTTTTTTCTTTTTTTGAAGGTACAATTCTTCAAGGGAATTTTGGAACTGGTTTATCTCAGAACTTATCATGATATTATTTTATTATTGTAGTAAAACATATATTCATGCCCTATCATCTCATTAACCCATCACTTGGTGACTCTTTCCAAGTATAATTCTAACATATAGAAAATAATTTAAATGATAGTTTAGAAATCATCAGAGAAAATAAAATTTCCAAAGAATTACGTGTTCAGCGTGCTAGGACCCTAAGGAGATTCAAAGGTTAGAGCATATCCACTGTTTTCTGATGGGTACGATTTGGGTTGTTTGTATTATTAAATATTGAACAAAATCACCAAGAAATGTATTTTATCCAAGCATCTGCCCCTTTTTTTTATACAAAAGAAAGAGAAGAAAAAAGTTCCCCAAAGCACCCAGTGCCTAGCTCAGCTCACACCATTAACAGATACCCCCACATATGAAAACATAATCCCAAGAGGGGATTCTGTATCTTCCATCAGAGCATTTCCAGAAACACAATCTTTTCGGCTAACACGGCAATCGCTGCAGGGTGTCCCACAAGGGGGCTACTCTTCACCTTGTAATGTTTAAAGGCTGGAGTTTCTGTAGGGAGAAGATTGATTTACAGCCCAAGGTGCTTGGTCCCCGAGGGCCACTCGCATCACTGTAGCCTTCAAGAATCATATTTCACAGTCCCAAATAGCCAGCTTGAGTAAACAATAAAACCGAGCACGAGGATTGCCAAGGGAGCAAAAGGGACTGCAACCACGTTCCCAGCTCCCAGGCTGGCTGGGTGTCTCGGGACTCTGCAGGTACAACTCGAGCCAGGCTTTCTCTTTCCAGCTCCTTGCCTTCATCTGACATCCCTGGTGGTGGTGAACCCTGCTTTGGGCTCCAGTTTTCAATCTAGCTAATTGGAGAAATCAAGTTCAAAAGTCTTCAAGTGCTAGGGGGTCTGAGGGCAGGACCTAGGCGATTTGTAGCCAATCTGTGGGGGAGGAGGAGGTTGCCCTCAGTCCTTGCTCCACTCTCCAGGTTCTGGGGCCCTCTGTGGCTGCATCAGGCAGAAGTATGGCACTTTTTACGACCCCCACCTGTATCCTGTGGCTGGTGGAGGCCCAGAAGCAGAAGTGCCCCAGGGAGCTGTGTGTTCGGAATGCATGGGGGAAACAGAACTGGTGGCAGGCCTAAGCTTTGCTACATCAAAACAGCCTTACTTTTTTATGCACCTATACATAATTTTTTAAAATGCTTGATGGAATCCATATAAGATTTCCCTTTTAAAAAAGATTCCATTGCATTAAAAAAGAAATCCCGTCTGATGATAAAATAGAAACTTCCAGAGTATAAAGACAAGACGGGTCAAAGTCATGCACGGAGAGTAAGAGCTAGTGACCGGAACCAACATGCTCCTGACTCCAGCCACAGCTGTCTCTGCACCCCACTGCCTGCTTCACCATGTGCCCTTGAACTTCAACGTGAGTGGTGGCTAACCCATTTACAATGTTCTGACCTCCGTTCTCATTCAGTGTGAACGGCAGGAGAAAATGAACCCTTTGAAATCGATGATCTGCCTGTGGACATCCTGGACATCAATGGCTGACCCAGAAGAACTGCAAACACACCTGCCTCCAGATCCAGAATTCTGCATCCTTTTCCCCTGTGAGACCTCAACAGACGTTAACATTTGTGGCTCCTGCTTACTCACACTGCACAAGGTGACTGAGGAAATCCTAATGCCAGAATTTCCCCCCAAACTACTCCTACACCTGGGACTCCAAGGAGCTCTGAGATTTCAGGATGGTACCAGTTGCTGTATTTTTAAACACAGGCTTGGTTTTCCCCCACAAACGAGAGGCTAGGCCCTTGGAACAGAGAATGCCTCCCCTCTTCCGTGTTTTTAACTGAAGCCCTGAGTAAGGACAGGTGCTCCTGAAGAATTAGTATTTCAATACCATGGTCATACTCATAGCAAGGAGGAGATATTTTATAAGTGTGTTGCCTTGTTCTTTCAGAACAAAGAAAAGCCCGGGTTCTCTGCTTTATATTATTCTCCAGTTTCAAATACTTTTTGCTCCCAAATATTTGAGTGGATGCTTTCATACAACCAACTAGTAGAGGACAAAATATGTCACCCAGTATTCTTTTTCTCCCAGGCATGTAAACAACACCAGAACCCAAAGAAACAATGACGATTTAGGCCAACTCTCTGCTTTTATAGTTGAGCAAGCTGAGAGTCACACAGAGATTCTAAGTACTGGTAGTTCCTGATAGAGCCCATTTCCCAGCCCCAGTTCTCACCCCAGACCCCAAAACAAGAACAGGGAGAGATTATTCCCCAGTTTCACCAGAACTGTCTTGATTAATGTAAGTTGTCCCCATGTACTTAGTTACAGTGCCACTGTCACTCTCAAAAATGTCCCAGTAAAGACAATAAATGGCACGGTCATGTCTCCTACAGACGTGTCCACCATGCTTCTGGCTAAGATAGATAAAGCCAGTGGGAAAAAGCAGAAAGTATGCAAAGCATTAGCCTTTAGACTGAGCAGTTGGAAAAACCTGACCACGAGTCCAAATCCTGCAATGATGTATGTGCCTCAAATTCTCAAAGCCATCCACAATCTAAAATAAGTTAACAATCACTAATCCAATTGAGGGCCCCACTCCCTGGGCATGCATCCTGGCTCTCTCTTCTCCTCCTGCCCTCTCATGCACGGAACTGTTCCCATGAAACCCAAACCTACCCAGATGGGTTTGCCTCTTGTTGTAGTTTTTGTACGAACTCCCTTGAGCCTCTCAGTCTGGCAAGATCCTGTTAGGTCTGTCATGTTTCAGAAGTATAATGATGAAGAACCACAGAGGGTAGGGGAATGGGAGGAGGGAAGAGGAGCAGGTAGGGGGAGGCTAGAGGAGGAGGGACTGGAGAGGAGGAGCAGGAAGAAGAGGAGGAGGAGAAGGTATTGTTAACGACAAGACCCCGGGGACAATCAGCCGTGGGAATGATTTCAGTTTAAGCAACAAAGACTGTTTTGTTTCTCTGAGCTCTCAACTGAGCAGCATTTGGCTGAAATAGAAGAAAGAGGTCCCAGGGGAGAGGCAGGGCTGGGTATCCAACTGCCTCTCCCGTCACCACAGGCTGTCGCCTTGTGGGGAGTCCATACCCCAGGCAAAGCTGGGTTCTGTCTGGGCCAGGAGAGAGGCCACTGGGGGAGACCTGAGAAGCCTCAGGGGTCTGGGGTGATGCCTGAGGGGCCTGTCTCTTCCCTTCCAGCATTTCCCTGGGAGATCCAGCATCCTGGAGTGCCCGCCTTCTTTCCTGCAGACATGAAATGAAGCAGGGGGTACTCAAACTTTTTAAACAGGGGGCCAGTTCACTGTCCCTCAGACCATTGGAGGGCCAGACTGCAGGCCCCAGGACAATTGGCTGCTAAACAGGACAGGCAGCGGAGGCAAAAACACCCGGTGGGCCGGATAAATGTCCACAGCGGGCTGCATGTGCCCCGCGGGCCGTAGTTTGAGGATGCCTGAAAGAATCAGACCACTAGTGGTATTAAAAATCTCAAGGCAACCTGAAGGGTCTGAGAAGGTAATAAGAAAAGATGAGTATTAACTGTGGAATCCTGGAGCTCCCATCTCCCTTTCCAGGTGAGGCACAAGCAAGAGCCTCTCTCATCCTGTCTTCTTTCAAAGTGAAAAACAGGGCTGGCTTGAAAAATAGGGATACAGTTCCCCACTGGAAAGCCTGCCGTGGGGTTTCAGGACAATATAAACAGAGCACACTGAGCCACGTCTGACACTCTGCTCACTAAGTACACTCAGTAGCGCCCACCAGTGTTATTAAAGGGGCTCTGCATTCCAGTACTCAAAGATCTGACTTTTTTTTCCCCAGAAAGAGGTAAAGGGCTTTTTAGATAGAAGAATCATTACCCCTCAGTCACAGTAAAACTTCTATGCGTTCAATCAGGTGTTTGAAGGAACGGTGTACTCCAATCTCTCTGAGAACCCTTTCTGGCACACTCTATTTTGAAAATTAGTGTGTCTGAACTTAGAAAACCACTTCTAAAATGGACCTTGGGTAATGGGCTCATGGCGTTGGCCTTTCACCCTCAAACCAGTGGCAGCGATGCGAGGAAAGGCACATGTGAGTCAGCCCACGTACAAGGTCTAGTCAAGGTGAACAGGAAGAGTCTCCCTAAAGAAACTCAGACCAAAGGTAACAGTCCGCCTGCCTTACACCGAGCAGTCCAGGACAGACGAAGAAGGCATCGCATGCGCCCCTCCCACTCTTCCTCCGGCTGGTACTGAGACCAAGTACACCCTTGCCCCCCAAACTGAGCGCTGACATTGTGGACTGCCTTTTTGAAATCTCCCTTTGCTTTCAGCGAGCAGAACAGATTCTTAGCCGCCCTCTCTGGAGCACCATTTGTTACTGCTCTGAACAGGCTGAGACTTGCTTTCAAAAGGCAGCTGGGC
Organism: Otolemur garnettii; assembly: GCF_000181295.1. Taxonomy (NCBI): domain Eukaryota; kingdom Metazoa; phylum Chordata; class Mammalia; order Primates; family Galagidae; genus Otolemur; species Otolemur garnettii. Next base: position 39,290,083 of record NW_003852401.1, read on the forward strand.
CTGGGGACCATGTTTCACTTCTTGACACCATTAATTGGGTTATGAGTCAGAGCTGTAATGAAGACAAGTTTTGGTGTCTCCTCCAACTGTCCTGGGAAATGCACATGCACAGGCCCAAAAGCCACAGAGGGAGGGTGAGCCGGACAGATTTGCTTTGTTTATCGGGCCCACATGGTCACCAGATAAATGGCCAGTGCCATGGGACTCCTCTGTGGACAGACCTACAGTTCTTTCTGCTGCTCCCAGAGGCCTGTAGATGTCAGAGTCTCTCGCCCAGAGTGGCTCGTTAGTAACAGGAAGAAGAGGGAGGAGGCAGGAGTGGATCCAGAAGAAGCCAGGGGAAGAGGCTTAAAGGAAGGAATAAGAGGGAACTGGTCTTATAAGCAAACGAGGCCATGGCACATTCAGGAGCAAGACCAGCTCCCCACATGAAGGAAGGCAGTGAGGAGAGTGAAGCCTGTCCCAGTAGCCTGCATCACAGAGCCAACCTCAGAAGGCCCAAGACTTATCAAACTAAACTGCCCAGACTCACAGAAGTCCATTATTCATGCAGTTCTGCATCGGCCCAGCAAGGCTCCACAAGACATCCTGGCTGATGAGTTCACTGACTCAGTGAGTTCAAAAGTCCAATTACATTTATGGGATCCTCAGCCTCTCTAATGCTGCCATCCAACTCTATCAAACTTCATTTATTTCCCTGCCTTTTGGATTATACGTTTGCAACCCCAGCTGCAATCTCGCTTGCATTTTAAAATCCCCGGGTCTGGTGTATTGTTTACAGCTAGCAGGAGGCCCATCTGCTGTCCTTTGGAGAGGATGCATTATGACATCATCTGAGGAAGTTACGATGTACGCCCTCCTCGGGGTCTCCCTCAAGACTTCTGCTTCAGAACAAATTCATAAATCCCAACTTCTTATAAACCAAACTATAGAAAGGCACAAGGTCAGATAAAGACCAATTTTATGAATCAAGGCCTAGAAAGCCTCTCCCACAGGGCAAGCAGGATCACTGTAGTGCTGTTATCTGCTCCTAGTCCTGGGGAAGTCAGAAGCCCGGGGGGCCAAGGTGGGGTAGATGAGCAAACCAGGCCCACATGCTGTCCCATGGAGTTGAGAAGCACAGGGGAAGGGGAAGAGGGTCTGTGTCTTTGAAGCAGGATAACATAGTGGTTCATACGAGTTTTCAGGGGTCAAATAGCCTGGTTTCAATCTCATTCCATAATTTGTGTCCTTGGCAAACTGGCCAATCACTCCCTGTCTCCTTTTCCTCTTTTGTAAAATGGGGAGAATGAAAGTGCCTAATGCACAGGCTACACGTCAGGGTTGAAGGAGGTAATACAAGTCTTCTGCCTAGAATGATGCCTGGGCCAAAGCGAAGGCTCAGTGCACGGAGCTCTCACCACTGAGATGAGTTCTCCAAGCATTGAATCATTGAATTTGTTCTCTCCAAAGAAATGGAAGTTACAGGCTCTTCCTTTAAACTGAATGGCACATTAACCCAGATAGCCCAGGAAACTTGAAGATTTCAATGGTGGCACCAAAATTAACTTTTGCTTCTGTGTTCTTATTCAAGACACCAAACAGTGATGTTCATATTGGAACTCTCCAAAGGATACCACATGAGCAGCCTCGAGCAGCCTTTCATTCTGCTGCCAAACTTGGAATCAGAGAGGGTGCTTGGGATTGGAACCTGGGCTCTTAACCATGTTGCCTCTGAGAAGTACCAATTAGGCCCTTCCTCAACTACAGCTAGTGGCAGGCTGCAAAATTTGAACCTGTTATTAGGCAACAAGAAGCTGAGGATTTCCTGTTAACCTCAGTTGCTTATTAAACCTCCCATCTTGAGTGCTGCAATCTACCCAAATCACATGGCTATTTATCCTCAGCCAGGGTGCCCTTGTTCACTAACTGGCATCTACTCCACAAGAAGTTTCCATCCTGGGAATTTCTAGTGCTGAGCCTGAGCCCACGAGATTGCTTATTCAAGTAAAACTGTCATCAGAATCAATGGATGAAGCCCCAAGCCCACAGGACCCCAGGTTGAGCTCTGCAGCAGAAACCACTGTCACCAAATGTCCCACTCGAGTGTTAATGGTGTTGTTGTCTAACTTGGTCTGAACTGTGAATATTTCCAGGCTCACTTACTCCTAAAGACAACCCCAGCGTTTCACACTGAGATTAACACTCTTTGACACAGCATAAAGTGCCAGGGTGTAACATTTACAAGGGGAAAAGAACTTGAAAGTGAAGGAGACCAAAAAGGCATAATTACCCAAGGCAAACTGTTTTGTTCATTCAGTGATTACAGTGGTTTTAAAGCCTTATAATTTATCATAGCTCAGAACAATTTAAGTCTCAGTTGTGCTCCTTTGAGAAACAGAGACACTTCCCTTTCTTTATTCCTTCTGACAGGCTATTCTTTTAAGATCATCTTAGTTCTAAGATGCCATAGACTGTATCTTCCCAACATCACACACAGAAACAAGAAAGGAAAACTGACAGCCACAGACTTTTACCTTTGCATTAGGCTGTGATTCACAAATAACCAAAGAGTATAACCATTCCAAATGGGTATAATTTCTTTCAGGTTCAAGTATCAGTTTGCTTGTTTTGCTGCTGCTAATCACCTCTTAAACAAACAATTGTTTTATCTATGTACTGTGCCTCATTTCACTTTCAAATTATGTGTGTGTTTTGCTCCTAACAGCTTATTATGATCTATAATTAACAATTTTGCTGAAAGCAGAGCTGTGTATTGAGAGAGCCCACATGCTATCTGAGAAGTGCTTGAAACAGGAGGCCTTTGTTTTCATCACGAATTTGGCAGAGGGAAGACACCTCCCTCTTCTCTTCCCCATTGTCTTCTTCAGGCGTCCAGAAATGCAGAGGCAGAAAATTCACGGAAAGATTTCAGACACGGGCAAAATTTCAGTTTGCTGCCTTTGCATCTAAATAAACCAGGGCTTCTCAAATTGGGCCCAATTTAAAATCACTCGGAGAGCTTCGAGAGGAATGCCCAGGCCTAACCCCAGACCAATTCAGTCAGAATCTCTGAGAGTGGACCCAGTACTTCATAAAGCTCCCTCAGGCAATTACAAAGTTCTGTCAAGATTGAAAACTGCTAGGACAAATTCTCTGGTCTACTTCACAGGAGCTCGGGGAGAAAGGTAACAACGGGAAAGAAATAAGTGGTTAAAAGTTGTGCCAGATTGCACTAAAATTTAGATTATTTTCCAAGGCCATGAAACATCTCCAATCTAAATAACTTGCAGAAGATTCTTTTTCCTCATCTCTCAGCTTATTCACACTCACCTAGCAAGCAGCAAAGTTGCTTTAAAATTTCGCCTTTGGAAGCAGGTTTTTGAGATAATGAAATGAAAGTTCATTTGGGAACATATTTCCTGGATATATTCTGTCAGAAGCAACCTGTAATTCTCTTGTGGTTCAACTACTTTAGAACTTTCTCTGTGAGGCTTGCCAAAGTTATTAAAGACGTGGTTCCTGAGTTCTTGTGTTCAAAGGTTCAGGTATGGTTCTCGACTTTCATGAAATCTGTGAGACTGGAGAGAAACTGGTTTCTTTCATGCATGACAGAGAAGCTAGATTGGGCTTCAGTACGAGCAAGTCATCTGAACATTGGGGCACAGGTAATTCTTTTGTCCTTTGTGATGCAGGCTTGAAGCCCTGCCAGGAGTGTTTCTTCTAAACCCAATTCTGAAATGTACCGAATGTGTTTCCTGTGCTCTCTACCCTCCGAACATCCCTCTCCTGAAAGCACTCTGTCCTTTCTTAGTCTATTAGATTTAAGTATCAGCCAGCTTCATCCCATCCACCATTCTCCATATGGGCACATTCAGATTCAAAGTGCTATAGGGGATCAGAATATGCCACCCCAAAATATGTTGCTTTGGCAGAAGGGTTATTTTGAGCTATAGACAACTGAGAAACAGCAGATGTCAAAAAATCTCTCAACACTTCTTCCATTAGCCTAAAAGAAAAAATATAAATTTCCATTTGTAAAGATGTCTCTGGCTCCTGGACTAGGAAGAGCAGGACAATTATTAAGACACTTGGTCACCGTAGACTCACTTAAGACTCAGTGCCCAGAGATGGACCAAGAGGCGTCTGTATAAGAAACCTCCTAAACTAAAACCACTTTTCTCTTCCATTGGCTTCCCCCATATATTTACCTCCACACAATTTGCCCCTCCTCAAAGCCTAAACCCCTTTTCCTTTGTCTTGTCTCATCTCTACAAATTTATTGTTCTTTGCTAAGATGTTAGACAAGCCCCAGGTTCAAACCACCCCTTTGAGTTACTCTTCGCTGAGTTTCTCTGTTAGTGTCTTGTTAATCTGTCTTTTATTGGTTTAACTTCCCACACACATAACATGTACAGAAGTTTACTCCTCTCCACTACAGTGCTAATAAGGAGTTCTAAAGGGGCAAATTGCATATTGCATTTGGGGGACAATTTTCTCCTTCCATCTTTCTACCCAATTGCATCTTCACCAAACACACACACACGACTGTGTTGTCTAATATAATAGTCCCCAAATACAGATGGTCTTTGGATTCAACTGGGGAGCTTTTAAATCATAATTTCATAGTCTCCCTTCCCTGATTCTGACTCAGCAGGCCTGAAATGAGGTCCAACAATCTCAATCTGAACACCATTTGGAATTTACTCATCCAATCCATCAGTGAGCTCCGGTCAGAGTAGGGAGAAGGGAAAGGGTCCAGCCATACAAGACGTGCAGCTGCAGGAGTGGGGGAGGTATGAGAAGCAGGTGAAGATATTCAGCACTTCTTCAGTTCCCAAGCAGCAGTGGTCCAAGCACATGTTGCAGATGAGGCACTGCTCAGAGAATGCAGAACCCTGGGAGTAGCAATCTGTCACCAGGCCTGTCCAGATCGTTCCCAGAGATGTCAAGAGACAAGGCTACCACTAGCTATAATTAAGATTCTCATTTTTCAGAACCTACTCTCCATGCAATAAATGAGCAAGCATACACTGTGTCAGAGGACCTGTCCCCACCTGGCAACCTCATATTCAGAGTTGAAGAGGGGAACAAGGGACTGGGAAAAAGGGATAGTCAGCGAAGAAGGTTTTATGAGAGAGTACATAAAACACAGAGGAGAGGAGTCCTTACCTGTAAAAACCAATTTAATGCAAAAACATTTTCTAACATGACAGAGCAAGCAAGGGCTGGGAAGGCTGCTTCAGAGCTCTTGTTGGCATCTCTCATTGGCTGGTTTTTCTCAGAAATTCTCCTTGTGGGGGAAAGAAAAACCACCACTGTGCAAGGCAAGGCAAGAAATATTGTGACTTAAATTGCATTCATGAGATTCTCTGATTAAAAAAAAATCAATTTGTCAGATCAATTTTTCTTAAACAAGTTCATCATACTCTAGAGCAACGCAGCAATCGATAGGGAATGTTTTCCAGCAGCTTTCCAGCCTTCCCACTTCAGTAATTGCTCGAATTTCATATCGACAGGCCATAGGATGCTTTGAAGGCCGAATTGATCCATGAGCCTGTGGTGCTACAAGGCTAGGCCACAACAATAACCCTGCAACCCCCACCCCCCAGGGACCAGAGCTGAAGTTAAACAGGAGGTAAGCCATTACATTATGCAGTTGACCCTGGAGGAGCCAGGCTCCAGCCTCTACTACAAACTTGGGGAAGAGGAAGAAAAATCGAAGAAGTGGGAAGAGAAGGCTCAGAGAAAAAAGAGGGAGCAGCAGAGATTGGGGAGGGAGGAAACACTCAGAGCCCCACAGCCAAATGGTACAAGGGCCCCAGTGAGGAGCAACCACTGTGTGGCCTGGTGAAGCCACATGTGCTGGGCAGCTGTGGTGGAAAGAAAAATAAACTAGAAAGGACTTAAAAAGGGAAGCTCAGTCATGCTCATCAGTATCATTTTGGCCTTGAACCTCAGCTCATAGTTCTTCTTTAACCATGATGTGAATAATTGCTCGTGCCTGGGGCGAAGGGAGCATCCTAGAGTGCACCCAAGGAGAAAGCAGCGAGGAGTGCAGGGAAAATGGAGCGAATTCTTCTCTTTTGCCAGAAGGTAAAATTATTCATCTTGCAATCATCCTGGACAGCTGTACCGTGCATTTATACAACCCACTAACTCAGCAGGTTATCATAATAGGGATTACAATATACACAAAGCATCTAAGAGAAATCAAGGTCTGATTGGCCATAGAGAGAAATTAACCACAGGAGGCCAGGTCATACTGCCTTTGGCAGGACAAAGTCTGACTTTGGTAACAGGAAAATAAAATCTTGACAGACAGAATGTATTCTCGTAAGAGGCACTGATTTTACCCATTACAATGGTGCTGTTAAACTATTAATCAGAGAATTGTTCATTAACTATCCTATACACCCCAGTTACGTGGGCTTCTCAGAGATGTTGGAAAGCAACGTCTGTGGAAAGCAAATTTGCACAAGAAAAGGAAATTGCACACCGCATGCTAGCATGGTTAACCTTCAATTTGTATGTGAAAATTAGGTATGCTTATTAAAACTCAAAAGCCAGGATTTTACTGCCCTCAAATGCAAGCATATGTGGATATGTACATTTATACCAGTACATGAACATAGTTCTGAGTGGCAGGTTAGCATATATTAGTTGCTGGGTCAGACCTCACCAGAGGACAAAGGGACATGTCTCGTACTGTCACGCTTTGCTTCTCGCATGCCCAAGACCTGCCAAAGGAAATTGACCTTGGCAACTCACACTTTTTTCACTTTCCATGAAAACGTTACTCAATGAGCTCATGAGGGTATTTGCTTAGTCTATTTCATAGTCGGAGTCCAACCTGGACCTTGTGCAAATATAATTAATCTGTCCACTTTGAATAGACAGCTCTGGTATCACCTATGTGATTTTCTACATCAGAAGTTAAATATGGAGGAAATGAAATTACAAAATGATGACTCTGTTTCAATAATAGGTTTGTTGACTATATTCCCAAATAAACTCATTGACGGAGTTAGATAATATTATACCGTTGGCAATGTATTTATTGCAGTAAATCTACAGTGAATTGTGGAAAACTAATACCTCTTCGAGAAACTACTGTGGCCCACAGTGGGCAAAGAAGTGGTGGCAATACTAACATGATTTCTGAATTATAATGGCATGGACAAGCTTGCCACCCAAATGCCTGCTATTTGAGGGATAGAGCTAATTCCTACACAGAGCAAGACAGGGTGTACCACGGGTGGGCTTCCAGTCTGCTCCTATCAAAAATGCCACTGAAATGAGTGACAGAGACAGAGAAGGCTGTCTCAGTAAAAGAATCTCATAAACACCTTCTGAGCCAACTTTACCCAGATTAACCAAACTTTTCTAAATTACATATTAGACTGCAGAATTTGTAATTTTCTAAGATGGGCTCCTAGAAACTGTATGTTTAAGTTCTGTGAGTTATTTGAATGGATAGCCTTGAGAGAGAACCAGTAAGTTACATATGGTTCTAAGTTCTTACAATGCAAGGTATATGTATATGGACAGAAGCATTGCATGTCTATGGACAGAAGCATGTATATGGTCAGAAGGCTTCTATATTTGAACAAGATATCCAAGTAATACACATATGAACAAGATATCCAAGTAATATGTGTGGATGTTACAGTCCAAGAACCACTGCTATAATTTGTTTGAGTATCTGTCGAATCACTTAACATTATCTATCTGGTGTTCCTTAGATTGCTGTAGCCTTACTTTGCAGCACGGAAATGTCTTCAAATTTGGTTAAGGGTCTCACGAAGACTATTTCTATTTTTTAGTGAAATGATGGCTTAACGCAGGCGTCCTCAAACTACAGCCCATGGGCCACATGCAGCCCACCTAGGACATTTATCCGGCCCTCCGGGTGTTTTTGCTGCTGCTGCCTATCCTGCTTAGCAGCCAACTCGTCCTGGGGCCCATAGTCCAGCCCTCAAACGGTCTGAGGGACAGTGAACTGGCCCTCTGTTTAAAAGGTTTGAGGACCCCTGGAATGTATCACATATTAGATTGGTGAATGTCTCCTGAGTTAAAACCCTACAGAGGATATTATTTTTTCAAAAATGGGAGAAAAAGCACAAAAATTAATACATGATGTCATGAGAATGTGTATATATAACATTTAAAAAATCAAAGTGAATAAAAGAAAAAATAATAAGATCCAAAATGATCTATGATTCCACCATCCTAATAAAGATACTGTTCATATATTATAGAATACATGTATTCTATTTTTATGGAATGAAAAATAGTCTTTTTCTTTTTATGTTTTGTTTTTTTATTTCACATTAATATGAGGGAAAAAAATAGTCATTTTCAACATGATTTTATGCCATCACATGATTTTGCTACATGAACGCATATCATTAGAAGTAATAGTGGTGTGGAGTATTACTATACCACCATTTGTCGATGTTTCCTTTCTGGTTACATTTTTGCTATAATAAATAATGCTATAATAAACATCCTGAACATCAGCAGCATTTGAATTTGTATAGGTATGAATTTGTATAGGTATGAAATATTTTATAGACATGTAATGCTAAAATACTGACAGGCTTTCCTGAGAAAATGCTATGGTAACATTTTTTTCAGAGGCAAACTATAGTGAATTGAATTTGCCTTTTTGCTCTTGTTGTCAGGAAGCTCAAAGTCAAATGCAATGCTCCATTACACTAATTATACTAACTCAGATTTGGTATATAATCATATCAAATATGTGCATCTTCAATAAGATATATCAATTTTTTCAGAGCAGTTGGGTACTTAATTTAAATAAATATAGTTAGTGATTTCAAATCAAGAAAAAGATTCCAAAGTCGGTAGAGTTGCGTTTAATACATGTCAATCAAATTACGGTTAAATTAGAAAGATAAAGCCCAGAAATCAGAGTACTGTTATATAAATGCCAGAAGAAAAAGTCTTCGCTATTCTGTTATCAGAGATTTATTTCCTAGACCTTAAAGCATTCCTCTGTAACATGCTTAAACCCATTTTAAATGAAGGACACATCAAATTCTCAGCATAAAATTACCACAAAGGGGAAAAAGGTTACAATACAAAGATGATAAAAAGGAGCTAAGAGGAGAAATGACCACAAGCAATCTTGGCCCAGACTAGAGCACCTCCTTAGGCATATCCTCTTGGAGTGGGTTATACTACAATGACTTTTAAGTGAAATCAGAATTTGGTTCATTATAAATATAGATTACCACCTGAGGATTGGGTTTCTACTGCAAAGGGAAGTTCAGATTCACTGGGATTGAAATACAAATGGGTGATATATAAAGAGAGGAAAAGGAAAAAAGTGAGAATTACTTTTACTGTGCCCAGGATCCAACGTAATGCTTATGAGACACTGCCAGACAGAAATTTGTCTGCTCAGACCCACAGTGATGAAGATAGAGGAAACAAGGAAAAGTAGACAACCAAGCTGGTCCCCTAGCAGTTCCCAGACCTGAAGGCTAGTCTCACCTATAACCGCCCCTTACTCACAGAAGGTAGAAAGTGAAGCCTGTTGCTGCCTTTTGTAACTTTTGCTGCCTTCCTGGGGTCTTCTTGCTTACAACTAGTTCATGTTAGGAAAACTTTTAACTCTTCAAAAATGGCAAAAATAGATAACCCGAAGCCACAACATCAACTTGAGACAGACCATCTAGTCTACACCTTGAGAATACAGACCTTCTCGGCCTGAGATCTCAGATTACTTCCCAGCTGGGCTAGAACCAAGCTCACGGACAGCAAGCACCTATTAGATAGTCCTTTGCTGGGTCTGTTCTTATAAAAGAAGGAGAAGTTGCACTAGACCTAGATTTGCCAGTTCTTTTTTTTCCTTAATGTGTATGTTTTAGTTATTCTTAAGCTTTCTATGCATCTACTACTATTCAGTCCAGACCTGGGATTTTTCATCAATAGAGTGAGACCATGTGTTTAACTATCCACTTGTAAGACCACTTAGAACAATTTAAATAACTGTAAGTGAAAATGCCTTGCACAGAATAAACTGTTTTTCAGGAAAAAGGATGTTTACTTGGTCAATTAGTGGTAATATTACAATGGAATTTATAAGGGACTAGGGTATCCATTACTTTTGTGAGTCCAGCAAATTATTCTATCCTTTTTTGTATTAATGTAACTAAACTCTGCCTCACTGCAAAATATCACCTGTGAGTGTGGCACATGGCCTGCACTTAGCCAAACAGTACCTCTTTCCCTAGTCAGGGTTAGGGAAGGAATCAGTTACCCAGTAGGGCCAGACAAGGTCCCTCTGTTGCATTGCCGTAGGCATGACGAGGCAAACAAGCTCTTTCCATGGCATTTTCTAAATCCTGCCAATTGGAGAAAGTTTATTTGCAGAACAAAGTCAAGCGTAGATAGAAATGCGAGCTGGCTAGCCAGCTAGATGGCTGGGTAGATGGATGGATGAACGGTCGGTTGGATGGAGGGATAGGTGTGTAGATGGATGAATGAGGACAGTGGAAAGAGGCAGAGAAAGACACTCAATGTCAGGCATTTGGTTCTAGATCTGGAGCCCTGGGTCCTACACTATAACTTCAGTCAAGTGAGCTGCACCTATTTCCTTCCAAGCTATGTGAGCCAGTAAATTCCCCTTTTTTGCTTAAGCTTTTTAAATTGAGTTTTTGTCATTGGCAGTCCAAAGAATTCTGAACAATGTGGCACTCTGTGTAAATACAACACTGTTTTGGACACCAAAATATTGCCTTTTACCCTGACAACAGGGAACTCTTTGAGGATCAATTTCCAGACTTCTGACCTCCTCTCGAAGGCCACTCACATGCTACCCCCGTCTCCCCATTCCCTGCCTAATTTTCCCTTTGCTCCAACCGCACCAAGACTTTCCCTAGTCCACAGCCCAGTGGTCTGGCACCATGCCTTGCAACAGGGCTTTTCTTTGTCTCTGTATGATTTCTGCGTATGACAATTCCCAGCGATATGCACAAGTATATCTATAAATACTCCTGAAAACTCCCTGAGCATCTTGTCCTCATGAAGTTCCTTAAGACCCTTTAGGTTAAGAGAAGTACTAATCAGAGTCATGGATTTTCTATGTCATTGGCTCAACTTTACCTCAAGCCAGATGCTACCTGAAACTGAAGCCTATGACGACACGTGAACTACTTTCTGCTGTGTGTATGAAATCAGGTTATGATTTAGGGACTATGTTTAGTGGGCACGTGTTCGTGCAACAGAAGGCCATGTTTGGCTTCCCAACTAATAGGGAATGGGCTGAGTTTAGAAATAATTTTCCTATTATCTCCTTGTATATCCGATAAAGAAAATACGTCTAATAGAAGGAGAGATAAAGGGAAGGAAGACAAAGAAGGTTGGTTCTCCACTTTGGATCCTCAACAGAAGAAAATATCCTTGTAAATATGGAATAGTTTGAAGTATAATAAAAGTCCACATTTTAAGGTGGAAACTAAAAAAAGTTAAATTCACCAAATATATAAAACAAATGTGCCATGTAGAATGTGTGGTATAACACGCCTACTTTCTCGATTGAAGCAAGCATCTTGTTCTAAGTAATTAGCTAAGAACATGTCATAAAGAAAGACATTCATATTGAGCTGTCTCCCTTTATAACCCATGTTCTAGAAGATAACAATAGCTTTCTCAAGTCTAATGTGAGAACATATGTCTGTTTTATACAACATCCATTTCCCAGGCGTACTCCTTGGGCTCAGTGAAAAACAGTCTCCGCCACACGTCTGGGTTCACCTCAGCAGGCTGCATCATTGAAGAGGCTTCTGCCATTTACAAGCATCTCCTTAAAATATGGCTTCTAAGTCCTCTGGGCTAATTAAGCACAGCTGGGTCTACATCAGCCCCACTCAAGTGAGACGATTAAGCTGGCAAGAAAAAATCAATCATCATTAATCACTAAATCCATGTAGCGACTTTTAGAGGTGCTAAATGGGTTGAGCGGGGTGGTGGTGATGCTTCTCATCGAGCGACCGAATGTTTAAAGTGAGAGAGAACATGCATTCCTCCCAGAATGAATCACCTGAGTGGGATCATCAGATGCCTGTGTGTTTACAGGACAAGAAAATCTGGCTAAAGTGGGAATGAAATGTTTGTAATTTTTCATCTTGTCCTCTGATTCTGGCTCACCTTGGGGCAAAAGAAGATGTAAGTTTTGTTGCCGCTTGATATCACCTGAGCAGTGTCTCTGTTGACGTTTATTTAAGGAATCTCTTTTAGAGTGAATATCTATCCACTTGTAAAGTATTTTCCTGGAGCAGACTTTCTTCCCTTTGTTGGACTATTCCCTACATCCCTTGGTCTTACGATGCATTGAGGGTTTATGCCTTTTTTCAAGTATAGTCTTTATTGAAGCATTTGCTGCGAAGGAGTCTGGTTTCTGCCTACTCTGCTTAATTTGTCAAAGCCATCTCTCCTCTTAAAGGAATATGGCACAACGGTTTCAGGTCCCCATGTAGAGAACATTAACACTGACATTATCATTGCTTTGTATAATTTTGTTTTAAAGTTGTCTTCCCTGTGTTTATTTCCCCTTTGTTTAGAAATCTTTTATTGGGCTCACAATGAGAATGGCTTATCAAATAAAGGAGCCCAGTGTCCTACTTTGTCAGGGGACGTCAGTTTGGGAGGTATTTTCCATGTGCTTCTGTACTAGAGAATACAAGCCGCGGTGTGCCCATTTCCTAAAAAAAAAAAAAAAAAAAAAGCAAGCCCTAGTGTTCTTTCTGGTGCAGAAAATCAGTGCAGGGATTAATTTAGGCAACAACAAGTTCCACATTGCCTCTCTCACACCCCAGCTGAAGACAAGCAAGAGTGTAGGGAATTCATTTGCAGGCCAGTTTGAAAAGCAAAGGTACCATAACAGGGAAACAGCCCTAAGCAGGTGAAGCAATTTTCACTTTTGCCTCCTGAAACTTAAACTTTGCGTCCACTGTAAATTCCCCATGTGGATGGTCCTTAAGGATTCTTCACGGAGGGCCAGCCTTGGAGAAAGTAGACTATAAAACCCACCCCCAGCACCTTCTTTTTTTCAGCCACAGGGCACAGTCACTCTCTCCAATACACTGTGGAATTTCTTGAAGGAAAAAAAAAAAGCCTAACATTTAAGATTGAATTTCCTTCTCTTTTATCGAAGTCGGAACATATGGAGAACATGAGAAAGACATACCTGTTTAGGTCTTCATTGTCCTTCACCTTCCTAGAAACAGCCAGGGTACAGAGCAGAGGCAGGATGGGGAAGAAGGGGGTGAAGGAATAGGCTGAGATGGAGGAAGAGAACTAGCCACACCAAGAAGAGCTGGAGAAGAGGAAGGCAGAGGAAGGGCGGAGGAGGCTGCAGGGCAGGATAAAGGGAAATCCAGACAAATCTCTAAAGGAAGCCAAGCTGAGCACACCTCTTGTCACTCCCAGCAGTGCTCCAGTGCCCAGAAGTCTCCTCTCAATACCCATGCCCACTGCCCAGGACGATGGCCCTTGCTCTCCACAATCCCTCCTGTGTCAGACACTATGCCCTCCATCTTCCACTCTCCAGACTGAGTTGTCATGGTCTACCCGACCCACAGCGAGTAGTCAGGATACACTTACTGAATGCAAACGTATAACAACACAATGAAGTCTAGTGGGTTACTATGTCTTTTGGAAATAGGAAGATTTTTGTATCTTCATGATCCAATGATTGATTTCTCTAGAAGGAATCATAGACATTTGGCAGGCCCTGGAATAGATATCATGGCTGCTTTGGGACCATCTTCAACTTCCACCAAGGCAAGGGCCAGCTGACCGGCCCTAGAGGAAAGAACGGAAGTGCCACTTGCATCAGAGCAAGCAGTGAATTGTGGATCAGGACTCACACACACCTGCCTGTGCAGATGCACACACAGACACACACACACACCCTGCCCTTCCCCCCTGTCACACTGGTCAGAAATTATAAGGCCATGTTACTGAAGGTTTTGAACACCCTGGGACTGCTAACACCTTAAGCTATCGGTCATTTACCCTGGAGTATGAATGTGTGGTTCCAGGCCTGTTCTGATGAAGAGTGGGGAAAAGGAACAGCAGGCCCTATCAGTGGAACTGGGAATCGTGGAGTAATAAGTTGGACTCAGAGAGAAGAAGAAAAGTATTCAGAGGCCCTTCAGGCAAGTTAACCAGGTGTGGTCTTCTAGACTAGAAAAGCTCTGGCTAATTAAAGCAGATATTCACCCAAAATCTGAGGCTGACACTTGCTCAGTAACTCAGAATGGCTGTTTTCAGTCTCATGAACAAGGCACCTCTGTGTTTCTGGCAATGCAGCTGACCCACATGCGAGAGGGCCAGCTGTGTCAAAGAGCTGCTTCACCATCTGAACCCATGTTCTCCATCAGCTAGGTTTGCCAGCAGCTCATGTCCTGGAGCCTGGGCTTGGCACACTTTGAGCAGACCCTGTGGGGAAGGAAGTGTAGGCAGGAGCTGAGCAAAAGTGGGAGAGAGTGAGCGTGGATGTCAGCCAGGCTGACTTTCCTGAACAACATGTCACTAGATCCAAGCACTCTACAGAAGGAAAGCACGGATTAAAAAGAGCCAGGCACAGGCACACACCCAGGGACACATACGCAAGGGCACACACAGGCACATACACACAGGGGCGCACACACAGGGGCACACACAAGGGCACAAACAGGCACATACACACAGGGGCGCACACACAGGGACATACACAGGAACACACACACAGGGACACATATGCAGGGGCACACACAGGCACATACACACAGGGGCACACACACATGGGCACACACAGGGACACACACACGGGGGCACACGCCCAGGGACACACACACAGGGGTACACACCCAGGAACACAGGCACATACACACAGGGGTACACACCCAGGGGCACACCCAGGGGCACAAACAGGCACATGCATACAAGGGTACACACCCAGGGGTACACCCAGGAGCACACCCAGGGGCACACATGCAGGGGCACACACACATGCATACACACAGGGGTACACACCCAGGAACACACACAGGGACACAAACAAGCACATACCCACAGGGGTACACACCCAGGGATACACATAGGGGTACACACACAGGGGCACACATACACACAGACACACACAGGGGTACACACACAGAGGCACACATAGGCACATACACACAGGGACACACACAGGGGTGCACACACAGGGGCACACACAGGCATATACACACAGGGACACACACAGGGGTACACACCCAGAGGCACACACAGGGGCACACATAGGCATATACACACAGGAACACACACAGGGGTACACACCCAGAAGCACACACAAGGGCGCACATAGGCACATACACACAGGAACACACACAGGGGTACACACCCAGAGGCACACACAGGCACATACACACAGGAGCACACACAGGCACATACACACAGGGACACACAGGCACACACGCAGGGGCATACACAGGGCATACATACAGGAGCACACACATGGGAGTACACAGGGGCACACACAGGGCATACACACAGAGGGACACACACACGGGGGTACACACCCAGGAACACACATAGGCACATCCAGAGGTACACACACAGAGACACACACACACACAGGGCATACACACAGGGGTGCACACACACAAGCACACATACAGGAACATACACAGGTACACACAAATGGACACACACAGGGCACACACACAAGCACACATACAGGAACATACACAGGGACACACACACAAAGCAGGTCTTCAGAAATCAAAAGAACTTTTGTGTGAGGACAGGTGGCCTGTAGAAGTCAATGGAGACCTGACTAAGCTCAGAACCCAAAGCCATCCAGAGATGGGCCATAAGCCACAAGGTTCTGACTGCTCTCGGCTCCTGAGAGAGACTGTCAGCCAGCATGTGGAGAGAGAGGCCAGTAGGACCGACATGAGGGCAGAACTATTGTTTTAAATCCTCCCCACTTGTCTTTCATGGCAAGCGCTGCAGGAGGCTGATGGAGATGCCCAGAGAGATGGACAAGTATAATAGGAGGTTAGAAAGGATCATATGAGCTGGTGGGAGACACAACCTCCCAGAAGCCTAGCTGACGACCGCCCTGCCGGTCTTCTACCTAGCCACCCACTTGATAAAGATAAAAAGGAGAGAAGGTAGAGAGAGATTGGTGAAGGGTATTTTTGAAAGAAACCTGTGCCCTATGGTGAATCTGCGTCATAGGGAAATGCCATCACACACCACACCTCAGGGCATCATTCCAATTGCATTCTCTGTGCTCTGTGTGTTCTAGAAGCTACCAGCTACACAGAATGAAACACAAATGCTGCCCCCTCCCCAAACATGCAAAACCACAGCCTTAGGGAAAGATATGGTGAATGGCTCCTTCTCTCCCCATGCCCAGGGAGGAAACTTGAAAGGATTCACTCAGAGAGCTCTGAATGGTTTGCCTGCCATTGGGAGACAAAAAGTACAGGTGCATGATTCATGCCTAAGAAAGGCGAAGACGGCCTTGGGCTGGGGCACAGAGTTGACTATTTGGGTAGCAAAGCCAGGAGCAAATTGCAGCATGGAGTCCACCTGCCACCACCCAGTGTCATACATAGCCGGGGAGATGTGGGGGTGGGGCTGGTATTTGTTGCCAGCCAAAAGCAAATTTATGCAGAAGAACAAGCCCACAAGGCCTCCTTTAGGTCACTCAGAATAAAGGGGCATCAGCCCAGGCTTAGGGAGCTGTTGAAAAGAAGAGCAGCAAGGGATCTCTAAAATCCCTGCAACACCACCCATGAGAGACCCAGCTCCACGCCTCTGCAGACTCAGAGAGAAGCCACCAGCCATGTAAGAATTGTCCTATTCCTTACAACACCTCCCCCCTTACTCTACCCACCCCTTTCCCCAATAAAATAGACAGCAGCTAGCTGAGGTCGGGGAGGCAGGTCAGAATGGATGCAACAGCATAAGAAGCCAAAGGCTCCCCTTTCCCACAGAAGGTCTGGCTGGGGAAGGGGAGAGTAAAGTCTGTATTAGTGTGCTAGGGCAGCAGAACAACTCCCCACAATCTGAGCAGTTTAGGCATCCACTTATTATCGCACGGTTCTGTGGGTCAGAAGTTTCCCATGGCTCGGCTGAGTCCTCTGCTAAGAGTCTCATAAGGCTGCTGGTGTGGGCCCTCAGGCCTTTCATCCTGAGGCTCTGAAAAGGAATCTGCGTCCAAACTCACAAGGCTGTCAGCGGAATTTAGTTCCTTGTGTCTGCAGGTCTGAGGTCTCCATTTCCTGGCTGTTAGCCAGTAGCCACTCTCAGCTTCTAATGGCTCTCGGGTCCTTGCACGGGTCCTTGACACTTCCTTCTGCTACAAGAAAATGCCACGCTTTTGAAGAGCTTATGTCATTTGATAGGTGCACCTGCATTGTCTCTTTTTTGCCATATAAAGTCACATAATCGTGAGAGGGATATCTCATCACAGTGCAGATTTCACCCACAGTCAAAGGGAAGGGGAGTACACAAGACCAGAGACAACTGCAGGGTTATCAGAATTCTGCTGTAGCACAAACTGAGTCAGGTTAGAAGTTTTGATTACTCCTCAGGCCTGAATGTTCCCTTTACCAAATCAAGGGTCTGGAGGGCAAAGGAATTATGAAACTGTATATTAGTGAACAATGGGCAGAAAAGCCCATTGTAGTTTTTGTAGTTTTGAATAGGAAAGAAAGAAGAGGTAGGATGGGGAGAGGACCACCAATCAAAAAACGTTAAAGACAATCGGAAACAAACAGAAAGCAAGTGTTTTGTTTGCAACATGAGCTATGCTTGTTGGATGTATAGTTCACCCAAGGAGCCTAATCCCAGAGAAAGGTAGAGATGAACCCTAGCAAAATAATATGTGCTAATGATGATAGTAACAGAGTGGGCGATTAGAGTCAGGAACGAGCTGCAATCCCCTGTGACAAGAAGGTCCCAATTTCTAGGGAAGGAATATTGGTGGACCTTTGTGCACCACAGGGGAAAACACAGATACATGAAAACCATGAGAAGGGAGCCCAGAAGTTTCTACCAGGAGATTTAATCCTGGTCCCACCCTTCTCCCTGACTTGCACTACAAACTTGAACAAGACCATAAACTCCCTAAGAGTCAGTTTTCTACCAGGAAAATACTTGTGCAGCAAGAATGCACCGAATAGAGTGGTATAGACTCAAAAGGA